>NW_026880846.1:0-330081 GCF_032173495.1 Musca vetustissima
AATGTCCTTAGAGACTATGTTTCGTTCTGAAAAACTATGCTTTTTTTATTCTTCATATAAACGAAGCTCATAATCTGTCATAGTTGTCAATTATATTATCTTCTGTTTTGGCATAGCTCGATCGTATTGGTCTTTCAATTTGTTTTTATACCTACTTTCCACCCCATGGAACCAAATAGTTAAGTAAAGTTCCGATGCTACCACATCATTGGCGTTATGTGGCATAAGTATTTCTGTTTCTGGAGGACAAATTTTCGAAATACCCAAAGTGGACTGGCCTTTATGTATGGGAATATGAATGTGTATAAAAATTCGTTATCGTTTCAGAAATCGAAATTCCAAATTACGAAAACCTAACCTACCCTTCACCACACTGTGGTACAGAGTATTATGTCTTTGTGCATATGTTGTAACAGGCAAAAAAATCGAGATAGACCCAGGGATCCTTTTGAGAATATGCATATAATCACTTTCTGAGTCGATTTATGCATGTCCGTCCGTCCATGTATTTTTGTTAACAAAGTACAGGTCGCATTTATGATCCGATTTTGATGAAATTTAGCACAGGTCACTTAATTGGCCCAAGGACGAACCCTATTGATATTGGAGAAAATCGGTCCACGTTTAGGCCTACCTCCCATATAAGGGTTTTGAGGCTATTTAGCGCGTTTTTAACTGAATTCGATGAAATTTGGTACTTTGAGTTCTACTAAAAATTATAAATATAGGTCCAGTTTATCTGGTAGTCTCCATATAACGGTACTCCCAAAAATTTTGGTATTTTGGGGGTTCTGATTGTATTTTTCGACCGAATTGACTGTAATTTAGTACGTCGAGTTCTTATTAGGTAGCAAATCTCTCTACTATAATTTTTTCCGGTAGCCCCCATATAAGGGTACCCCCCAATTTTCGGTATTTTGGGGTTCTTGAGCGCGTTTTTCAACCAAATTCTTTGTAATTTTGTTTTTTTGTAGTCGTATATGGTAACAAAAATTATTAATATTCGCCCCACACACACAAAAATTGGAGAAAATCGGTTAAGATTTAGACATAGCTCCCATATATATTTTCGTCCGATTTTAACTTATTGATGCACCAAACTCCCAATAGTGATCCGATTGAGACAAAATTTTGCACAGAGTATTGAATTAGCTCTAGATAGTTATATGCCAAGTTTTGTTGAAGTCGATTCAGATTTAGATATAGCTCCGATTTATAGTTTCGTCCGATTTAATGTAAATAGTGCACCAAACTCCCAATAGTGGTCCGACTAAAGCAAAATTTTGCACAGAGTACTGAATTAGGTCCCGACTGATGTATGTGAAATTTTGTCGGAATTGGTTAAGTTTTAGATATAGCTGCTATATATAGTTTCGCCCTATTTTATGTAAATGAAGCTCCATACTGTCAATATTTATCCGATTGAGACAACATTTTGCACAGAGTACTGAATTAGGTCCGGACTGATGTATGCGAAATTTCTATATCTACAGGATATTGTACATATTAACATGTCTTGCATGTACCCATAGTGGTGAAGGGTATCATATAGTCGGCCCCCTCCGACTTTTGAACTTTCCTTACTGGTTTACATTATAAAAACCCAATTACCACTGCGTTTGAAAATACGGATATAACCTTTAAAATATCGAAATTGGCGTGAAACCAATATATCGACCTTTATTGTGAGTGTATATCTAATTCAAACTCTGGAAATTAATTCCCATCACTCCAAACACAATTCCACTTTTTCTTAATTTTATTGCTTTTAAAATCGCTATGCTATTCCCTTTTATGGTTTTAATATTTAATATTCTGGCAAAAAGTGACCCTCCCGTATATGTGTGTGTTTGCTTTTGTGATTGTGTGTTTCAGTGTATGTATGTATATTCCCTAACGTACAAAATACTTATATAACTACTTGCATTTTTTTATTTTGTGGTTTGTTTCCTTAGGCTTAGGATTAGACTTTTTGTATGTAGGCGAATGTTTGTTATTGTGTTGCTTTCTTCGCTCCCTCTCTCACCCTCCCACGAACAACTTACGATACAATATTTTTATAGTAGGATGGTTTCTTTTGATTCTCTTTAATGACATAAAATCCTTTCGGTTTGCCATTGCCCGAGAAATATTTATTGAAACTATTCTTATTGACGGTATTGGCCGGGGCGTAATACGAGGGCGATTTACGTTTCATTGATTTTTTATAGCTCATCATTGAGTCGTGATGATGATGGTGATAGGATTTCTCAATCGATTCATTTTCCCATGGTTTGGACCAGGTCGGTATATTATGGATATCAATCAGTTGTTGGATTTTATTCGGCTCCACATTGGCCACACTGGGGAAACGTTGTTGCTTTTCTTCGAGAATTTTTTTAATTACCGGCAAATTCCAATGGTAGATACGTCCCGGTTTACCATTCGATGGGAAGGCGAAGGATACCTGAAATGGAAAATGAAGAAGATAATAAAAGGATTATTAAAACAAAGTCAAAGATTAACATTAAAAAATAAAGAAAGACGCATTTCAAAGCATGTTGCAGAAAAAAACGGGAGAGACAATAAATGTCATGGCTAAATTAAGCAGAGGAATGACAAAATTGTTGGCATTTACTGGCTGTTTAAAATTTATTATGTTCGAGTTCAAATGCTAATTAGCAGCATGTTATATCTTGGTGTTGCAATTTCCCCTTAAGCTTTCGGTGGCAGTGATGTTGGTGTTGCACAATTACAAAACGCCACCACCACCACCACTATTATCAACATCACTGTGCCACATGTAGCTTATCTGCATGTGGGGTTGCAGCAACAATTACTTGCGGCAATCCGTTGAGCATCATACACTTGACTTCATGCCATTTCCCTCTGCTTGCCATTGCAATGTTGTTGTTTTTCAATTTTGGTCTATTTGACGCAGTGGTGTTACAATTTTTAATTAAAGCTATCCAGCGATAAACATCAATACGGCATTCATGCATTTAAATTTATGGGGACACCACTCCAAGCAATGCAACCACATCATCATTATCATCATAGGAATACCATTTGTTGTGTGACTTATTTTGCTGTGAACATGTTTAAATGGCAAAACAGGAGTTAATTCACAAATGGACTAACATCGATCATTTGTAGCTAAATTACAAGCGTTCGAATGCATTTCCAGATAACAGTAAATAGAAAATTAATGGATGCTATTTTTGGCGTTAAGTTTTTTCTGATTTAGAGCGGATCATTAGTTCAAACGAGATTCGGAGATTAGAAAAATCGCACGGGGCCGATACAAGAGATGCTCCAATGATTATTATTGTAACAGATTTAGTATTATTATTAGTATCTGGACCAATTGAAAGTAATCTTGACACATCCCAGCTAACAATTTTTGCCGAGGATTCAGATTTTTGCCGAATCATCTGAAATTTCGTACTAAAACGGTACGAAAAATACTAAATGTGATACCATTTGCATTTGGCGAACCGGTGGAGCTAGAACTCTGACATTTGGATTGGTGGTCGTTGATGGAGTTAATAGGATAGATGTACCAAAGGGTTTTTGGAAATTCGAACTATAACTATCCGAAAAGTACTAAAATGTACAAAATTTGGTAAAATTTCGTAGCATGTGAACGGACAGCGCTAAAAACTTGAAATTTGGAGGGTGGATTGAGGTTGAGAAGTAGATTCCATTTTAGGAGATGGTTTTGAAAGCGTGTGCTCATGTGTACGGAAAGTACTATATGATACTATATTTGGTACAATTTATTTTGGAAGTACAAATCGAGCTGAAATCCTACAATTTGAAATTAACATTACCATCGGAGTGTAGGAATGGGATATGTACGTAGTTTTGGCATTTTTTTTTTACTGATGTGTAGAAAAGTACTAAATCGTACTGTAAGTGGTACAATTTGGATTTGGATGAACCGATAGAGTGGAAACAATGAAATTTTGAGTCAGGATCACTGTAGGTGTGTAGGATTGGGGACAGGATTCAATTTGGTACAATTTGAATAGAGCTAGAATCATGAAATTTGGAGTCATGATCACTATTGAGGTGTAAGATCGAGATATGTAGGAAGTTTTAAAAATGTTTGCTAATTTGTACTAAATTTGGTACAATTTGAATTGAGGGTGAACCGATAGACTTGGAATACTGAAACATGGATTTAGAATCACTGTGAGGGTGAAGGTTTGGGGTATGTAGGAAGTTTTGGAAGTTCGTACTACTATGTACTAAATTTGGTACAATTTGAATTGTGGGTGAACCGATAGAGTTGGAATCCTGAAATTTGGATTTAGGATCACTGTTAAGTAGGACGTTTTGGAAATTCGTGCTACTATGTACTAAATTTAGTACAATTTGAATTGTAAGTGAACTGATAGAATTGGAATTCTAAAACTTGTATTTGGGATCGCTGTGCAGGTGTAAAGTTGGGGTATGTAGGAAGTTTTGGAAATTGGTACTACTATGTACTAAATTTGGTACAATTTGAATTGTGGGTGAAGCGATAGAGTTGGAATACTGAAAATTGGAATTAGGATCACTGTTGCGGTTAAGGTTTGGGGTAATTAGGAGGTATTGGAAACTGGTACAACTGTGTACTAAATTTGGTACAATTTGAATTGTGGGTGAACCGATAGAATTGTAATCCTGGAACTTTGATTTAAATCACTGTAGGGGTGTAGGTTTGGGGTGTATAGGAAGTTTTGGAAATTAGTACTACTGTGTGCTAAATTTGGTACAATTTGAATTTTTGGTAAACCGATAGAATTGGAATCCTGGAACTTGGATTTAGGATCACTGTGGAGTTGTAGGTTTGGGTTAAGTATAATGTTTTGGAAATTCGTACTATTGTGTACTAAATTTGAATTGTGGGTGAACCATAGACTTGGAATCCTGAAATTTGAATTTGGAATCATTGTGAGGGTGAAGGATCGGGGTATGCAGGAAGTTTTGTTGGATGGTTGAGGTGGGTACTCTTGGGAAAAATTGTGTGCCAAATTTGGTACAGTTTGAATTTGGGTGAACCTGTAGAGCTCGAATCATGAAATATTTTTCTAAATGGTACTCAAATTTAATTTATAGTCAATATTAATGTGTGGATATATGGAGGAGGGGTCCTATTGTTTTCTGCAAGACCGGCATAAATCAAAATTCGTGATATTTAAGTTAATGATGCAGAATTGTTCGCTATATATGGCATGATGTTCTGTAAAAAAATCATATGAATGAATCTTACACACTCTGATTGAGAAGCTATAGAAGTTCCTTTTTTCCCAGATGTGAGTAAACTGTAAACTTAAAGTACATTTTTGTGCGATTTTTATACCCTACGCAACTATGTTGAAAGGGTATCATATCATTGTATGTCACCAATAGTTTGTAACACCCCGAAATGTTGGTCTTAGAACCGCCTTTAAGTATACAGTTCGTCATATATCGATTAACTGAGTCGATCTAGACATACAGGCCACAGTTATCAATTTTTAAGAAATTTTGCATGTAGGACCGGTTTTTGCAAAAAATAGCCTTTTGGTAATGATCGGTTAATATTTAGGTGATGAAATGGACTAAACACTTTTTATTTTTTCTGGTTTTTTGGTCGCTCTAGATGCTACAATTATGACAGGTTCTGCATTATTTGGAGAGAACAAGATGCCTACCGAGCAGGTAGGACCAATATGCCTACCGAGCAGGTCTGATATCATTCACTATGATGCACGTGCTAAATGAAGGTGGTCCCCTCGGTTTCAAAAATTTAAATTTTGGTTTTCTACTTAATTTGAACCTACACTAATTTGAGATTGTCCCGTTTAGATTTCAAATGAAAATCTCAACAACTCTTGGAGATCGAAACAGTGTTTTTACGAATGACGGGCACGATATTATAGCTTTGTGCAGCCCCAAGAGTTTGTAACTCCGCGAAATATTGGTCCTAGACCCACCTTTAAGTATACCGATCCTCATATCTCGACTAGCTGAGTCGATCTAGACATGTGTGTCCGTCCGTCCGTCTGTCCATTATAATTTGTAAACACGACCAATCTTCATGAAATTGTTGCATGTAGGATGGGTTCTGCCCAATGAAGACCCCTATTGTTATTGGTAAAGATCGCTTAATGGCCGCAATTATGACCCAAACATCGCGAATTTTTACATAGAGAAGGGGATCGGGCCAAAGAAAAAGCATGCCTCTTTTGATAAGTATCGGTCAATATTTAGCGGGTCAAATGTACCGTGACTTTTCTGTGAAAAATTACAAATTTTGAATTCAATAGCGTATGGATTTACCCCTGAAGGTCATAGACCTGAAAAGTTGTTGGTATATCCAAGGACAGTGGTTGACCTTTAAATTGATACCAATTATATGGCTGTATGTACTCAGATGTGGGAGATACACTTAAATATTTACAGGTGCTTATGTATTCAGACGTTATTTAGTAACCCTTTACCACACTAGAGGGTGGAAATATAGCGCTGATCGCTTTAAAATGTTCCATGAAGTTCCAGTTATATTGTGATGAAGGCGACCGAAAGCTTAATTTTTTATGTTTTTTTGAGTCGAAGGGAAGGGAATCTGGAACGAAATTAGAAGGGCTGTACTGAACATTACTAATAAATGTCGGCCTCTAGTTGGTCCAGATGGTTCAAATATCGCGAAATATTGCCCAAGCTCAAAATATAGATCCACAGAAATTTAGTTTTTCGTGGAAGGTGTGTAGGTTATTATATGGTCGGCCCCGTCCGACTACACTGCTCCGCTCACTGGTTTTTTGTTAATTTTTGTGTGATCTTAATAATTCTAGTTCATACAGACATGTACTTTTTCAAATGCCGTTGGACTTGTTTATTTCTTCAAGTGCAGTCGAGAAGGGGTTTCCTTAATAGATTATATAATTTTTGGGAAGAATATCATTGCCGTTTTTTTCATATAAACCGTTAAAGCAGTCTTAAGTCTTAACGAACTCTCAACGAGATTCGACTATCTTACCCTACTTAATTATAAATGCTGCGAATTCATTTATTTCTGAAGCATGTTTACAGAGTTTATTTTTGTAATTTTTACCAAGTATAACTGCAATTATTGCTACAAATTAACATAAGCTTGATTATCATGAGACACTTAAAGTGCATTCCAAATGATCTGCAAATTTCTAAAGAATTCTAAGTCGATATTCCGGCTCCCTTTCTGCTACCATTTTCAGACTTTAAAACAGAACAGCAGCTGACGTTAATTTGTCAAGTTGGGTGGCATGTCATAAAATCGTTGTGTGTCTGTGTGTTTGCCTTTGAGCGATCATATCAGCAATTTGTCTGATTCCTTTTATGTTGATAATTATTGCGGCTTTTATGGCAAATCTGCAAAGTTGTTGTTATTGCTGCTGTTCCATCTGCATGTTGCGCATCATGTTTCAATTAAAGAATTTAATGATTTATAAAACTACAATTTCTGTAGAAGTTTATGATCTCATTTTTATTAACATCCATAGCTCATAAAGAGGACGGGCTGTTAACAATGTTTTTCATTAGAATAAAGAGGGGAGAATATAAATTTTTGTTTTGAACAATTATATTATGCCATGTTGCCCATATGGATACTGGGATGGTCACTCCGTTTGAACACCTTGTAATATTTATCGTTGAGAGCAAAAAATAGATATATTCTTCTATGTTAATTTAGCCACGTCGGTCTGTCTGTTTGTTGAAATATCGAAGTTGTGGGTGTTTGGTATTGAAAATGGGATATATGTTCTGCTATAGCCTCCATATAACCGTTCTGCTAATATATTTTGAGGAATTTGACACGTATTTCAATTAAATTGGTTATAATTAGTTACACTGAATCTCAGTGGTACTTTAAGATCTCAATTGATCCACTTTTTAGTTTAGTCCCAACGGCACATCCCAAATGTTTCCCTACCAAAAATTTTCAGAGTTGGTCCTATATAAAGGCGTCTCCCAATATTAGGGATTTAAGGTACGTTTTTTATTCGAATGAACTTTAATTTGATATTATGGGTGTCAAATCGCAATATCGTTTTACGTTTTGATATAGCCCTCATATAACAGCACCCGCAATTTTTGATATTTTGAGGATTTTAGATATGTTTTTAGACCATCACGTCAATTTCGGTTTGTTCTAACCCTATTTTTCAACCAGAGTGTCTTTAGTTTTCTCCTGGCAGAAATATCCCTTATAGTCTCGATCAATTTCAGTCTTTGTATTTGGTTGAGGGTTCGGTACAATTGAACTTAACGACGTTTTGACTTGTTATTTTATTTTAAAGGTTTTAGCCCCATTTTCAACAGAATTGACTGTAATTTAAAATTGCGGGTTCGTACATGGCAAAAATACAATATGAAGATCTCAAAAAATTTTAAGCATTCTGATTTCCCGGTCTCCGGAGGAAAAATACCACATGGAAGAAATTTGTAAATATGAGTTAATATTTTGGAAAAACCCCATCCTATGTTCGGTATGCTGAATGCCACAGCAGATTTTTATACCCTTCACCACACTTTGGTACAGGGTATTATGTCTGTAACAGGCAAAACGAATCGAGATAGGCCCATGGTTCCTTTTGCGAATATGTATAGAATCACTTTCTGAGTCGATTATGCATGTCCGTCCGTACGACCGTACGATTTGGATGAAATTTGGCACAGTTAATTTATTCAAATCGGAAAATAGGTTCAGATTTAGATATAGCTCCCATATAAAGTTTCGTCCGATTTTATGTAAATGGTGCATCAAACTCCCAATATTGGTCCGATTGAGACACAAATTTGCACAGAATACTGAATTAGGTTCTCATTGAGGTAAGCGAAGTTTTGTTGGAATCGGTTCAGATTTAGATATAGCTCTCATATATAGTTTCGTCCGATGGTGCACTATACTGCCAATATTTGTCCCATTGAGACAAAATGTTGCATAGCGTATTGAAATTGCTACAGGTTGACGTCCGTAAAGTTCTGTTGAAATCGATTTAAATTAAGATATAGCTCTCATATATAGTTTCATCCGATTTTATGTAAATGGAGCACTATACTGTCAATATTTGTCCGATTTTGTACAGCGTACTCAATAAAGTCCTGCTTGATGTGTTCGAAGTTTTGTTGGAATCGGTTCCGATACATGGTATATGTATGGGTTGTTTTCATTTAGTTCACATATCTATGTACTTCACACAGTTAATTTCATTTCAATGGTTCCCTCAAAATGCTATGTCTATTCTATCTACAGGATATTGCACATATGAGCATCTCTTGTATGAACCCAAAGTGGTGAAGGGTATTATATAGGCGGCCGACTTTTGAGCTTTCCATACTGTTTTTTATAACCTCCACCATAGTATGGAGGGTATATTAACTTTGTTTTTCCGTTTTTAGCTCATCGAAATAATCATTTCCCCATGATGTGTATATATTCTTGATCAGCGTAAAATTCTATGAAGATATAGCCCGTCGGTCTGTCCGTCTGTTGTAATCACTCTAGCCTCTAAACGAATTGAGATAGATCGCCAAAAATGTTGCACGGAGACGTCTTTTGTCTGAAGGCAGGTCAAGTTCGAAGATGGGCTTTATCGATCCACGTTTAGGCATAGCTCCCATATAAGGTACCCCCAAAATTTCGGTATTTTGGGGTTCTGGAGCGCGTTTTTCAACCGAATTCGCTGAAATTTGGTACATTGGGTTCTTATTGGGTACCAAATGTCTCTACTAAAAATTATAACTATAAGTCCATTTTTTCTGGTAGCCCCCATATAACGGAACCTCCCAGTTTACGGTATTTTGGGGGGTTCAATCGCGTTTTTAATCCGAATTCACTGAAATTCGCTACCAAATTTCTTCACTAAAAAGTATAAATATAGGCCCATTTTTTCGGTTAGCCCCCATATAAAACACCCTCAACTTTCGGTATTTTGGGGTTCTTAACACTAGATTGCCCAAGGCGGTCATTTTGACTGCTTTTCAATTTCTAGTACAAAAAAATTGTGTATATTATGACACAGCCTTTTAAAATTTGGTGACTTTTTGTACCACATAGAACTACGTTTATTAATCATAGTAGCTGCTTCCTCCCCTCTTTCATTCGCCGTATTCACATGTGCTATACCTATATTGCCTAAAAGCGGTTATTTTGACCTCTTGTGAAATATTAAATAATCAAATTACTTTTATTATTGTATAAAGTAAGTTTTTTATATGACCAGATCAGTACAACAACATCGAAAACCGTTTGATGCTCTAGAAACACAAACAAACACACAAATCGGGAAAAATAAATTATATATTTCCAGTCTATTTCACTCTAGAGTAAACACTTACTCTTTTTCGAACATTTTGTCCGCACTCTTACTTTTTAAAAAGGGAAACTCAAGAGCCCTCCAACCGAAAACAAATAATAACAACGTTTTGTATGATTGTAAATAATGTAAAAATATTAAAAAATAAGTTAAAAAAATTTTTTTACACAATAAATTTTTTTTCAGAATGAAGTCATTTTGACCGATTTTAGGCAATATAGGTATATACAAAATCCCAGTCCTTCTAGTGTTAAGCGCGTTTTTCAACCGAAATCGCTGTAATTTGGTATTTTGCAGTCGCATATGGTAACAATTTTTCCTACCAAAAATATTAATATTCACCCCCTTTTAGGGTAGTTTTTGGTCTATTCTGAGACTTCTATTAAAACATTATGGCAAACATTTTTGTAGAATATTGATTTGTATTTGATGAGTTTTCAATCATTTCCGAAGAAGGAGACTGAAAAGACACAATATACCTAAAATGCACGGATTTCGAGAAATCTTAATTCGAATATTTTCAAATGTATGTGTAGCCCTATCGATCGGTAATGACCGCACTGCACTTCAAGTTAATGATCCCGTGTGTAGGCGACTCCATGGATTGCATGTTTAGTGTAGAAGGTGACCTCTTAAGTTGGCAATTGACTCCATAGACCATATATCCTAACTATTTTAGAGGTGTACTACAGAGTCAGTAACTGCAAGGAATATGTCTAGACTCCTACTAAATTAAATGTTAATGGTCGGCTTGTATTTTTATTAAAATACGTTGAAATCTTGCAACAATAAACAACAACCCGGCCACCTACCACACACTCTTTTGGAATTTGATCATCATTAATGAAAAAAAAAAACGAAAAGAAAAATGGTATCTCAAGAAATAGTAGCCTTGAATATTAATTTGTAGTTGTTTTGGTGTTCTCTCATATGGCGCATTCAATTATCGCCGAGGATAAATGTGTTTTTCTGCAACAGTACCTTGCTATTGGGTGGACGCATTTCACTGCCGTAGACATACATTCGTACATTGTGCCTTTATTGGACTTGCTGTATGTGTAGTTTATTGGATAAGGAAACATATTTTTTAAATACGCAATGACTGAGCAGGCACGCACGCATGCATGCAGTCAGATATGCCGCTCCAAAGATGGCCAAACTGAGAAACCGCTCAGCACCATAACACTTGGTAGTAGTCGTTGGTGGATAATGCTGGTGGTGGTGATGATGATCATGAAAATGTTGATGGTTTGGTTTTCCTCCTTGCCCAGAGTTGCTTCGAAGGTTTCAAATTCATGATATTATTTATATACCTGATACGAAAGCTAGGCTAAAAATAGCCGACTTTGTTCATGTTGGGATTCTTGTTTAGAGCAGCACTTGTTCTACACACTATGTTAAATGGCAGGGGCGTAGTTAGTGTATTAGACTTATTTTTTTAATGGAGCTTTGGATAGTTAAATCTACTAAATCATTGCATTTTTTGAGGAACTAAAAATTTATCTACTCCTTGTTTCTTCTAAACCATGCAAAGAACCCATAAATTTGTCTTTAGGGGAACTAACCTCTACCCTTTGACATTTCTCCGCCACTGTATTCCCTTTACAATTACATTTAGTTCTTCATAAATATGATTTTCATTATATTTTTTTATAAACTTATGAATTGTGCGTGCTTCCTAGGAAATAATGTACTCCAGTTGTGGATGGCAACCTATGGAGCAACACGGCTAATTTTTCAAATCTAATTATGATTTGAATTTAATTAATATTTCAATTAAATATGATTTATTAACCTGATCTAGTTTGTTATGTTTTTGTATTGAAGGTTTATCTGGGTAGTTGGTAGAAAACTTGTTTGCAACAGTGTTAGTTACATTTCCGCCACTAACATTGTTAGCTGTCTAATCCTTGCTGTGAATGAGTGGTTTTTAAAGAAAAGTAATATGCTGATCATACAAATAGTCAGTTATTATTGATAGGTGATGTAATATGGTGTACAAGTTAATTGCAGCAACTTCACTTTTGCATGGAGTTGTATTTTGTCTGCTGGCAGGTCAAGTTCGAAGATGGGCTATATCTCAAAATTTTCGGTACTTTGGGGGTTTTGACGGCATTTTTCGACCGAATTTGCTGTTATTTGGCAAATTGGGTTCTTATTGGGTACCAAGTTACTCTACTAAAAATTATCGATATCAATCCATATAAATTATCAATATCGATCCATATAAATGTACCCCTAAAATTTCGGTATTTTAGGAAGTATGGACACGCTTTTCAACCGACATTGTGGTAATTTCAGGGTCCACTTGACCCGCTTCTTATTTGAACAGAACCCATCCTACTTTCACGGCGTTACAAACTCTTGGGGATACACAAAGCTCTAATACTCTGTTAACATTGGATTCCTGGACCTTATTGTTACTTTTTGTATAGCTCCTATGTAATGGTACCACTACATTTTCGGCCATTTCGCATCGCGAAGTTTTGGATGCTGACATAAATATAGTATAATGTATTTTCTGTATTTTGATGGGCTTTCCGCATTTTTCCCTAGAAGTGCTGTACTTTGAAACACATTTATGTTCAATATTTTTAAATCGGCCCCCAAATTTGTTTTTCTCAATTTCTCAAAAAACAAAATACAAGTTATAGGTACCATTTTTTATTTGTTATATATTTTTGCTATAAATACTAAAATCTGGCGAACTCAAAATTGAAAATTAAGAAAATTAATTAATTCCCAAAATACCGAAATACATGGGAGCTATACCATATCGTACAGTAATATATCCCATTTGCAATATTAAACATTTCAGGATCATGTGTATGCAAAATTTCAAAGCGCTATCTTAAGGGGACCCCCCCCATTCTCGGGGTCAAATTTTTTTGTTGATTTAATTCGAATCTACACTAATTCAAGAATGTCCCTACAAAATTTCAAGTATAAATCTCAAGAACTCTTGAAGATATAGCCGATTTATTGTGTCAGCATCAAGTGACGGCTGAAGGGCTTCTCAAACTTTAAACGCGTTTTTCTCTTTTGTGAAATTTTTACCCGTTTCTCGGCGATTTACCAAAAATATTTTTTCAAAGGACCGCCATTTTGTTAATTTTAGAGCGAAGTCAATAAAAATGTTGCCTGTAAAACGGGTGAAATAAACTAAATATCTCATTATATATTTCACCTATTGTAATTTATTAAAGCATTTTAATCTAGCAATCGAACCTGCTAAAAAACAATGGATTTTTATTTGTATACTTTCTAAGAAATATATATATATATATATATATATATTTCTATCTACAAATGTTGTTATTTCCAAATGGGAAAATATTTTCACTTTTACGAAAGTAAGCCGAAAGCAGTTCTAATTAAATTTAAATAAGTTATTCATTATTAGAAAACTGAACTTTACGTATAAACTCAATTTTTATACACGCAGGCTAGAGACTGAAATATCTATCTAGCTAACAAATGCCTGTCTTGCTGGATTGTGTGCACGATAACTCTCGAAAAGAGTCCACGATTTAATCCAAACTTTGCACATTGTAATATTTCTCACAAACGTAAATCAAGTTTGAAGATGGAGAATATCAGATGCACAATATATAATAAATATATAAAGGATTATCCGACGAACCCTATTGAAATTGGTAAAAATCGGTTCAGATTTAGATATAGCTCCCATATATATTTTCATCCGATTGTTAGTAAATGGTGCAGCAAAGAGTCAATTTTAGGCCGATTGGCACAACATTTTGCACGGCGTACTGAAGTTAGGATTATAATAGCAGTTATTATATTGAACATACAATTTTGGTGTTCTTGATTTATAAACAAAAGCATTTTAATGTTTTTTCACATATTTATTAGTTCTTTGCTCTCTTTAAGAGGACCCCCCATTCTCGGGGGGTCCTCTTGATTTAATTCGAATCTACTCTAATTCAAGAATGTCCCCACAAAATTTCAAGTGAAAATCTCAAGAACTCTTGAAGATATAGCCGGTTTATTGTGTCAGCATCAACTGACGGCTAAAGGGTTTCTCAAACTTTAAACGCGTTTTTCTCTTTTGCGAATGGCGGGCACGATAACTCAAAAAATAATAACCCAATCGATTCCAAATTTTTTTCACGTTTCTCTGTGAGTGTATAGCTATCGTATGAACTAGGATAAAAGCAATCGGTAAAGATTTTCATAATTTTTTAACTTGGTTTTTGGTCAAAAATCGGCGATTTTCCAAAAATATTTTTTTAAAGGTCCGCCATTTTGTTAATTTTAGAGCGAAGTCAATAGTCCTAGTTCATACGAGAGCCAGACATGTACTCTTTCTAACACCGTTGGAATTTTCGGATTCCGATGTTCCAGTGAGGAGTTATCATGCCCGCCATAAAAAATAAGGACTTTTCTTTAATTACAAAAAACAACAACAAAACAATAACAAACATGATTTGTAAATTATTTTTCTTCTCTTTTAAATCTTCAAATATATATGTGCAAAGTTACAAACCCTGTACAAGCATTGGTATTGATTTACAAACCCATTGAAAATCTTGAAATATTAAAATCGAGAATGGGTGGGGTTCCCTTAAATTAAATTATAAACCACTTTGTTTTCGTCAGACCATAAAATGTTACGCCACTTAGACATAGGCCAATTTAGGTGGTCTTTTGCAAATTTTAATATTTTTTCTAGGAGATCTAGCATACAAATGTGATGCAGCAAGACTCTCCTGATTGTACATGCATGAACTCAAGGTTACATTTTTGTTTAATACCGTAACAGATGATTTGGGCTCATCATCTTAAGATTTTTTTTTCATCAAATTGAGAGATTTTTCTATTTCGCCCACGCGTTTCTGGCTTGGGAGACCATTTTATGGCGTTAGAGATCATTTTCGCAGAACAGCCAACAACATCTTGTATACATTTGTACGTTTTTCCTTTAGAAATCAATTTTTGAGTGAGTTCTCGTTGTTCCTTTTGTCAATGTTTTCCGCGGCCCATTTTTCCAAAACTTTTTAACATACAGTGCACGTATTTGGAATTTTTTTTTTAATTATTATAAACCAAAAATATTCAGCGTATTCGCTGGAATAGCGCGCTCAAGAAATCAAAAATATCAAAAATTTAGGGGTACCTTATATAGGAGCTGCGCATGCCTATACGAGGACCGATATAGCTCATTTTTGAACTTGACCTGTCTGCAGAAGCTGGCGTGATTACAACAGACAGACGGACATGCTTTTATCGTCATAGAATTTTACGCTCATCAATTATATACGTACATTATAGGGTCGAGTTATAAACTGAACAACGAACTTAATATACACTCCATACTTCACACATGTACCCGGTTATTGATCGTCGGTTCACATATAGACACAGATCACATATATTTAATTTAGTCCACTTTCATGTTAATGTTCCTTCAAAAATGTGAGGTCTGTTAGGATCTCTTGAATATAGATAAAGTGGTAAAGGGTAACATATAGTTGGCCCGGTCCGACTTTACTACTTTCCTTACAGGTTTATTTTGTAAAAGTCATAATTTTAAATAATTTTGCTCACTTTTGTATTTTATTCCGTTGTTTTAAAGAAAAAGAACAACAGATTTTGTTCGGCATATCAAAAAATATACACAAGTTGCAAAAAAGGCTTATAAGTGATGCCATATTTACAAATATTCAATTTTCGGAGGATCCAATCCACGAGAAAAATATTTTCTTTGAGTATAATAATGTTTGTGCTGAATTTCTTTTTCAAATTTTCATTGAATATGAATCCTTGTAGTACCACCCCCTATAAAGAGTCAAAATATTTGAACATGTGTAAATCTCATACGAAGCTTTTGGATAATCCGATTTGACCCCAACATCGCGCAAAACAATATTTTTACCAAATCTATATCATATCCAAAGATGTAGCCTATCGGTCCACTCCTTCTGGTAACTCCTCAAAGCGATTGAAAACTTAAAAATCTATACTGATTCGGAAAATGGGTCCTATGGATCCACATTCTTAGGTACCTCCTCCATACATATTTGGTTTTATGAGTGTGTGACGAACGAAGCTATCAGTTGTATGTTATTTGATTTTTTTTAGATATTGTTCTACAATTTCCATAAGATTCAATACCCTTCAGCTCCTTCAAATTAAATATTTTCAATTTAAATTTATTTACATCTAGCATTACATCTGAATTTCCAATATATATTTTCAAGCATTTCAAAAAGAAAAAAAAGCATTAAAATACTGTAAAAATGTCTATGTCATATGGGATGACGGCAGTGTAATATTTACGGTAAATATGTCGTGTAACAATTCACAGTTAATGCTGTCAGTGGTGCTATCTCGATATGATCTTGGCATACAATTGCTGTATTAAATTCATCCAAAAAAATCGAATAGAGGGTATTTTTTCCATTCGCCACCAAAAGTGTGAGCAAAGGAACCAGCAAACGTTCTGTTATACGAAATGCTTAACATACTGGAATACCGAAATATCTCGAGATAATATGTGTCAGTTGGTATATCAACTACTTATGGGCAGATAGACAAACAGATAGACATAAAAACCGACAGACAGACAGGCAACCAACAATCTGACAAACAATTCAAACCATGCCAGTAAACTCAACTCAAGTGGTCTGTCAGAGTGAGTTAGTTAGGATCTGGCAATTCTCACGAGTTTTGGTTCTTTTGAAAAAAAAAACAGCAACAAAAATCACCACAAGAAAAGCAAACAGAAAAAAATTACAGAAACTGATCTTGGAAATCTAAGTGCAAACCACCAGTCGAGATGGTGTTACTCTGATCACTTCAATCTAAGACATAGTTGCAACAAACACACACTCAGTTGAATTGTCTTGCCAGAGGATAAGTGCAGCAGTGTCAGTACCAGTTTGAATACAACAACAACAAAAACAACATTTGCCAAAACAACAACAGAAACGTGTGTTTGCAATTTGTAACGAGTACCCGGCAGCAGCATTCGCTGGATGGCTTGCTGCTTGGCTACATTATTCCATTCTTCGAATGCTTGTTGCTGCTACTTCTTTATCTTTTGTTTGTTCCGTTGAGTCTGACTGGCATTGAACTGGTCTTGATGTTTATCTCTGAACTTGATGCGCAGACACAAATCCACAAACAAAAAATGGGAATAAAAAAAGAAAACCCCAAACAAAATGCCTTCAAATGAAATGCGTCTTTGATTTGGAAATTCTAGTTAGTGGCGATGGTGAATTAACCCATTGGGAGATGGGATGGTCGCTAATAAAAACTTCCCAAGGCTGTAAAGACTTCCTTTTTTTCTATCGTCGACATGTCGACTCCATTGAGTTCTACAAAAATGCCCCAAGTTCGCCTATGAAGACAAGACTTTTTTTATGTTCGCCTATGGAGACTTCTTTTAACTTTTTTATAAAGATTCTCGTCTGTAAAGACAGCCTCAAGGTCCCGTCCATAAACCATTCCTTGACTTCAGTTCGTATATAAAAATCCCCCTCCACCTCTTCCAGAACTTCTGAAAGACTCCCTCCAGAGCGTACCTCAAGACTCCATCAATTTCCTTCTTAAAACTCCCTCCAGTTTCTTCCTTAAACTCATCTATAAGGACTCCCTTAAACTCGTCCCTTAAACCTGCCCTCAGCTCGCAGGGAGTCTGCCTTCAGCTCGTCTATAAAGACTCCCTGCCTTCAGCTCGTGTATAAAGACTGCCTGCCTTGAGCTCGTTTATAAAGACTCCCTGCCTTGAGCTCGTCTATAAAGACTCCCTGCCTTGAGCTCGTCTATAAAGACTCCCTGCCTTCAGCTCGTCTATAAAGACTCCCTGTCTTCAGCTCGCGTATAAAGACTCCCTGTCTTCAGCTCGTCTATAAAGACTACCTGTCTTCAGCTCGTCTATAAAGACTCCCTGCCTTCAGCTCGTCTATAAAGACACCCTCCCTTCAGCTCGTCTATAAAGACTCCCTGCCTTCAGCTCGTCTATAAAGACTCCCTGCCTTCAGCTCGTCTATAAAGACTCCCTGCCTTCAGCTCGTCTATAAAGACTCCCTGCCTTCAGCTCGTCTATAAAGACTCCCTGCCTTCAGCTCGTCTGTAAAGACTCCCTGCCTTCAGCTCGTCTATAAAGACTCCCTGCCTTCAGCTCGTCTATAAAGACTCCCTTCCTTCAGCTCGTCTATAAAGACTCCCTGCCTTCAGCTCGTCTATAAAGACTCCCTGCCTTCAGCTCGTCTATAAAGACTCCCTTCCTTCAGCTCGTCTATAAAGACTCCCTGCCTTCAGCTCGTCTATAAAGACTCCCTGCCTTCAGCTCGTCTATAAAGACTCCCTCCCTTCAGCTTGTCTATAAAGACTCCCTGCCTTCAGCTCGTCTATAAAGACTCCCTGCCTTCAGCTCGTCTATAAAGATTCCCTCTTCAGATCGTCTATCAAGACTCCCTCTGCAGCTCGTTTATAAAGACTCCCTCTGCAGCTCGCCTACAAAGACTCCCTGCCTTCTGCTCGCCTACAAAGACTCTCTGCCTTCAACTCGCCTACAAAGACCCCCTGCCTTCAGCTCGCCTACAAAGACTCCCTTCAGCTCGCCTATTAAAACTTCCACCAGATTTCGCCTAAAAAGTCAACCTCCAACGAAGGCTCCCTTCTGCTCGTCCATAGAGACTTTCTCCAGCTCTCGTCTAAAAAGACTACCACCTATCTCTCATCTACATAGACTCCCTCAAGCTCTTCTCTATTAAGACTCCATTCAAATCCAATCCCCTCAATGGGTTATCCAGCAATTTGTTCTGCCCAAAAGTCATCAACAAATTGGAAGCGAAATGCTTTTAAGGAGCTCCTTCCATTGCTTTGGAGATTTCTTTACAACTTTCCATTTAAACTCAACAAATTGGAAATAGAAAATAATTATAGAACTGGCATAGAAAAGTGGCAAGAAAGAAAGAAAAACTTGTTTACCTTTTTTCCGTTAGCATCCTTTGCGGCTGCTGCTGCTGTTGAATCATCAGCATTGGATGAATGGATTTGTTCCTGCAACGACTTGATGAAATTCTTTTTATCCAGAACGGAGTTGGCCGAGAATGATGTCGTCGACGACGAAGATGATGATGACGATGGAAGGGCATTGGGTGATCCACTGCCAGATGATGGCTTCGGGTTGGCATAATAGTACATATTTGGCGGTAATTTTATAATGAACATGTGTGAGTCATCGGGTGAGGCATGACGTCGTGATTCAACGGCCAAACGTTTTCGGTTATGACTGTTTGGTGCTTTGACTTTTGTAAAGCCCAATTTGCTGAAAAAAAAGAAAACCAAAAACAAATGCCATCAGAAAAAATAATCCACAAATTGGGGAAAATTGAAAAAAATGTAAACAATTTCCATTCCCCGGCAAAAAATAATGAGCCAAAAAAGGCGATTAGTTAGTGGTAAAGAAAATCGTTGCTCAACATAGAATTTCTTCTATGCCATTTTTTTCAAACCATCAATCATATTTTAATGATCATTGGGTAATATTCAATTTCAACAAGGAGATGACCAATTCATCACAAAATCTTGTTTGCGGAGCATTTCCCGCGAATTATTTTTTGAATGGATGAAAATTTTTCACAAACTTGAAAACATGTTTGTGTTTTTCTTTTAATTAATTTTTAACGATAAAAGTTATGACCACAAAGTGACCATAATTTTCATTGCAAAATAATTTGAATTGCTGCCATTATAATATTCGTTGTGATATATGAAAGTATTCTGCTCGTTAATTGAATTTATTTTAATTAAATTTTGAATGATATAGAGATACTGTCTAGGCCTGCATGAAGATAAGGCAAACATCTTTAGAGAAAAAAATATTTAAAACTATAAATTAAATAAGGTAAGTCTGCAGCATCCAGAATAAATAAGAACTATGTCTATCATATGTGTGCGTTTATTTTATAATCTTAAAAAAAAATATGTGATGTCATATCGTCGATGTCTAACTCAAATTACAGCAAATTTGGTGGTAGAATGCCCCTATGATCCCCAAAAAAACATAAATGGGGCGTGACATTTATAAATCATGTAAAAATTGTTTTGTTATTGTCTTCGTAGAACCAAGAACTTAAAAAAAGTTGAAATGAAAAGGGACCTTCGAATAGGAGCTATGTCCAAACATCTGAAATTTCTAAATGCCAAATTTTTGATAAAATTTTGTGGCAATACATGAATATTGAAATATATATGTATGTAGACATAGAGGAACGGAACACCAAAAGCTTTAAATATAAAATGCGGCTAGGACCATTTTGGGGCGGGAAAAAATATTGAAATATATTATTGATATAAAGACTAAAATTAAAATTTTTGTAATGGGCATTTGAAATGTCGATTGTGACGTTGACGAGTCTAGTCTGAGCAGGAAAGTCGTTAAGGAAAGTCGAGAAGATGTCAATGACCATATTATGCAATCGGTGTTGCCTACAGATATTCATCCTCAGCCTATAACATATCGTATGCAGGAGAGGTACCAGAGATGATCGTTCCATAGGAAATTTACAAATTTCAAAATGTTGACATATTGTGGAGGAGGTAACAGAAGGGGTGGACCCATCTTCAAACATTATATGGGCTTGGTTAACATATTGGGTTGTGTATATTGGCATTTTTTTGTGAAGGTCTATTAGCATAATTGACTGAAAACGTCGTTATTTTCAAATGTGCCGAACTCTTAACGCATATTTTTATATGGGGCGTAGGACATCCAAAACATGAACACATATATGCACCACAGATATCCCATTTTGGCCATACATATAAGGGTTTCGGAGACGTTGATTAGAATTCCGCAATCCGATAGTCAGATATGTAGTCCTTAAAACTGCGCTGGAATTTTGAGATTCGTATGTTCCAGTGTTCGGCGATCATGCCCGCCGTCGAAAAGAAGGACTTATCATTTATTATAAAAAAGAACAAGGTGTTTAAATTTGGAACCGATTGAATTAATAGTTTTTGAGTTATCGTGACCACCAATCCTAAAAACCGTGATTCGAGAAAAACGCGTTTAAAGTTTGAGAAACACTCTTGCCGTGGCTTGATGCTAAGACAATAAATCGGCTATATCTACTTTAGTTGTTGGAGTTTAACTTGAAATCGCATCAACGAAGTATTTCAAAAACATATAGAAGACATGTAAAAAAGTGTCAGTCAGTATTGCCGACAAATATATAGCCTCAGCCTATTGTTAGCGGAGGTCTACACAGGTTTTACTATTTTAGGTACCGAAGATGGTGAAACGATGGTTCGCATCTTTGTGTAAAAGTATTAAAATATGCAATGTTTGTGCATTAAATTGTTAATGGATTAACGAATTCAACAAACATGTCCCATCTACGGACATAATATAATCTAAGTACGATAAATCAAGTAAAAGTATGTATATATATATCATCGGTCTTCGGAGTTACACACTGGTTTTATTATTCGTCTTATATAAGGTATATGTTTTTATCAAAAACATTTCAGATGCAATGTTGATCAATTCGGGGTGTTAAATAAAATTTACAAGATTATATAATAATTACCCTTTTTGGAGGAGGGATCAGAGGAGAGGGCAGACGGGTCCCAACTTCGGACTTGGTATAGGCTTCGCATTTTGCGGGGGAGGTACAAGAAGGAGTGGACCGATATTCCCCATCTTCGAACTTGAACTAGGTTTGGAACAAAAATAAGATGTGCAATGTTTGAAAGAAATCGATTATTCCCTTAGAGAGTTATCGTGCGTACCAGCCAGACAGACGGACGCACATTTCTAAATCGACTCTAGATTTTCTGAAACGGATTTGGTCCAAGGAAACATGAGGTCTATAAGCAATAATTTGATGAGGCACATTTTCACCGTATCAAAGTGTATATACCCTCATTAGCGATAAGGCTAAGGATATAAAAAACTTTCGCTGATATTGGATATTGGGTTCGCTTCATATGAGATATACAAGTTTTAAAAACGTTGACTTCTTTGTGGAGGAAATACTAGAAAGAATAGATCGACGGGTCCCATGTTTAAGCCTTATACACTCATGATTAATATAATAGGCTGTGCAAAATTTAGCTCAAATCGTTCGCGTGACAATTTAAAATTGATTTTCATCCAAATGTTGACCTTTTTGGGATGTATGTACATAAAGGAATGGGTCCCATTTTCGATGTGCAAAGTTTCGATGAAATTGGGTTATTCGTTCGCTTCATATAAGATATACAAGTTTTCAAAATTATGGCCTTTTGTGGGGGAGGTACAAGAAGGAATGGATCGACGGGTCCCGTCTTTCAACCTTATACAGTCATGGTTGAAATATTATGCTGTGCAAAGTTTAATTTATATCGGATATTCCTTTCGCGTGACATTAGAAAATAATTTTCAGCATAATTTTGACCATTTTGTGGAGGAGATACAAGAAGGAGTGGATCGATGGGTCCCATTTCCAGACATAATTTATGTAAAGTAAATATATTATAATGTGCAAAGTGTCAATGAAATTGGGTTTTAAAAATGTTGACCCTTTGTGGGGGACGTACTGGAAAGAGTGGATCACTTCTGCAAGAAAATGTGTCTATGAAGTATTGTATATTTATTTTTTCTCGAATTTTTATTTTTAAGATTTTAAATGGGCTGGTAAATGAATACAAATGCTTGTTAAGGTTTGTAATTTTGCACATATATATTTGAAGATTTAAAAAGGAAGAAAAATAATTTACAAAAAATGTTTATTGTTGTTTTTTGTTATTAAAGAAAAGTCCTTATTTTTGATGGCGGGCATGATAACTCCTCGATGGAACATCGGAATCCGAAAATTCCATCGGTGTTGAAAGAGTACATGTCTGGCTCTTGTATAAACTAGGATTATTGAAATGGCGGACCATTGAAAAAATACTTTTGGAAAATCACCGATTTTTTTACCAAAAAACCAAGTTAAAAAATAAGGAAGAACTTCACCGATTGACCTTATCCTAGTTTACACGGAGAAACGTGTAAAAATTTCGAATCGATTGGGTTATTAGTTTTTGAATTATTGTGAGCGCCATTCGCAAAACCAATGTTTAGAGAAAAACGCGTTTAAAGTTTGAGAAGCCCTTCAGCCGTCACTTGATGCTGACACAATAAATCGGCTATATCTTGAAGAGTTCTTGAGATTTTGACTGAAATTTTGTAGGGACATTCTTGAATTAGTGTAGGTTCGAATTAAATCAAAAAAAATTTTAACCCCGAGAATGGTCAAACTTTGAATCGCATATTAAAACAAAATGGAACATTTAGAGGATATGAATTTCAACCAGACTGACAGCGGGTATAATTACCACGTTATAACTATGGTGCCGAATGTGCCCCGCGCCATCAAATACCGTAGCTACCACGGGTAGGGCCACATTCGGCAAACTGTAAAATTTTTTAAGTAATACAAATTTATTATATGTTTTTGGTTTCTATAATTAAGTATCAGACGACAATAACCAGACATAAAGTTTTTATAAGTACTGAGATATAGAGCTCTAAAAAAAGTGCCGAATGTACCACAGTCTCCCCTACGGTAAAAATATTACGTTGTGCAAAATTTCGATGAAATCGTTGCATATGAAATGTACAAGTTTTAAAATGTTGACCCCTTTCTGGCGGACCCATATTTCAACCTTATACAGTCATAGTTAAAATATTAGGTTGTGCTTAGTTTTGTTCAAATCAGATATTTTTTTGTTCAAATAGATAGTGATAATTCTTTGGGAGAGTTACAAGAAAGGGCGGACCGACGCGTCACATTTTCTGGGTAAGTTAAACATATTACGATGTGAAAAGTTTCGATGAAATTGATATACAATTTTTCAAAATTTTGACCCCTGTTTAGGAGGAAAGGAATAGAAATGGGCCGACGCACAGTGGGAAAAAAATTCCGATCTAGCGGGCAGAAAATAAAAAAATGAAGTTGAAGGAAACTTTAAAACATTAATGCAGTTCTAAAGTAGAGTGTTGAGAGTACTTAAGTCCGTATAAAATAATCCGAATTAATAAGCTAGAACGGAATAACGGCACAATTAAAATAGAAATTTTTTCCAATGTTAAAAATGGTATTTATACCCTTCACCACACTGTGGTACAGGGTATTATGTCTTTGTACATATGTTTGTAACAGGCAAAAGGAAACGAGATAGATACATGGTTCCTTTTGAGAATATGCATAGAATCACTTTCTAAGTCGATTTATGCATGTCCGTCCGTCCGTCTGTCTGTCCATGTATTTTTGTGAGCAAAGTACAGGTCGCATTTATGATCCGAATTGGATGAAATTTGGCACAGCTCATTTGTTTGGCCCAAGGACGAACCCTATTGAAATTGGAAAAAAGACGGACGGTTCAGATTTAGATATAGCTCCCATATATATATTTAACCGATTTAATGTAAACGGTCCCTATATATCTTTCGATTTGCACGAAATTTGGTGCAGCCTAATCATTTAGGTCTAGAATGATGTCTGCCAAGTTTCGTGAAAATCGGTCAAGATTTAGATATAGCTCCCATATATAGTTTCGTCCGATTTCATGTAAATGGTGCCCTAAAGTCCCTATATATCTTTCGATTTGCACGAACTTTGGCATAACGTATTGAATTAAGCCTAGAGTGATGTCTGCCAAGTTTCGAGAATATCGGTCCAGATTTAGATATAGCTCCCATATATAGTTTCGCCCGATTTCATGTAAATGGTGCACCAAAGTCCCTATATATCCTTCGATTTGCAAAAAATTTGGCATAACGCACTGAATTGAGCCTAGAATGATGTCTGCCAAGTTTTGAGAAAATCGGTTCAGATTTAGATATAAATCCCATATATAGTTCCGTCCGATTTCATGTAAATGGTGTCCCAAAGTCCCTATATATCTTTCGATTTGCACGAAATTTTGCATATCATACTGAACTAAGCCAAGAGTGTTGTCTGCCAAGTTTCGAGAAGATCGGTCTAGATTTAGATATAGCTCCGATATATATTTTCGTCCGATTTCATATAAATGGTGCCCCAAAGTCCCTATATATCTTTCGATTTGCACGAAATTTGGCATAACGTACTGAATTGAGCCTAGAATGATGTCTGCCAAGGTTTGAGAAAATCGGTGCAGATTTAGATATACCTCCCATATATAGTTTCGTCCGATTTCATGTAAATGGTGCCCCCAAAGTCCCTTTATATCTTTCGATTTGCACGAAATTTGGCATAACGTACTGAATTGAGCCTAGAGTGATGTCTGCCAAGTTTCGAGACAATCGTCCGATTTCGTTCGATTTCATGTAAATAGTGCACCAAAGTCACTATATATCTTTCGAAATTTGGCATAACGTACTGAATTGAGCCTAGAGTGATGTCTGCCAAGTTTCGTGAAAATCGGTCCAGATTTAGATATAGCTCCCTTTTATTATAGAATTTGACGCACCATGGAACCAGTGGACTGATAGGAACAAAACGATCTGAAATTAGTATAACCTAACCTGTGACAAGTTTGTTTGAAATCGCTTAATACTTGGATAGAGCTTTCATATATATTTTCGCCCGATTTCAAGTAAATTGGGCATCAAACTCCTCAGTTAATCAGATTGACATCAAATTTTGCACAACTTACTAAATTGAGCATATAATTACGTAGTTGCGATTTGTAGAAGTACAGACATAGTCCAACGGATGACCTATTTAGATTTGTTTGAAGTCGATTTACATACTTTATGGATAGATCTAGGTAGAGTCATCCAATTTCATGTTATCCAATTTCATGTTAATAGTCCTCTTTAATATACCTATAGTGGTGAAGGGTATCATATAGTCGGTCCCGTCCGACTTTACTACTTTCCTTACTGGTTTTTAGCTATAAAATTGCGATGGTCGTGTGCATTCTGTGAATATATTATTATAAAATTTTGTCCATTTTTGATATAAAGTATTGGTATTTAATTAAATGAAATAGTTAAATAACCCATACGTTATTTTAATTTAGATGTTTCGAGCAAAAATATATGTAAGGTCCGTTTTTTTAAATTCCTTCAATTAAAATAGAGTTTTAGTATGGAGTGCAGTCGAGTTCTGTGTTGATTTTTATTTTATTTTTCTTGTGCGTCTGTCTAGAACATCATACTAAATTTTTTCCTGCGACTTCCTGTGACTCTCGGATTTATGGCAATTTTTTTTAAACTATGCCAATTTGGTGTAGGAAGCTTTTTTTAGGATTTTCTTCAAATAAAATTTTGATTTTTTTTTATATAATTCATCAAATATGACTTGGAATAGATCACAGCATAGCAGATAAGAAAAAACAAGTTCAAAATGTCCATCCTAAGTTTCCAGAGTACTGGGTGTGAGTATGAAAATGAGGGTATTTAAGTAAGCTGCTCCAAACGTTGATTTTAAACTCATGCACTGAATATACATTTATTCACAAATGTCTTTCTAAATAAAAATTGAAATTACAACGAAATCGGTTGTAAGAGTCTTCAAAATACCGCAGGTGAAGGGTCCACTTTATGAACCCTGGAAAAATATCTTTGGTGTAACATTCATATATACACTGTTTTACCTATATTTATGATTTTCGTGGAGGTGGAGTTTATAGACTTTTATTAAACCTTTTATGGGGCTTATTTATTTTATTTATTAAGTTAATTAATGTTTTTCCTGTACAACAAGACAAAAGTCTTATAAGTCTTTAATAATAAGTATCTTAGATATTATAAAAGTGGTAAGAATGGAAAAAGGATACATTATGGAAAAGGATACATTATGGAAAAGGATACATTATGGAAAAGGATACATTATGGAAAATAATAAATATGATTAATTGAGTTGAGATAATTTAAAAAAAATTGAACTACAATAAAAAATAAATAAAAATGTTCCTATTACATTTGTTAATAAAAAGAACGATTAGTAAATCAAATAAATTGTATGATCAAACCTAACGTTTTCAATTATGAAAAATGTTGTACAAGCCGTTTTTTGAAATTACTTATATTGTTAATGCATTGCAAATCAGATGGTAGAGCATTCCAATCGCGTATCGTGCCAATGTAAAATTGTCTCTCAGAAACCAGGCTCTTCCGACGAAAAGGTATAATTTTTCTTCCCCTATGTGATCTTGCAAATGTAATTTTTTCGAACAGGTACGTTGGTTTTTGTTTGAGAATAGTTCTATGAAGGAGTTGTAGAGATTTGATTTTAAGAAGTGAGTCGAAATTTACTCCATACAGGGATTTAGAATACTGTGAGACATTTTGTCTCTTACTTAGGCCATACACGTATCGTGTTATGCTATTAAATGCGACATTTAATTTATGACGACAGAGGGAATCACAATTGGCAACAGCTCACAACCATACAATAAGCTTGGAACTAGGAAAGTTTTGGCCAGCAGACAGCGAATATTTGGAGGTGTGTATGAATGTGTTAGCCACAGAGCCCTTAATTTTGAGTAGGTTTGTCCTACGATAGCAGTGATATGGTTGTTCCAGCTTAATAATTTGTTGAAAATTACTCCAAGATTTTTGGCGCTGGATACCAGCTCGATTTTTTCTTTGTTGACAAGAATGTCAGTATGCTGCAATGACATTTTTCTGTTTTTGTGAATGATCAAGCATTTTGATTTAAGCGGATTCAATAATAGGCCATTAGCTTTAGCCCACTCGCATAATCTAGAGAGATCCTGATTAAGAATTTCTACACACGGACTTATATTGTTTAGGGAGCTACTCAAAAATACTTGCACATCATCTGCGTACATGTGTGCTTGACTATGGTGAAGTTGATCAGGAAGATCGTTCGCATATAAGGAGAAGAGGAGTGGACCTATGATGGATCCTTGGGGGACTCCTTTTTTTACAGCCATAGGTTTAGAGATCAAGGTTCCAGTGTAAACTGACTGAGATCTATTTGAGAGATAGGACGAAATTAGTTTTGTAGAAGTTGTGGAAAAATTAAAAAAACGACGAAGTTTAAAACACAAGTTTTGATGGACGACGGTATCAAATGCTTTTGAGTGATCAAGCAGAACAAGAAAACATATCTTATTTTCGTCAATCTCGCACCTTATAGACTCTGAAACTTCTATAAGAGCAGTGGTGCAGCTGTGCCCCGCACGAAAACCAGATTGAACATTACTGAGCAGTGAGTTTCTTTGAAGATACTCGGACATTTGTTCCTGCACGATTTTTTCGAATATTTTTGAAAGGAAGCACAGAATTGCAATTGGGCGAAAATCCGAATTTGATTTTGGTATAGGTATGATTTTTGCATGCTTCCAACGACTAGGAAATGTGCTGGAAGTGAGTATGGAATTAAAGAGATATGTTATGTATGGCAGTACAGAAGGGAGTAGTATTCGTACAAACTTAGGGTCAATTCCGTCAGGACCAATGGCGTTAGAAGTAACTTCTTTAAAGCATTTAAGAACTTCATTATTTGAAACACCGTGAAATTCAAAATTCCCATCACTAGATAGATCATTTAATGTCCCTGAGTTAAATCCATAGTAAGACGGGTCAGTGTCTAGAGAAGGTACGTTAATAAACTTTTCGTTGAGTTCGTCCACATCACCATGATACGTTTCGCGAGCCATACATTTTCCTAGACCAATGTCATTGATAACTTTCCATTTACTTTTTGAATCAAGCGCAGATTCCAATGACTGACATGGCTTCGGATGACTTTGTCATTCGAATTTCGTTAGGATCGGTCGTCAGGTCAGGTATCAGTTACCTATGAATGCAAAAATACATATTATTTATAGATTTTTCTACCTATGAATGAAAAATCCGCATTTAACAAATGTTCATTCATAGATTTTTCTCATTCAATAAGTGTCAAAGAACGGGATTTTACAAGTTATAAACAAGTGAATAGCGATTTATTTTAGTTATTAAGCAAGTGAAGTGGAAAAATGTCAATTTTGTACAGACA
This sequence comes from Musca vetustissima, assembly GCF_032173495.1. Lineage (NCBI taxonomy): Eukaryota > Metazoa > Arthropoda > Insecta > Diptera > Muscidae > Musca > Musca vetustissima. The sequence continues at coordinate 29,270 of NW_026880846.1, forward strand.
GCTCTTTAAAGTTTGGCTAAAATCTAAAAATGGTTCTGATGTAAAAGAATATATATTAAATAGACTTGGAGTTAATGCTATCGATTATGCAAACGCTAAAGGGATTTGTCGAACAGCTATGTACGCGATTTAAAACGAAATGGATGACCGCCACAAGAAACAAAAAACATATGGAGCGTCAGCATGGAAATTGGCTGATATAATTAAATGTGCAGCTTTGCCCATAGGAATGTTGTCTGAAGAAGCCAAATAAGGACTTTCGGAACTACAGGAAAAAAAATTAGTCGTGAGGAAACAATGAGGGATCTTTTCAATAGGTTGCTATTTTCTTCTGATCCAAAAATATCAAGTTTGTCTCGTAGTGCATCTCTTAACCATCGATATATTGAGCCACTATCTGAAGAAGTCCTTAAACTACTGGAGGATCCAATTCAGATCAAAACTCGGATTCTGAATGTGATTAGTATTTAATAAGTAACGCCTAAATTTTGTAAAATATATATAGTTTAATGTTTTAGATATGTAATATTAACAATAATAAATATATATATATATAATAACAATAGTGTTTGCCCTTAACCCACTTTTTACCCTCCAAATGTTTCGGAATTTTTAAAAGAAGGTCCCATTTTAGGAGTACTTTTAGTTATAACGAAAAATTGCCAAATTGCCAAATTTTTTCATAAAATAATTAAAATTGTCCATCTAAATCTATGGTCCCGAAATATAAATATCAACTCTCGCAATTTTATAGAATTTGGGAATATTAAGTAATCTCAATGGCATGCGGAATTGAGAATTCAAATTGGTTATTGTTAAAGCTGAAAACAATTATTCTGAGCAAACTTTTCCCAGAGTTTCAAAACGTCAATTTGCAAACACAATTATTTGAAATATTTCTTAAAATAATTCGTCATTTTTTTGAAACAAAAGAAAATTTAACATAATTAATTTGTATAAAAACAATACAACTGAATATTGTTCTGTGTGTGTTTTTTGTGAATATCTGTTATGGTACCACCTAATGATACCCTTGACTTATTTTCTTCGTTGAGAAGCTAATAAAACAATCAGAGACTGGGCAGATCAATGGACGTGAACGTGTGTGCTTGAATGATTAATGACTGAAGATTCACCACCATTAACATTTCAAGTCCAGTCTAAAATAATTATGTGAGAATTTGTCCAAAATAGACGTCAATCACTAAACAGGCAATGATGAAATGTTTTTCTTCTTTCTAAAATGCAGAATCTATTAAAGAGCACATCATTTGTATACCTTTCACCGGATTATAAAATAATGACTGGGGAAATTCAATTAAATCGCATCACTCTACTCACTTTAATAGCTTCTTATTTAAGCTGTGGGAATTTTTTCCTCCCAGGCCTTTCACTTTCTTTCCCTTCGATTTGCCAGCTGGACGAGTATCACCTGACATGGCCGTTGTATCCTTGATGTTTGCCTTTGATTTGTCGACATAATGGTCAGGGTCCTGTTGGATAAGAGATGATTGTTGCTGATGTCCTTCTATTCGCTGTTGTTGTTGTTGTTTACGTAATTTCGGTTTATCCTTTGACAGATTCAGTCTTTTAATTCGGTAAATGTTTGACTGTGGTGATGTTGATGCCGTTGTTGTTGTCGTTGTAAGTGGCAGTGTTACAATTGTCGACGACGAGGATGCGGATGATGATGTATCCTTTTTGTTGCCATGCTCTGCCTCTGTTTGCATTTTTGTTAATTGTGTCTTTTCACCATCAACATTCGCTGCCCAGCTCAAAAGGCAAAGGACACTGCAAATAGAATGAAAGGAAGAGAGAAATTGTAATATGTTTAATGTTCTTTAACAAGAAGTGTATTTAATTTGTTTAATGATGAGCTTAAATAAATGGTTATGGTAATTTAATAATGTTGTAATTCAAGTATGGTTGCCTTTTGTTAGCTTTATTTGTATGGAATTAAGAAAGATACTGTTGCAGCTGTTTGATTACATTGCCTCAGTTATGGTTAGAATTAATGACTGGTTTATAATGACTAGTGGGGATACTGTGCCTCCGACGGCGGATAGAAAGAGAACGATAGACACAATATTCTGTATTAATCCTTGTTGTTTCTTAACCAAAAACAAGTAAAAACCTCTTTAGGTTGGGACGAACCTAACTTTTTATACCCTCCACCATGAGCTGGACATTTATATTGAGATTATGTCATAAAAAAAGGCTGGCAGGTGAACAATTGGGATAGGATCTTCAACATACCTAAAATGGTTCCTAGCCTTTGTATGGGGCTATGTAGTAAGATTAACTTACTTTGAAAATATTCTGTGAAGAATTTATTTGTGCCCCATGGTTTCGAAAAGCCAAATTTCACTTCGATTTTATGGTAGGAAAAGTGTCATCCATTAAGAACGAAAAATATTAAATTAAACCAAATTGGGCGTAAAACGTACTTAACCAGTAAGGAAAGTAGTAAAGTCGGACTGGGCCGACTATATGATACCCTTCACCACTTTGGGTATATTGTACATATGTATCCTAATAATTGCATGCCTATGTTCACTCTTTCTCCGACCTATCCTAACATTTCATTCGAGCAGATTTAGAGCCGCCTGCGTAACATGGGGAAAATTTATGGATAACGATTTATAGCAAAATTGATACACGCTATTCGGTACGCCGCGTTGTTAAAAATATAATCTATTTTCATGAAAATTAACACACATCTCTCTAGACTTAATTCAGCACGCTATGCCAAATTTTGTGCAAATCGAAGGATATATATATATATAGGAACCTTGGTGCACCATTTACATAAAATCGGACAAAAATATATATGGGAGATATGTCGAAATCTAAGCCGATTTTCCTGAAACTCACCACACATCATTCTAGACTTAATTCAGCACGCTATGCAAAATTTCGTGCAAATCGAAGGATACAAAGGGACTTTGGTGCACTATTTACCGAAAATCGGACGATAATATATACAGGAGCTATATCTAAATCTGAACCGATTTTCACAAACTTTAACACACATCGTTCTAGACCTACGTCAGTACGCTATGCCAAATTTCGTGCAAATCGAAGTATATATAGAGATTTTGGTACACCATTTACCTTAAATCGGACGAAAATACATATGGGAGCTATATCCAAATCTGAACCGATTTTCACGAAACTTAACACACATCATTCTAGACATAATTCATTACGCTGTACCAAATTTCGTGCAAATCGAAAGATATATAGGGACTTTGGTACACAATTTACCTTAAATCGGACAAATATATATATGGGAGCTATATTCAAATCTGAACCGATTTTCACGAAACTTTGCACACATCATTTTAGACCTAATTCATTACGCTGTACCAAATTTCGTGCAAATCGAAAGATATATAGGGACTTTGGTTACACAATTTACCTTAAATCGGACGAAAATATATATGGGAGCTATATCCAAATCTGAACCGATTTTTATGAAATTTTACACACATCATTCTAGACCTAATTCATTAGCCTGTACCAAATTTCGTGCAAATCGAAAGATATATAGGGACCGTTTACATTAAATCGGTTAAATATATATATGGGAGCTATATCTAAATCTGAACCGATTTTTCCCAATTTCAATAGGGTTCGTCCTTGGGCCGAATAAGTGACCTGTGCCAAATTTCATCCAATTCGGATCATAAATGCGACCTGTACTTTGTTTAGAATTTAACATCTACAGACAGACGGACATGCATAAATCGACTTAGAAAGTGATTCTATGCATATTCTCAAAAGGAACCATGGGTCTATCTCGATTATTTTTGCCTGTTACAAACATATGCACAAACACAGAGTGGTGAAGGGTATAAAAATACCTCATAATATAGTTGCCCTTATATGATGCTATATCAAAATGTGGACTGACATGTCCTATTTTTAATGCAAAAAGTCCTAGGAGCAATAGTAATTTATGTGAAACATAAATTACAACTTATTTTAATGGAGTTCGGTACCGCACCTCTTTCGGTAGAACTACTGTCTAGAATATTTAAATATAGGTTTATGTTTTGACATAACCCCCTAAAATATAAGGTCCTGACTCATTTTATGCCTTTGTATGGTCCTAGTGGAATTATTCAACAGAAGTGACTGTCATTTGGCATTCTGGTGGGTAAAAACGTATTTGCAGAAAATGTCTGTCCATGTTAAATTGTAAACAAAGTACAGGTCGCCTAGGGACAAACCCTATTTATGTTGAAACAAGTTAAAACTATTTTTATACCCTCCACCATGAGGATGACATTCAAAATATGTGAAATTAATGGGAACTCCTAGGAGAAAACTCATGTTACGATAGGGCCTTAAATATACCATAAAATACATGAAAAAAATCATAATAGAGGGCTAACGTTTTAAGGGACTATACCAAAACGGGGATCAATATTGATCATTTTGGGTAGAGACATAATTTTTAGTAAAGAGATGTGAGATATAATTGGTAGTATAAGGATTGTTAATACAATGAGAACCCGAAATACCATATTATAGCCAATGCAGCTGAAACACGTGTCGAAAATCGCCTAAATACCGAATACTGTGGTGGCTACCCTGAAACATAGATCAATATTAATAATTATACCCTTCACCACATTGTGGTACAGGGTATTATATCTTTGTGCATATGTTTGTAACAGCCAAAAGGAATCGAGATAGACCCATGGTTCCTTTTGAGAATATGCATAGAATCACCTTCTGAGTCGATTTAAGCATGTCCGTCTGTCCGTCCATGTATTTTTGTGAACAAACTACAGGTCGCATTTATGATCCGATTTGGATGAAATTTGACACAGTTCACTTACTAGACCCAAGGACGAATCCTATTCAAATTGGAGAAAATCGGTTCAGATTTAGATATAGCTCCTATATATAGTTTCGTCCGATTTTATGTAAATGATTCGCCGAACTCCCAATATTTGTCCGATTAGGACAATATTTTGCACAGCGTACTGAATCAGGTCCATACTTATGTATGCGAAGTTTTGTTAGAATCGATTCAGATTTAGCTATAGCTCCCATATATAGTTTCGTCCAATTTTCTGTGTATGGTGCACCAAACTCCCAATATTTGTCCGATCGAGACACTGAGTACTGAATTAAGTCCAGACTGATGTCTGCAAAGTTTTATTAAAATCTATTCAGATTTAGTTATAGCTCCCATATATAGTTTCGTCCGATTGTAGGTGAATGAAGCACCAAACTCCCAATATATGTCCGATCGAGACAAAATTTTGGACAGAGTACTGATTTAAGTCCAGACTGATGTCTGCCAAGTTTTGTTAAATCGATTCAGATTTAGTTATAGCTCCCATATATAGTTTCGTCCGATTGTAGGTGAATGAAGCACCAAACTCCCAATATTTGTCCGATTGGGACAACATTTTGCACAGAGTACTGAATTACTGAACTGAATTACACCAAAACGTGGACATTAGCAATGCCTGTGCACTATTTCTGCTCTGTCTCTGGTGAATATTTTTAGGTGTTGCAAACGAAATGACAAATTTAATAAACATATGTTCAGATTTAGATATAGGTTCCATATAGAGTTGCCCGGTTGATATAAAATTTTACACAGCGTAATGTATTAGGTTCAAATTGATGTATGTGAGGTTTTGTACAAATCGGTTCAGATGCCGATTTTTAGCTCTTCCCTTTCTTTACTTCCTTTTTAACAACTGAATTCACCAAACACAAAACAGCAAAATAATTTTTTACTGCGAAATGTCACCCTTCCAACGAGCATAAATTTGATCGATACTTTACGAGAAATTTATCTATCTGTCTGCCGAAAAAAATAATGGATTTCTTTTTCCCCAACCTAATATATTTTCTTCCTGTTTTATGTAAATTGTTCATCAAACACCCAATATATATTCGATTGAGATGACATTCGGCATAGCGTACTGAATTAGATCGGTTCAGATTTAGATATAGCTCATATAAATGGTGAACTAAACTCCCATAGGTTGTCTAATTCAGACAAAATTTGAAGTATGGTATTGTATTAAGTCTCAAGTAACGTGTGAAAAGTTTCTTGAACATTGGTCCAGATTTCGATATAGCTTACATATATATGTTAGTCCGATTGTCTGTAAGTGATGCACCAATCATCCTACATTTGTCTGATTGAGATGACATTTTGGATGACTTATTGAATTAAGTCTAGAATAACGGTATAGAAATATGTTCAGATTTAGATTAACACCCATATAATTTTTCGGTCGATATTGCGCAGATATATATTTGATTTATTTTTATGGCGTTTAATGTAAGTTTTGTTGATAATTTCCCTATATAATTTCGGCCGATTTCATCTACATGGTGCACCAAATACCCAAAGTTTGTCCGATTGCGATGAAATTTTGTACAGAGTATTTAATTGAGTCTCCATTCAAGTGTATTAAGTTTCGTTTAATTCGGTAAATATTTATATGTTCGTGGGATTTCAATAAATTTGTCCCAAATAGCCAACGTTTGTTCGTTTCAAATGGAATCTTGGACAATGTGCTTTGCTTTATTTGCCTATGAATATATAAAATTAATGAACAGGTCGTTAAACGACCGTGTCAATTTTTTGTCCTAACCGAATAATCGTAGAATTTTTATATAAAGAAAACAGCAAATAAGTATAGCTATAATTCGACTACGTTTTCCAAGGATATTTTGTAACCCATAGGCCACAAGGAATAGTAAATTACAATCACATTCGAAGCCAAATTTTTGTAAAACTAAAAAAAGGAAAAGGTGGGTTTCTTCATATTAGGGACACGTACAAACATAGAACCGAAAATATCAAATTGCACCCAATTAGGTTGTAAAACGTCTCAAAAAACCCTAAAAATACCATAAATTAATAATTAATAATTTTTATGGAAATTTGTTACCCGAATTTTGTAAATTTGGGTAACAAATTTTATAGATGACAGCCAGTTAAAATAGATGATTGTCCTCTGTCGAATTTGACCTACGGAAAATCTCATGTAAATTCTCCTCGATTTAGATGTGAGAGAACATTGTGAGTTGTGGATTTATATTATTTCCGGCATCCCTATTTAAGGATCAGACTCGATTTGGTACATATCTGGAAAGTGGAGTTCGGTTTATATCGCCGTTAAAGTCATCCTGGCCTGTCTTCACCCTACAAAGTTGTGTTTAGCTCAATTGCTGTTAAATGCATCCTGACCTGTCTGAGTACAACACTTGAATGTCAATGTAAGATGTATATTTTTGTATAAATATATATTTTTGATTTTTTTTTTTTTTGAAAGTTTACAATTTTATTTTGTATCAAAAATTCATAAGAGAATACGCTTTGAAATTTTCTTCGAAACACTATAAGGGGACACACTTTACAATTTTTTTATAACCACCAATATAATCACAATTTTTTAAAAAAAAGTTGTACCGTAAATCCATAAAGGGACCCTTTAATATTTTCTCAACCCCCGTATGAGAGACCCTAAAAGGTGGGTATAAATCAGAGTTGAACAGAACTATATTAAGAGTAAGTGCGTGAGAGCGTAACTGAGAGATCATCAACGAAAATGACTGATGCAAAGAGAGACAAAGAGAAAACGTGTTAGGCAATCACCGCTATCGTACTATTTTGTGCATTAGCGGTATAAATCCACAACTAAAGTGGGACCCACATATAACTACAGTGGTACCCACATGTCGGTAATACGAGTAAGAACTTACATAATTGAAGGTTAAGTGAAAGCATACCTATATAATATTCTAATTCACATAAATAAGTTCAATCTGGTGTTACGATTGAAAAAGACGATGGTGTGGCCAATATGAAGAAACATGGTAAGGAGTATGGTCTGACCTGGATAATGAAGCCGGCAGACGTATGAGGCAAGAAAACAGAAAAACAAACGTCAGATTATGTGACGAAGGCTAATAAGAATCCATTGTAGAACTAATATATTTTCGCGATTAATGAATTAGCGGCTAGTCCAATCTGACACAAATGCTAAGTGAACTGTGACGGGTTTCAAGAAATGAAAACTGGAAATTGAAATCGGTGTACGAGGTTCAGAAGTTGAAATCGGTGTACGAGGTTGAGAAGTTGTCAACCTGCTGTGACAGTAATATGTGATTGTGGGTTCTTGGAGGATGGAAAAGATCTATACAGACATTTTTAAATATACATAGGTAAATTTTGTGGATAAGACACAATAATGATCTGTCCCATTTTCGGTATTTGAGAATTTTAGTTGGAGAATGAAAAACATGTTTGCAGAAAATTTTCCATATGGGTCCAAATTTTGACATAATATCCCTATGTAGCTGCAATTTAGCATTTCCAGTTCTTGGGGGTTGAAAACAATTTTTTTCACAATTACAATTGAAATCTTTCAAATTACAACAAAATAGTGTTTTGAATTCCATTTGAGAAAGTTATAGTATTTTTAGATTTATGATCGACCTCAGGCGATTTCCTTATTTGCCTATTGAAACCCCAAAACGTGACAAACATACAGAAAAAATTCCACCAATTGAAAAATTAACCTAAAATTGTAAAACAAAAAGAAAGCTACGAAAACAAAACTTGTCTTCAGTACAGAACGCAACACATTGCCCGCCACAACAATTAGAAATCCATTTATGTGTCCACTTCAAAAGGTTTCAAAATGTTTTGCATTAATAAAAACTGACAGAATTGTAAAACAAACTCTATACGGTACAATATCTGTTCCAATTTACAGATACATTGTAACCTAGCTACGAGCTATATTTCCCGTTATAGTAGAATTCTCTTTGTTTTCATTTGCAAAAAATGAACAAAAAATAAAAAAATCCGACAACTAAAAAAACATGAAGAAAAACAATGAATTGTAGTTTGCAAAACAAAAAACTACAACAACAACAACAACACGTGTACTTTAAGCATATAAGCATATCATATATGACCATCTCTTTTTGAATCTACTATTCGCACTAGTCGTATTCAAACACCGCGTCTGTCGGCTTACTACGAAGCGGCGTCCAATTGTTGCTTATGAATGGATACTTCAAATGTTTGTTTAAGCGTAAAAATGGAACACCTTGAGTGGACCATACCATTAGACAATGTGTTTAGTATCGGAACTGATAGACAAAAAACAACAAACATGACTTTTAGGTGTTGAAGTGAGGGTGGCGGGGTGATGTTAGCTCTAAGCAACAATACATGGTTACTTTGGATACAATTTACACAGACAATAAACTGGAAACTCTATTGAGGAATTGCTGTGCTAACCAGACCAGACCCAATTCACAAAGAAGAACTTTATTGAATGTGACACAGTGTTATGGTGATGAAAAATTAATTAGAACTACATATATACAGTGGTCGGCATAGTCCACAACTTCGAAATATTAGGTTAGAATAAGAAATCCATTTTTTATATGAACTATAGGAAATTATATAACATGCTTCGGAATGTCCGATTTCGACCAAATATGCACCGTTTTGTGGTACGATTTGTAGCCATTTTAAAGGAATCTTCATAATGCCTCTCTCATAGAAGTCCTGATCTCTATTTGCAAAAAACTCTATTAGTTGATTTTCACAATCCTACCTAGATACCAATTTTTTGTCATTAAACAATTTTGCAATGCAAAAAAAAAAAAAAAATATGATAATCGCTTGGTGCCAAGTCCGGACTGTGTGGCGGATGCATTAAAACTTCCCAACCAAGCTCCCGAAATTACTGGCTAGTCACTGTAGATATGTGTGGTCTAGCGTTGTCCTGCTATCTTCAAACGGTCCAATTGTTGACAGTAGAGATCAGAATTTAGCGCTTGGCCATATGGAAGCAACTCATAATAAATAATCCCCTTCCAGTCCCACCAAAACTAATATATTATAACTTTTTGCGCGTAATGCCTTCATTGTGCCGATCCCTTAAGGGGACCCCCCCATTCTCGGGGTCAAAAATTTTGTGATATAATTCGAATCTACACTAATTAAAGAATGTCCCTACAAATTTTCAAATGAAAATCTCAAGAACTCTTGAAGATATAGCCGATTTATTGTGTCAGCATCAAGTGACGGCTGAAGGGTTTCTCAAACTTTAAACGCTTTTTTCTCTAAACATTTTTTTGCGAATGGCGGGCACGATAACTCAAAAACTTATAACCCAATCGATTTCAAATTTTTACACGTTTCTCTGTGAGTGTATAGCTATCGTATGAACTAGGATAAAGCCAATCGGTGAAGATCTTCCTTATTTTTTAACTTTGGTTTTGGTAAAAAATTGTCGATTTTCCAAAAATATTTTTTCTAAGGTCCGCCATTTTGTTAATTTTAGAGCGAAGTCAATAAACATAGTTCATACCTAGTTCCCTTAAGGGCTAAGCAGAATGCTCGCGTTGAGCCATCCGTCGCGTTATATGTTATTGAAAATACAACAACCACAAGGAAACGATAACACAAACGCTCGAAGTTGATGTGCGCTGCGCTTTGAAGTTAAATATTTTTTAACTTTTTGCGTGCGTTAACGCGATAACAAAAAACGCTCAACGCGAACATTCTGTTTAGCCCTTTAGAGCGGTAAGCGGCGTTCGAAACACGCTTGTGCACGAACGCTGTAATTGCCAATTGTGGGTTCTTGGAGAGTGTAAAATATTAAATATTGGTCCATATAAAGGTTTCGCCTCATTTTTGATATTTTCAACGTTTTATTCGCATTTTCCTACCGAAGAGATTGTAATTTGGCATTCCATGTTCTTGTAGGATGAACAAAAAATATTTGCAAAAATTTGGCGATATATGCCCATGTTTCGACATACCTCCCTTACAAAGGTCCCGCCCATTGTCGATTTTAGGCAATTTTCAAAGACATAGTCCCAACCTTTGTTAAAACTATTTAATCCACACAATCCACAAGATGGTAAAAAGGTCGGTCCTACTGAATATTTAAATTTTCACTAAAGTTTGTTTAAAATTTTGTTTTTGTGTTGAAACCCACTGTGACACCATAGGAAGTAATACTTTGTTGTTATCGTATAAACTACTAAGTACACTTTGCCAATATGGATTAAAAAGTCTTATGTACTCCACGATATAATAAATATCAAGTACACTATTTATTTATTTAATGAAATTTAATATTATAACAAAGACATTCTACAACAATAACAATGTAATCAGATCTAAGCAACAACAGCAACAACTAAGGCAAAGAATGGAGAAAAATAATATTCCACCCTCATGCAATATATGGGGAAACAACAATTTATCACAATAGTTGAAGAAATAGGGTTGCCACGTCTAGCAAATTAGTGTTAGGCCAGTTTGAATAGTAACTATTTTGTTGGTCAAAGTTTTGGTCTAAATATAATTACATTCCGATTCTAGTTTTAATCGGGTTCTAAAAGGTAATAAAAATGGGGCATTGGTAGTGAACGAACTGGTATGTCATGAATTCTGAAAGGATTTTAGGAATTATCGGTAGTGAGCGTTGATCTAAGAAGAGGTTCCGTACTACGAACACTAAGTGCTGCCAAAGGATAGTATCATTGTTATTGGCCGATCAAAGAGAGCTGGCTCACTGTTTGTGAATTGAGTTTTATTCTGGAAAAATGTACTAAAGATAGTAACAAAAGGACGAAATTTATGACACAATTGTGACCAAAGTACAAAATTTAATAAAAATTAGCATTGAATCATTTTGTGGCCGGTACCAAAAGAAGTGGGCCGATAATCCCCAAACTAAGTTTGGAGGAAATTTTACGATATGCAAAGTTTGTATGAAATCGGTTACTCCCTTCGAGAGTTGTCGTCCGCACCAGCCGGCCATACAGACGGACATTTGTAAATCGACTACAAATTGTCTGAAACGGATTTGGTCCAAAGAAACATGGGGTTAAAAACCAATATTTCGATGAGGCACATCTTTGCCATAGCAAAGAGGATATCTAACCTCAAAACCGGAAGGTATAAAAATCTGAGGTCTGAGGTATTTTTTCCTATAGTAAAAAATTCAAACTCAGTGACGGCGGAATTTTTTCTATAGAAACGAATTTGACTTCAGTGTCCGTAGTAAAATTTTTTCTAGAAAAAAAACCTTAGTATGTGATTTACCCCATGTTTGAGCGCCACCCAGAGGACAATGCAACAATAAACAAGCAAGGACTTTAACCACTGCACCACACTCAAGGTGGTGTTAATTTTAAGCAACGATAGATGACCGCCCATCACCTAGGGAAGGCTACAGCAGAACAATAATCTACTAAGCTGGAATAAGAACAATAATGATCAACAAATATAACACCGGGGGAGTAATAGAAAAAACAAAGCCCAGAAATTGTTCTCGACGTTCTATCGAACCTACTTCGTCATTAATATCAACACATGATTATAACACACAATAGGAATAGTAGAAACCAAACAGTGGCAACACTAAATAAGCAAGGACCTCAACCGCTCAATAAAATTAAAGGAGGAGTTGTTTCTACACAACGATAGATGGTAGCCTCAGCACCTTGGTCTGGCTACAGCAGACCAATCATCTAGTAAGCTATAATAAAACCAATAATGATTATGAAAATAACATAAAGGGAGTAACGGGAGAAAAAACTAAGCCCAGAAAAATCAGATTTATCCATTCTTCGTAGTTCTAGCGGACCAACCTCATAATCACAACATGATGATAACACGAAATAGGAATAGTAGGAGATAGAACCAAGCAGAGGAAAATGGCGACAGAAACCACTATACAAATTCAGGGAGGTCAGGTCAGGCTACATCATATCAATCATCTACATAGTTGAAATAAAAACAAAAATGATCAACAAAAATAAAACAGGGGAGTATCAGAAGAAAACCCAATGGCCAGAAAATCCAGATTTGTTCATTCCTCGTTCTATCGAACCAACATCACAACGTGATTATAACTCAAAACAATAGGAGACAGAGGAAAATGCCTACACTAAGTTACCAACGACTTCAACCACTTCGTAAAATTCAAGTTGGTGTTGATTCTAGGCACCGATAGATGGCATATCACAAACACGCTGTATTTGTATAAGAATCAGTGTCTATGGTTGAGATAAGAATTCGATTTTGGAATACTATAAGTATACGAATTGGTACTGAAAATAGTACCTAAATTTAGAATTTGGTGAACAAATCGTAAACTTTGTAGAGTTATACGAAAAGTACTAAATAGTGCGAAATTTAGTATATTTGGTATTGGGTAAATAAATACTGCTATAGTCTTTAGTCCATCTTCATGTAGTATTCGGGATAATGTGTGAAATTTGGTATAACGAGCATAAATTGGCATATTTGGCAATGACGGTCCTTCTTAGTGGGTGCAATTTGCAAAATTTTCAAAAAACATACAATTTGGAAAAAAGTTTTATTTATTACTGACATATCGACGCCTCCGAACCATAGTATGCTAAGTCTGAAAAGTGAGTTTTTCAGTAGAAGCTTTCAAAGTATGGAAGTTTCTTTTATCGTACGTGCCATGCTAAGTACATTTTAGCTTATAACTTTGGTTTGGATTGGCCAATGATTACCAAAATTTCAGTGAATTTAAATTAAGGACCGTAGTATCTAAAAACGTAAAGAACTTTAAAACATGCTAAGTCGACTTAGCATACTATGGTTCGGAGGCGTCGATATGTTTGGCAAAGCTGGGACATCGATCATTTCCGGGAGATTACCAGGAAATAGATTTAGGAGTTCTACACCCAGGTTTCAATTTAATTGTCGCTGCAAAACTTGCGTAGCTTTATATCTTGATTTGTAGCTCTTGTATGTATTTTTGGATTTTATGTGTTCTTTTTGTCCTTAATTTATTGAATTTTACTACAATTATCACAATAAGCGGTTTTTCATCCTCGAAATATTGTACCGAACTGTCGGATTCGTCCGATAATTATCGGTTTTATTACCGAATATCAAACATTTTAAAACCTTGTTATTTTTTTTCAAAAAAAAAAAAAACGGATATTCAGATAATAAAACCGGTTTCAATACCTTATCGCATAAAAAGCTAGTAAACAAACGTACTTATTGCGTATCATTAAAAATCAAGTAAACAAACCTGCTTAATTTATTGAACCGGACTATTATCGGGTTTATTATCCGAATATTCAAAATTTTTAAATTCGGTTATTATTCCTCAAAAAAGTACGTTTTTGGCATAACTACAGCGATGTTGCCAGAGGAGGGGCACGAGGGGCTCGGGCACCTCCTAAATGAAACATTTTTTACGGTAAATTTATGTTTGCAATAGCGATTTTTTTCATTTTGTACTAGCGGGAAATGAAATACTGTGTTTAAACAATAATTCGGACGCCGTCAGTTCGACAAAATAAGGAATGTATACTGAATTTATTGAAATACATACATACATATAGGTTTTTAGGGACAAGAAAGGGTAAATTTGAGAATAGACCAATAAAACTTTAAAATATCGATTTCTGCTCTTTGATTACCCCACCTAAAATCATATGAGCAGTATTTTTGAAGAATATTGCGAGGATGAAAGTCGTATCTTGTAATAATTGGAGCCCGGTTCAACAAATTAAGAACGAAAAGGGCAGACAAGGAATCAAGTTAGAATAACGACATGTTATATAAAAATTTCTAATAAAGAAATGTAATCTCAAAAAATACATAGATACATTAGATACAAATGAAGATATGAAGCTATATTTTCAAGTGAAATAGGCTCGCCAGAAAAAAATAGATCACACCATATATCCGAACATTGACCTATGGCGAAATGTTCCTCCTGGGGTTTTCATATGCTCACCTAGGTCTTTCATTCCCAATTGTCCGCCCCGCATACCAAGGCCTCGATTTTGTCGCAAAGTATAAATGCCAGTATCCCAACGGCAGAAAAAGTATGCCCCAGGCGGGCGAACTTGCGCCTTTCTAATTTGGTCGGAAACTCTTTAAAAAAATGTTGGTATGGTAACTTTTATTTGAAAGTGTGGTGGCGTATGTCAGTCTGATTGTCGGTCTGCCGACAAGCAACAGTATCCACTAACAACAAATAACATAATAAGCAAAACAATGTACCTTCGTGCTAAATCCAATGAAATTTGTAAACATTTTCAAATTCAAAAGAATCGACAAAATAAATCATTTTTGCTTTAAACGTTAGTTTCCTTTTTGTTATTGGTTTTTTTCATAGCTCTTTTTCTTTCTTTTATGTACCTTCTACATATTCCAACAGCAATCACATATACAACCAGTAAACTCCACTTCAAGTCACACCATTAATACCTTGGGCCAATACCCAATTAATAGTTGTTTAAAGTCATTGTTACGAAGTTCCTTAGATTATGTGTGAAAGGGCTAAAACAGGCGGGAGGGGCGGAGGGGGGGAGAGTTAGAACGGCGTACAAAATGTGTTAAATGGAGAAAAAAAACAACAACTACAACAAATTCTAGTCATTCCATCATTTGTTTAGAAGATGAAAAGGCACGTTCTGTGCGGTATTGTATTGCACTCGCAACTGTGGTCTGGGACCAATGTATTTGAGGGCCACTAAGAATCGCAACACCCAATACAATAGGTTATTGAACAAATAAGTAACAAATGAATGGTGTATCCATTGTTGTGCACATGACACATTTGTGGTTGGGTAAATAGCACACGAAGTCAGGGTGAGAATTTTGAAAATAAATAATGTTTGTGGTTATGAATGTATTTTTGGCAATTAATTTCAAAATTTGGTATTGATCATTTTTTTAATGAACAACAAAAAAATAAATAAAATGAGGTTTATTTATTTATTTTTATGGGGTTTAATGGTGTAGCCCATTAATTGATTCGCTCTTTACCTTCAGTCAGATGAATGTTATGGTTCCATTTAAAGAGTTAATGTAATTTTTTTTTCAATTGCAGATCTTCTATATATACATTTAACAATAAATTATTAGAAAGAGGAACATTTTTGTCGGGTGGATTTTTAGTTTTAGTTTTTTTTTCAGAAGTATTCGGAGGCGCAGTAGGCGTGGACTTTTGAATAGTTTTTCAAACGATTCTGATTTAAATTGTATTCCGAGCCACAATAGGCGTGGATTTTTTAATAGTTTTTCAGACGAAATGGGAGCCACAATGTAGAAAATATTACAATTCATTTCGATTAGTTATTTGAAATCATATTTCACATTTGAACGCTATAATCGCTCCATAGAACAACAGCAACAATTTACGATTTCTTATGCCTACATATTGTAAGGGGTAATGCATTCGCCACTCTTCCACTCGGCACGTAGCCATTTACTTCGCTTAAAGCCTGACAATCTCGTCTCGGTGATATTTTTTCGTATCTTTACAGAGGGCACGTTGTCTGACTGCAGAATGCAACCAAACTATGACAGGGTAAAACATCTAATTTCAAATGAAATCAATCATATGGAACAATCCCAACTAGAAATGACTAAAATAATGTTATCGGCCTTTCCATGGAGGACAACTTTTGAAATACTTATTCAGTTTCCACTAAGAATACCTTTACTTAACTGGCTTGTGACAGAACATTTGTTCCATAAACCAAGCTTAAAGTGAGAATGAGTGCACAAGCATTTGCATTCTCTCGCAAATATGCAAGCGTCGTCGATTCATTCTTTCGCGAGCATTTGTTGATGAAGAACATTCTTTTGAAAAACTCAAAAAACAAATGTTCGAGAATTCTCGCGAGCACTGTTAAAAACAACAACAAACCAAAACATCATAAAAACACACAAACAACGAAAGAATGTGTGTGTAGTAGAAAGTGTGTGGAATAAGAAAACACATGTCCAACAACTATTGAGTTCACGAACGTTTGTTGTTATTGTTGTTGCCTTTTGAGCATTCGTGAGAATTCGGGAATGTTTGTTTTCATTCGTGAGAGAATGTCAGAAATAATTTCAACCACCAAACGAAACGAACGAACATTGTTGTGTGCTCTCACTCGTTTGTTATGTGTGTGTGCGAATATTCTTTGGCAAAATTCTTGGTAAAAAATTTATCGCCATAAATTCATTCTTAATATGAGCTCAAAACGAAAAGAATGTATTTTGAATCATTCGCGAGCGAATTTTTGCGCACCCTGGTTGGCTCGCTTTTATATGCCCTTTGAGCTAGGGAATCCTCATCCATTTTCACCTAGCCAACGTACGTAGTCGTTGCAACTCGATACGTTTGACTATGTCGATGTCCGAGAATAGATGGTAGAACTTACAGTTCATTCGACGCAGATCGGTCCATAGATCTTACGGAGAATTGCTCTCTCAAACACTCCAATATCTGTCTTATCTTCCTGTGCAAGTACCCATGTTTCTGATCCATACACCAGTACGTGTAGTATCAGCGTCTTGTAGAGTGTGAGTTTGGTCTGGCGAGAGTTGGCCTTGTTTTTTAATTGCTTACATCTGTTGGCCAACCCTATTCTTCTCCGAAACTGATGTCATTAATTTTATTATGGCGGTACAAAGGTATATAAAATCTTTCACTACCTTGAATCTGTAGTGCTCAAATTCCACAGTTGGTCCGAGTCTACTGGACGTCTTGCGCGTTGATACCATCAGCTTGGTCTACTCGCCATTTACTACCAGACTAATGCTGTGCAAGCATGGGAATAGGTGCCCTCGGTTACATGTATCAATAAGCTCGTTCTCTGCGTTCTCTTTTAGTAAGAATTTCATATGGCGGTTTCTCATTTATTTCCGAGCATTTTCTCTTTGCACACCTCTATACCAGACCCACTTTGGCAGGTTCTTTCCCAATTTGTTCAAAGGTGGCTGTTACCGCTCGCAATGCTCGACCCATTATGTTGAAAAGGCGAATAACATGTGTTGTTGAGTGTACAGAGTGCCATTTCTGTTCCAGTTTGTCTCTCGTAAGAGTTTTTCCAGCAGGATGTTAAAAAGGTCACACGAGAGTCAGTCACCTTGTCTGAACCCTCGTTCAGTATGGAAAGACTCCGAGAGGTCCTTTCCGACTTTAACTGCTGATCTTGTGGCAATTTAAGTTATTTTGCATAGCCGTATAAATTTTGCAGCAATACCAAACGCAGACATGCCTTTAAAAGTCTCAGGACGAATAACGGCATTTACATTATAACTTTTTACCGGGTTAACCTACTCTATGAGGATTTATTTGACATAAATGTAAAGGTATTGACAATTGAAACCCACTGGATTAACGAAATCCGGTTAAATGTAAACGTACTATAAGGCTGTCGGATGCTATATTGACTATAGTCAATGAATAGTTGAAATATGTCGATGTGTTTTTTTTCTGGTCAGTGGTGGATTTGACAGGCCTGAAACCTCATTAGTATGGTCCAATAATGTCATTGACCATTACTTCAGTCGTTCACATTGGAAGGAGAATTATTCCTCTATAGTTGGCACATATCGTCTTATTTGATTTTTTTGTATAGGGGACACAGGATATGGTGGTATCATTGGTCATGCATTCCTCTAGCCAAATTGTACTAATCAGCTGGTGCATGCTCCTGACGTGTGCATATCTGAACACCGTTCTTGAATTGTTCGTCTGGTAATCCATCTGCTGCTTTATTATTCTTCAGACAATTGGTTGTTATTCTAACCTCATCTTGGTTAAGTGGTACACACTCTATACCGTCATCTCTCATTGGTATCTTCTTCACCGCCATTATTTGATATCAGAAGCTTCGCTAATTCTCCTTCCAGCTCCTCAACACTGTATCTGTATAACTTTATGGAACTTTATACTGGGTCGTTTATAGTTTTCTATCACAATAGGCTTCCCACTTCTTTACTATCAGTACCTTCTCCTGCAGGTCAAAGACTTCGAGTCTTTCCGTCTATCTGTTGAAATCACGATAGAGATCGCAATATTTGAGATAGAACTCTGAATATTTTGACTGGCATTGCTATTACTCCTACGATGGTTGGTATTGAAAACATGGGGTATATCGGACCGTTTTGATATAGACCCCATATAACGGTGCCCCCAAATATTCGGTATTATGGGGTATAAAATCTCCCTACCGAAAATTATCAATGGTGGTCCACTTCTTAGGGTAGCTTTAATATAACGGCACGCCCCATTAATTGGTATTTTAGGGATTTTAGACACGTATTTCAATATTGACTCTTAACGGTACCCACAAATATTCGTTATTTTGATGTTTTTGGTACATGTTTCAACTTTATTGGCTGTAATTTGTTATTTTTGGGTTGCAGTATGGTAGTAAATCTTCCTACTAAAAATTATTAATATTAGTCCATCTATAAGAGGCCCCCATATAACGCAACATCCCAATTTTCATCATTGGCCTATGTTTCTGGGTAGCGCCCATATAATGGTAATTTTGGGGGTTTTGTGCACGTTTTTTTTTAAGCGAATTGGCTCTAAATTGATTTTTCAAGTTCCCAGGGGTGTAAAATCTTCTTACTAAAAATTATCAATATTGGTTCACTTTTCATGGAATTTCGTTACGTGTTTCAATCAAATATTTCGAGTTCGAGCGACGCAACAGCGTTATTTCAACATTTATCCGTAACTTTTTATTTTATTTTTCTTGACATTCTTCCATAGTTTTGTGTTTAAAATACCTATAAAACATTGGATATTCCCGTATGGGTATAGCCCTTCATACAACCTATTTGACCGTCATTTTATATTTTGACTTCTCAAACCTTCCCTCCAAAAAATTACCAGCATTTTTCCACTTTTTACTCAGTGTTTTTAAAACACTTAACATTTATAACAAGGTTTCCTTACCACATAAGGTGCCAAAGGATTCGACCCATCATCCGTCTTTTTTTATTTACAAAGAATTTCCTAACTTAATTTTTTTAATACAGTTTCTGTGTTATAACCTTAAAAGGATTCAAAACTATGAATTCCTCTCATTGACGGCATTTCATCTTCCCTCAAATTCCAAAGGTGTGGAATTTCTCATATGGCTTTTTCTAGATTCTTGAAACTGAAAAAATTACATTAAATTAAACTAAAGGAAAAATATGAAAAATGAACAATAAAAGTAATATGGAAAAAAATAAAAAAGAAGCAAACATTTTTTAACTTGCAACTTGTCCACGTAATGAAGCGGCGGCCATAAGGGGGGTATGGCAAACAGCACCACACGTTGCAGTGGCAGCAATGTGGTGTTGCATAAAAAATGCCGCATTTTATGAGACGTGTTTAGCATTTCGAAAAAAGAATGGAATAGACAGAAACTGCTTCTTCTGCTTCCCAGAATAATTTATAAAGTTGCGAACAAAGCAGTGGCCATGGGACAACAGCAGAGCCGATGAAGTTCCAGGAGTGGCGGGAAATATCTTGCATAGTGAACAGAATAAAATAATATTTATTTATTGATTATTCTTTTGTCAAGTCAATAATGCAAAAGGAAACCTAGAGTCATAGCATACTGCAGTGTTTTACCCCCTCTTCCACTCCTTTCCACAGCTTTACTTCTTCTCTTTTCGTACTTCTTCTCCTGTGCGTTCTTTGGTGTTCGTATAAAAAAAACAGCGGCTTTCTGAGAATAGCATTCATTGAAAATTCCCTGGTCTCGACTGGTGGCGGCACTATTTTTCCTCTCTATTGCCGTAAAATTAAATCCAATAAATTTTGCAACATATGCCAGGATAGATGGGGTGGAGAGATGGTCGCACACACACACATGAGCCCATAATGGACTACCTCGTAGTGTTTTTATTAACTAAAATTAAAAACAAAAATGTCTGACCATTGGACTGAACTAACAAACTATTGCCCATGGTGATGCCTAACCAACTAAAAGCCACACAGTTTTGGTTATTTAGTCCTACAGAACATTATTAAAACGGAAGAACTCCAGACTTCAGAATGAGAGAAGGACAGATGATGTTATTTTTTTGGTGGAATTGAAATATGTAAAAGTTGTACGGAATTTGTGCGGCTGGATGAAATAACAAATGGAAATGAACATTTTGAAGAATTAAACCACACAAATGTGGAGAACATTTGGAGATTCAAAAAAGAAGCATACAAATTAAAATAACAACTTTTGAAAAATCGCTGAACTGGAAAAAGCCACAAAATACGAAGCAGTCATTTCAAATTAATTGGAAGAGACAAATACTCCCACTCCGATACAACATTGGCGTGAAATTCGGAGGAGTAGATTTTTAAATACTTTTCAAGAACATCGGGCGCCTTAATAGAATAGGATGTTTAAATAGTCCATTTACCAGTGGGAGCCACAATAGGCGTGGATTTTTAAGAAGTTTTTCAGAAGAAGTAGAAGCCACAATAGGCGTGGATTTTTAAATAGTTTTTCAGACGAAGTAGAAGCCACAATAGGCGTGGATTTATAAATAGTTTTTCAGACGAAGTAGAAGCCACAATAGGCGTGGATTTATAAATAGTTTTTCAGACGAAGTAGAAGATAAAATAGGCGTGGATTTTTAAATAGTTTTTTAGACGAAGTAGAAGCCACAATAGGCGTGGATTTATAAATAGTTTTTCAGACGAAGTAGAAGCCACAATAGGCGTGGATTTTTAAATAGTTTTTCAGACGAAGTAGAAACCACAATAGGCGTGGATTTTTAATTAGTTTTTAAAAATTCCACGTCCGTAGAATATATTATTTAAAAATTCCACGCCTAATAAAGTGAAGGTCCGTAGAAAATATTATTTAAAAATTCCACGCCTAATAAAGTGAAGGTCCGTAGAAAAAATTATTTAAAAATTCCACGCCTAATAAAGTGAAGATCCGTAGAAAATATTATTTAAAAATTCCACGGCTAATAGAGTGAAGGTCCGTGGAAAATATCATTTAAAAATTCCACGCCTAATAAAGTGAAGATCCGTAGAAAATATTATTTAAAAATTCCACGCCTAATAAAGTGAAGGTCCGTAGAAAATATTATTTAAAAATTCCACGCCTAATAAAGTGAAGGTCCGTAGAAAATATTATTTAAAAATTCCACGCCTAATAAAGTGAAGATCCGTAGAAAATATTATTTAAAAATTCCACGCCTAATAAAGTGAAGATCCGTAGAAAATATTATTTAAAAATTCCACGCCTAATAAAGTGAAGATCCGTAGAAAATATTATTTAAAAATTCCACGCCTAATAAAGTGAAGATCCGTAGAAAATATTATTTAAAAATTCCACGACTAATAAAGTGAAGATCCGTAGAAAATATTATTTAAAAATTCCACGGCTAATAGAGTGAAGGTCCGTGGAAAATATTATTTAAAAATTCCACGCCTAATAAAGTGAAGGTCCGTAGAAAATATTCTTTAAAAATTCCACGCCCAATATAGACCCTGAAAAATATTCTTTAAAAATTCCACGCCTAATATAGTGAAGATCCGTGGAAAATATTATTTAAAAATTCCACGCCTAATAAAGTGAAGGTCCGTAGAAAATATTATTTAATAAAAATTCCACGCCTAATAAAGTGAAGGTCCGTAGAAAATATTATTTAAAAATTCCACGCCTAATAAAGTGAAGGTCCGTGGAAAATATTATTTAAAAATTCCACGCCTAATAAAGTGAAGGTCCGTAGAAAATATTATTTAAAAATTCCACGCCTAATAAAGTGAAGGTCCGTAGAAAATATGATTTAAAAATCAATCAATCGCCCATTGATTATTTGGTTTACAATCAACATGAATAGGTCAAAATTATATATGGAAGATATGCTATATCTAAATCTGAACCGATTTCAAGGAAACTTGCCCGAGATTAATTTATATTAATTTCAGTACGTTTTGCCAATCGGCCTAGCTATGGGTCTTTAGTAGACCATTTACTTAAAATCGGACGAAAGTATATATAGGAGTTATATGCAAATCTGAACAAATTTCAAGAAAACTTGACACTCGAAAGGTTATAGTAACTTTAGTACATTGTAAAAAATGCGCGCGGGTCGGCCAATCTTTGGTTCGGACATTAAATCGGACGAAAATATTATATCTAAATCTGAATCGATTTTCACGAAACTTAGCACACATGATTCTGGACCCAATTCAGTACCCTATGCCAAATTTCGTGAAAATCGAAAAATATATAGGGACTTTGGAGACCCATTTACCTTAAATCGGACGAAAATATATATGGGAGCTATATCTAAATCTGAACCGATTTTCACGAAAATTAGCACATATCATTCTGGACCCAATTCAGTACCCTATGCCAAATTTCTGAACCGATTTTCACGAAACTAGGCACATATTATTCTGGACCCAATTCAGTACCCTATGCCAAATTTCGTGCAAATCGAAAGATATATAGGGACATTGGAGACCCATTTACCTTAAATCGGACGAAAATATATATGGGAGCTATATCTAAATATGCACCGATTTTCACGAAACTTAGCACACATCATTTTATACCTAATTCAGTACTCCATGACAAATTTCATGCAAATCGAAAGATATATAGGGACTTTGGTGCACCATTTACATTAAATCGGACGAAACTATATATGGGAGCTATATCTAAATCTGAACCGATTTTCTCTAAACTTGACACACATCATTCTGGAACTAATTCAGTACTCTGTGCTAAATTTCGTGCAAATCGAAAAATATAGAGGGGCTTTGGTGCCCCATAATACCCTGTACCACAGTGTGGTGAAGGTTATAAAAATCCACGCCTAAAGAAGTGGAGATCCTTGGGAAAATATTCTTTAAAAATCCACGCCTAAAGAAGTGGAGATCCTTGGGAAAATATTCTTTAAAAATCCACGCCTAAAGAAGTGGAGATCCTTGGGAAAATATTCTTTAAAAATCCACGCCTAAAGAAGTGGAGATCCTTGGGAAAATATTCTTTAAAAATCCACGCCTAAAGAAGTGGAGATCCTTGGGAAAATATTCTTTAAAAATCCACGCCTAAAGAAGTGGAGATCCTTGGGAAAATATTCTTTAAAAATCCACGCCTAAAGAAGTGGAGATCCTTGGGAAAATATTCTTTAAAAATCCACGCCTAAAGAAGTGGAGATCCTTGGGAAAATATTCTTTAAAAATCCACGCCTAAAGAAGTGGAGATCCTTGGGAAAATATTCTTTAAAAATCCACGCCTAAAGAAGTGGAGATCCTTGGGAAAATATTCTTTAAAAATCCACGCCTAAAGAAGTGGGAAAATCTTTAAAAATCCACGCCTAAAGAAGTGGAGATCCTTGGGAAAATATTCTTTAAAAATCCACGCCTAAAGAAGTGGAGATCCTTGGGAAAATATTCTTTAAAAATCCACGCCTAAAGAAGTGGAGATCCTTGGGAAAATATTCTTTAAAAATCCACGCCTAAAGAAGTGGAGAAGTGGAGATCCTTGGGAAAATATTCTTTAAAAATCCACGCCTAAAGAAGTGGAGATCCTTGGGAAAATATTCTTTAAAAAAATCCACGCCTAAAGAAGTGGAGATCCTTGGGAAAATATTCTTTAAAAATCCACGCCTAAAGAAGTGGAGAGAAAATCTTTAAAAATCCACGCCTAAAGAAAGTGAAAATCCACGCCTAAAGAAGTGGAGATCCTTGGGAAAATATTCTTTAAAAATCCACGCCTAAAGAAGTGGAGAGAAAATATTCTTTAAAAATCCACGCCTAAAGAAGTGGAGATCCTTGGGAAAATATTCTTTAAAAATCCACGCCTAAAGAAGTGGAGATCCTTGGGAAAATATTCTTTAAAAATCCACGCCTAAAGAAGTGAAGATCCTTGGCAAAATATTCTTTAAAAATCCACGCCTAAAGAAGTGAAGATCCTTGGCAAAATATTCTTTAAAAATCACGCCTAACAGAGTGTAGGTCCTTGACAAAATTTTCTTTAAAATCCACGCCTAAAGCAATACAGGCCCTTGGCAAAATATTCTTTAAAAATTTAAAAATCCACTTGGCAAAATATTCTTTAAAAATCCACGCCTAAAGAAGTGAAGATCCTTGGCAAAATATTCTTTAAAAATCCACGCCTAAAGAAGTGAAGATCCTTGGCAAAATATTCTTTAAAAATCCACGCCTAAAGAAGTGAAGATCCTTGGCAAAATATTCTTTAAAAATCCACTATAAAAGAAGTGTGGAGATCCTTGGCAAAATATTCTTTAAAAATCCACGCCTAAAGAAGTGAAGATCCTTGGCAAAATATTCTTTAAAAATCCACGCCTAAAGAAGTGAAGATCCTTGGCAAAATATTCTTTAAAAATCCACGCCTAAAGAAGTGAAGATCCTTGGCAAAATATTCTTTAAAAATCCACGCCTAAAGAAGTGAAGATCCTTGGCAAAATATTCTTTAAAAATCCACGCCTAAAGAAGTGAAGATCCTTGGCAAAATATTCTTTAAAAATCCACGCCTAAAGAAGTGAAGATCCTTGGCAAAATATTCTTTAAAAATCCACGCCTAAAGAAGTGAAGATCCTTGGCAAAATATTCTTTAAAAATCCACGCCTAAAGAAGTGAAGATCCTTGGCAAAATATTCTTTAAAAATCCACGCCTATTGGCAGACAGGTCCTTGGCAAAATATTCTCTAAAAAATTCACGCCTATTGGCAGAAAAGTCCTTGGCAAAATATTCTTTAAAAATCCACGCCTAAAGAAGTGAAGATCCTTGGCGAAATATTCTTTAAAAATCCACGCCTAAAGAAGTGAATATCCTTGGCAAATATTCTTTAAAAATCCACGCCTAAAGAAGTGAAGATCCTTGGCAAAATATTCTTTAAAAATCCACGCCTAAAGAAGTGAAAATCCTTGGCAAAATATTCTTTAAAAATCCACGCCTAAAGAAGTGAAGATCCTTGGCAAAATATTCTTTAAAAATCCACGCCTAAAGAAGTGAAGATCCTTGGCAAAATATTCTTTAAAAATCCACGCCTAAAGAAGTGAAGATCCTTGGCAAAATATTCTTTAAAAATCCACGCCTAAAGAAGTGAAGATCCTTGGCAAAATATTCTTTAAAAATCCACGCCTAAAGAAGTGAAGATCCTTGGGAAAATATTCTTTAAAAATCCACGCCTAAAGAAGTGTGGAGATCCTTGGCAAAATATTCTTTAAAAATCCACGCCTAAAGAAGTGTGGAGATCCTTGGCAAAATATTCTTTAAAAATCCACGCCTAAAGAAGTGAAGATCCTTGGCAAAATATTCTTTAAAAATCCACGCCTAAAGAAGTGAAGATCCTTGGCAAAATATTCTTTAAAAATCCACTACAAAAGAAGTGTGGAGATCCTTGGCAAAATATGCTTTAAAAATCCACTACAAAATATTCTTTAAAATCCACGCCAAAAGAAGTGAAGGACCCTGGTAAAATATTCTTCGAAAATCCATGCCTTTAGCTGTGAAAATCTTTAGAAACCAATCTTATAAAAATCCATGCCTTGGCAATGCAGGTCTTTTGAAAATATAATTTAAAAATCCACGCCTTTATCACGAAAGGTCCTCAGAGGGTCTTCTTCAAACATCCACACCTTTTCATTTTGAATGTATCTATCTAAAATATATCCCTGCTTTGGGTATAATAAACTATTGTCAAATTACCAAGGCCATTTCCCATGACGTTTATTTAAATCTTTGTTGCCATGTCGATTTTAATACCCTTGGGTCATATTACAAACACTCCGGCTGTCCTGTAATAGTTGGGGAATGCGAACACAAATTGTTTATGTTACCAATTTTTACGAAGGCAAAAACAACACGAAATCCTTTAAATCATTTATTGAATTTCTTCTTCATTTGCCCCTCTTCTTCTTCACCATCGTACAGGAGAAACATACATTCCCCATGTTAGGTCTAGTCAGGGTAACAAGTTGCTTGCAACATGGAAAAGGGATTTCAACTAAACAACCCTAAAGCAATTTTTTTGCAGATATTCTGGAGATGTTTGCACGGCTGCTACCATGCAACAACAGTGGTGACCTTAGTCAAGACTGAAGGTGGTTCTGTCTTTAATGAAAAATTACAAAACAAATATGGATGCACCCCGGTTTTTTTTCGAATTGATGCGTGTTTTTCGGCTTCAGAGTATCTGTAGTTGTTGTGATTGTTGCAAAGAAAAAAAAAACCGAAACACACGCATCCCATCATCCTCACAACAATTGACCAAACTTATACACCAACCATTAAGAATTAATAATAAAAGAAAGACAAAGGACATCAACAATAACAACAACAACGGGAGTCATAACATAAGGCAAACAACAAAAACTGCCAGCCAATGAACACGTCTGCCATCAGCTCTGATTTAGTTGAAATTGTTAATGACAAGGAAGAAGGGTGCAAGTATTCGTCCCTGGGTTACTCCACACCATATTTCAACTGGTGATGAGAGAGAGACAGTGAGGATTTACTGCCTGAAATTGATGATAGCAGGGGCGGAAGGATGGATGGACAGACAGACAGGGAGATGAATGGACAGACAATCAACCGACCGACTGTTCGTCCGCTTGGATGTATGAATCGATGGATGGGTCGACCACACATATGTGGCACTATTGCATTATTAATACATTTTGCTCATTGTTGCCCTTGTTGTTGTTATTTCAGTGTTTATACCCATGGTGTGGCTGATACTGTGGTTTAGCCTCTCATCGGTATTGTATTGCACAATTCAGTAGAAGAAATGAAAACAAACAATTTATCCACAGCCATGCAATCGTATCCAAGCCAAGCATCTACCAGCCATTTTAGCCCATCCTCAGTCATCCCTCATCCCGTGCTATTTTTGGATTTCGTTTTTTGCCATAGATTAACATAATGATGAAATGATGATAGCGTGTCATCTGACATAATCTGTTGAGCCGAATAAAAACATAGCGAAGAGCTCATTTTTTCAGGCCTTGAAATCACGCTTGTATCATATTTTATGTTTGTTTTTGTTTTTATTGTTGCCGATTCGGATTACTCGCATTCGCTACAAGTGAGTCTTGTTTATTGAATGGATTTTGCTTGTCAAGGATTATAATCCGACTAGAGAGGATGTGTTTATTGATAGGTGGGATGGAGGTATGGCATATTTAATTTTCCATTAAAAACTATTCTATATAGAGTCCTTTAGAAATATTCCTCAAATCCACGCTTGTGTCTGGGAAGGTCCTCAACTCTATCTCTGAAGGTTCTTATAATATTCCCTAAAAATTCTGTGAATGTTCTTTAAATATTCTATACAAAATAGAAGCCTCTATCTGTGAAGGTCCTTGACACTATCTTCAAAAGTCCTCAAAAAAGTCTGTGAAGGTCCACGACTCTATCTTTGAAGGTCCATAAGATATTCCCTACAAATTCTGTGAAGGTCCTTTAAATATTCTATACAAAATTCCACCTATAGTTGGAAAATCACTAAAAAATATATTCTTTAAAAATCCACGCCTATAGCTGGGAAGGCAAATAAAAATTATTCTTTAATTACCAATTTTTTAAAAAATTTGCAAAAGACCTCCACTCTGTATGGCGTGAATTTTTAAAGAAAATTTTGCCAAGGACCTCCACTCTGTAAGTCGTGAATTTTTAAAGAGAATTTTGCCAAGGACCTGTATTGCTTTAGGCGTGGATTTTTAAAGAATATTTTGCCAAGGACCTGTATTGCTTTAGGCGTGGATTTTTAAAGAATATTTTGCCAAGGACCTGTATTGCTTTAGGCGTGGATTTTTTAAAGAATATTTTGCCAAGGACCTGTATTGCTTTAGGCGTGGATTTTTTAAAGAATATTTTGCCAAGGACCTGTATTGCTTTAGGCGTGGATTTTTTAAAGAATATTTTGCCAAGGACCTGTATTGCTTTAGGCGTGGATTTTTTAAAGAATATTTTGCCAAGGACCTGTATTGCTTTAGGCGTGGATTTTTTAAAGAATATTTTGCCAAGGACCTGTATTGCTTTAGGCGTGGATTTTTTAAAGAATATTTTGCCAAGGACCTGTATTGCTTTAGGCGTGGATTTTTTAAAGAATATTTTGCCAAGGACCTGTATTGCTTTAGGCGTGGATTTTTAAAGAATATTTTGCCAAGGACCTGTATTGCTTTAGGCGTGGATTTTTAAAGAATATTTTGCCAAGGACCTGTATTGCTTTAGGCGTGGATTTTTAAAGAATATTTTGCCAAGGACCTTAATCCATGTATGCGTGGAATAATTTTTAAAAGACCTTCACTCCCATGGGCGTGGATTTTTAAAGTATATTCCTAATTATCTTGAAGTGTAGATGCTCTGCGTTATATCTCGTTCCTTGCTCATTTATTGTTGCCTTCAGATGTTCCTTCTAGACGTTAATCGGCCTGTCACTCAATCACTTATCACCTCGCTTCTTTTTAGGCATATATAAATTTCAAACCTATACATTGAATGCTAGCACATACCTAGTTTTGAAGTTCTTTTTAAACAATTTAAATGCCATATCACATTAAACGCAACTATTTGAACAACTTCAATTGGTACTCTCGCAACTTTGCTCAAGTAGTTAATTATGTTTTCAAAGAGAAGTAACAACAAAAAAACAAGTAAAACTATTTTTATGTTTTTGCCACTTTATTTAATTTGAAGAGGCGGCTGATGGGAAAAAATCGAATCAAGCAACAAGGTATCCAACCAGTCAGCAAGCAAAATATCAAACCAAACAAACAACTCACCAACAAACCTATACACCAGCCAGTAGTAGTAATTGTGGCCACTTACTCAGATATTTGTAGGCATTTCTATGAGGAATCTTCGAATCGCGTGCAAATATGCCATTAATAATGAATTGATGAAGAAGAGAAAAAAAAAAAAATAATTTCATATTCCCGAATTGAAGACAGAAGCCAATACCGCGTTGAAGAACAAAAATGAGGTAAATGAATTTGCTTTCATTCCGTTCATACAGAAATTATGTTACGTTATGATGTTGTTTGGTTCGGTACGTTCTTCATATTTTTATGTTCGCTTAAAACGTTGTTTGTTATAAAAATTATTAGTTTGCATTACCGACTGCCTCAATAAAGAATTGTTTATTAATGATGATATAATTGGAAATCAATTACATCAATTTCGGTATGGAAATTGTTAGTGGTGGTAATAATCATTAAGATTTATTAGGGCAATATTGCAAACAAATAAGGAAGTATTATTTTTATGGAGGAATAATGTGATGTTGTATATCAGAAGGTAATATAAGGCCGCGATTGTTACTTTTTTATATTTTTCGATGAGTTATAAAAATAATATTTTTCAAGGACCGTAACTTTTAAAACACATATATTTTTAAATACTTTTTAATGACTATCACTACTATGACCGCGGGTACCTAAGCAATATTTACAAAGGTCCTTCACTTATATATAGAGAATGGGTTTCCAAGGACCTTCATATATTTAGGTTTGGATTTTTTAAGAACATTTTTCAAAGATAGTCACTGCATAAAACGTGGAGTTTTCCGGGCCCTTCACTGATATAGGTTTGTATTTTTTAAGATTTTTTACTGTTATCAAAGTGGAGTTTTTAAAAGAACTTTATATTGAAGTGGAGTTTTTAAAGGTCATTCTCTGTTTTAAATTCGTATGTGTCCTTAAAAAGCAGAATAATTTAATTATTTATTTAGGCGTGGATTTTTAAGGAATATTTATCCAAGGACCCTCATTGCATTAGGCGTGGATTTTGAAAGAATAGTTTGGAAAGGACCGTCACTACTTAGATGTGGAGTTTTGGAGAATATTTATCCAAGGACCTTCACTTTTTAGGCGTGGAGTTTTAAAGAATATTTTCCAAGGACCCTCATTGCATTAGGCGTGGATTTTGAAGGAATAGTTTGGAAAGGACCTTAACTTTTTAGATGTGGATTTTTAGAGAATATTTATCCAAGGACCTTCACAATTTAGGCGTGGATTTTTATGAATATTTTCCAAGGGGCCTTTACTTTTTAGACGAGGATTTTTAAAGAATATTTTTCCAAAGACCCTCATTGCAATAGGCGTGGATTTTTAAAGAATCGTTTGGCAAGGACCTTCATTGCAGTAAGCCTGGATTTTTAAAGAATCGTTTGGCAAGGACCTTCATTGCAGTAGGCCTGGATTTTTAAAGAATCGTTTGGCAAGGACCCTCATTGCAATAGGCCTGGATTTTTAAAGAACATTTTCCAATGACCTTCATTGCAATAGGGGTGGATTTTTAAGGAATAGTTTGGGGTGGATTTTTATTTGTTTTTATCAAAGAGTTGGCTATCTAGAGCAAGCGTCACGAAATTTTGCATGTAGGCTCGGGCCAATATTTAGGATGAAATGGATCAAAATCATTATTTTTGTCTGTTTTCTTGGTCGCTTTAGAGGCAACAATTATGACCGAACACCATGCAATTTTACACCAGGAAGAGAATGTGGCCAAAGAATAAGCATGACTGTTTTGATGAAGATCGGTCATTATTTAGCGGGTCAAATGGACCCAGACTTTTTTGTGAAAATTACACAATTTTTATTTTGCGGCATATATATTTACTCCTGAAACACATAGTTGTTAGTACATCCAAGAGGAGTTGTTTACCTTTAAATTGATACCAAATATATTGTTGTATGTATTCGAATGTGGATGTAATATGTAAATCTATAAAGGTGTCTATGTGCTATGATAATGTTTAGTATTGCTATTACCCCACTAGAGGACGGACATGTCGCGCTGATCGGTTTAAAAATTTACATGAAGTTCCAGTTATGACCAAGGATGACGCCTATAATTTTCGGTGATGTTGAGATATACAATAAACCGAAAATTTTATTTTTATCAGAATATCTAGTCGCTCTAGAGCACATGCAGCACATCACACATTTTACACCGTAAAGGGTATCTGACCAAATATTTAGAATGACTATTTATACCCTACACAACTATGTTGTCAGGGTATTATAGCTTTGTGCAGCCCCAAAAGTTTGTAACGCCGCGAAATATTGGTCATAGACCCACCTTTAAGTATACCGATCGTCATATCTCGACTAGCTGAGTCGATCTAAACATGTGTGTCCGTCCGTCTGTCCGTTATAATTTGTAAACACGATACAGGCCACAGTTATGGACCAATCTTCACGAAATTTTGCATGTAGGCTGGGTTCTGGCCAATGAAGACCCCTATTGTTTTTGGAAAAGATCGGTTAATATTTAGGGGATGAAATGGACCAAATACTAAATTTTTGTCGGTTTTTCTGGTCGCTCCAGAGACCGCAATAATGGCCCGAACATCGTGAAATTTTCCATGGAGAAGGGGATCGGGCCAAAGAATAAGCATGCCTGTTTTTATAGAATTCGGTCAATATTTAGCGGGTCAAATGGACCCTGACTTTTGTGTGAAAAATTACAAAATTTGTATTCTATAGCGTATATATTTACCCCTGAAGGACATAGACCCGAGAAGTTTATATTATATACAAGAGGAGTGGTTGACCATTAAATTAATACCAATTATATTGTTGTATGTGCTCGGATGTGGGAGTTACACCTAAATATTTACAGGTATCTCCGTATTCGTATATTATTTAGTAACCCATTATCACTTTAGAGAGCAAAACTATAGCGCTGATCGCTTTGAAATGTTCCATGAGGTTCCAGTTATGGTCAAGGACAACGCCTATAATTTTCGATGATGATCAGATAATAATTTTGGAATGAAGTGGACCGAAAACTTAATTTTTTGTGCTATTATTTAAAGGGTGCAAATATCAAGAAATATTGCCCAGGCTCGGAATAAACATCCGCAGAAAATTTGAATTCCGTGGTAGTTGTGTAGGGTATCGTATGGTCGGCCCCGTCCGACTATACTGCTCCGCTCACTGGTTAGATGATGATCGGTCCAAATTTCGAGAGTCAAATCAACCAAAACCTATATTGGAAAAATGTTTATGTTATGGCGTAAATAATTACCTCCGGAAACAAGATTTGAAAAATATGCCAGGATTAGAAATTGGAGCTGTTAACCTATAATCGGTCATGAGGATGCAAATATTGCGAAATATTGCCCAAGCTCCGCATATAGAACCGCAGAAAGTTATTTTTTCGTGGTAGTTGTGTAGGGTAACATATGGCCGGCCCCGTCTGACTATACTTTTCCGCTCTCTGGTTTACTTATTACCATGTTGTATATTTTTTGGGGAGATAGAGGAAGGCGTGGACCGATATTATCAAATCAAATTTCACTACAAGTCTCAAAACAAGCTATATATTTAAAATTTTTAGAAATCTACGGTATAAAATATTGAGAACAAATTATTTTTGACTTCAGTTTGTGTTAATTCTACACTTTACAGAAATGTTTCAAAATCGTTTTTATACTTGATCATAGGAGTATTCCGCCAAAGAGAGAATTATTCTTCATTGAATTTTAATATTAGTTTTAGTATTATCTATAGTTTTTTGCTATGTATCCTTTTTAGGAAAAATAAGGCGTTTAACGATCAATATGAGGTGGAGTGTATATTGAAATTCTTTCGTCATTCTTCTATCTATTCTTCTGTTTTATCGTCAAACGCAGGTCTAAACGTCTGAAGAAAACGCCACATTTACCTTTTTGTAGATAACTAAAAAAATATTTTGAGGATCTTTTTTTGTAAGCGACAAGACTGGTGTGAAAATATCAAAGTGGGTTAATAGGATACCCCAAACAACACTCTATCACACTCTATCGTGAATTAAATCATTTAGAAAAAACAAATGTACCCCATAATCGTCATCATTACTACAAATGACACACATTTTATTCATTCGATCGTCATCAAAGAAAGAACGGAACTAGCCATTTTAACTAACTGGTACTATATATGTCTGTGTATATTCTAGTTTGACACAATTCTAGCCAAATTGGTCAAGGTAACTTGTCCGCAATGATGGCTAAAGAAATAATGTAGCTTCACAGACAGAGACATCACACTTCAATTACAGATGTGCCTAAATGATAAACATTAAACGAACATTGATCTACAAGAAGAATATGAGGAAAAATAGCAAATAAATTCGATTCAGTTTCAACTTACCTGACAATAATTAATTTTATTAGCAGCATTTTGTACAAATTTGTCGTTTAATTAGCTTTTATTTCGTTTTAGTTTTCGACTTTGTCGTCTTTTTTAGTATACGCTTTGATATGTTTTGATTTTCGTTTGTTAGTGTTATATTTTCTTTATTCGGATTTTTTTCTTGTTTACTAAGTAAGTCTCACTGCAAAAGTAGCACCAAAAAGAAAAAAAATGAAAACACTATAAAATTGACTTGATTTCAGATGAATGGTTTTTCGACACACACGACACGACGTTACGCGTTAATAATTCCAAT
This sequence comes from Musca vetustissima, assembly GCF_032173495.1. Lineage (NCBI taxonomy): Eukaryota > Metazoa > Arthropoda > Insecta > Diptera > Muscidae > Musca > Musca vetustissima. Next base: position 63,512 of record NW_026880846.1, read on the forward strand.
TACGAGACGAAATCACTTAAAGATCGCAACGAATCGCAATTGTGGAGGACAATCATTTGTTGTTTTGCACAGTGGTTCGTTCGGCAGTAGTTGAATAGTGTTAAGGATGTTATGTTTAAAGAAAACACACTGTATTGATAGTGGACCCGACATGTGATCAGAAGTCTAGGTCTTACTGTACCGAATCTAATTTTGAAGTCTCTGTTCAGTATATTTAGGAAATTAACTTGAATTTAAAACACAGATCTTTAAAGCGATATTAATATTGTTGGTATATTATTGTATAGGTTGTATTGATGTATATATTGTATAGGTCAGTATTGATGTATATAGTTAAAAATAGTGTACCATGGCTTTTTTGCAGGATTGACATTTTGTACTAGAATGTAATTTCTGAGACAATGGGTCATGAATTTAGATTAAATTTAGAAGGGTCAAACCCTTCTCGCAATTAGTGTTCCCCATGGTTATTGGTTGGGCGCCAGAAAATATATTTTTTGTCGAATTAAAGCATATCGCCAATCCAAATATCCCAAATATTTATACCCTACACAACTATGTTGTCAGGGTATTATAGCTTTGTGCAGCCCCAAGAGTTTGTAACGCCGCGAAATATTGGTCCTAGACCCACCTTTAAGTATACCGATCGTCATATCTCGAATATCTGAGTCGATCTAGACATGTGTGTCCGTCCGTCTGTCTGTCCATTATAACTTGTAAACACGATACAGGCCACAGTTAAGAACCAATCCTCACGAAATTTTGCATGTAGGATGGGTTCTGGCCAATGAAGACCCCTATTGTTTTTGGTAAAGATCGGTTAATATTTAGTGGGTGAAATGGACCAAAAACTTTATTTTGTCTGATTTTCTGGTCGCTTCAGAGGCAGCAATTATGGCCCAAACACCTCGAATTTTTACATGGAGATGGGAATCGGGCCAAAGAATAAGCATGCCTCATTTGATAAAGATCGGTCAATATTTAGCGGGTCAAATGGACCCTGACTTTTGTGTGAAAAATTACAAAATTTGTACTCTATAACGTATATATTTACCTCTGAATGATATAGACAGAAGAAATATATCCAAAAGGAGTTGTTGGCCTTCAAATTGATACCAATTACATTGTTGTATGTACTCGGTTGTGGGAGTTACACGTAAATATTTACAGGTGCTTACGTATTCATATATTATTTAGTAACCCCTTACCACCCTAGAAGGCGAAAATATAGCGCTGATCGCTTTGAAATTTTCCATGAGGATCCAGGTATGGTCAAGGACAACGCCTGTAATTTTCGGTGATTATCAGATAATAATATTGGGATTAAGTGGACCGAAAACATAATATATTTGGGTTTTTTTCGAGCCATCTATAGGCCACAATTAAAATCCGAACATAACAACCCAACCCACGTTGGGGGTCAAGAGAGTGCAAATATTGCCCAAGATCAGAATATAGAACCATACTAAATTAGATTTTCGTGAAAGTTGTGTAGGGTATCGTATGGTCGGCCCCGTCCGACTATACTGCTCCGCTCACTGGTTTCTTTAATCATTTTCAGACTTCAAAATTTAATTATCTTCATTAGGTGTATCCCAAAATTTATTTTCCTTCAAAATTGAAATGTTGAAGCTTTTATATTAATGGAGAGTATGTTGGCGCCCAACATGATTATATTTACTTATTTCATTGAATCATTAAATCATATATTTCAAATATATACATAAATTTTTAGCAAGGTTTGCGAAATTGTTTATCGGACAGTTTTTATGCCTTGAGGCATATTATGCCTTCAGCAATACGCCGGTCGAGGGACTTGTGAAATTTGTCGCAATAAGCGGTATGTCGTTATAACCGATATGCCGTAATAATATGTATATATAATTGTTTTATTGTGTTGGGCGCCAGTAGCTATAATTTTTCTGCATTAATATTTTCCGTATTCCCATTATTCAGAATGGTTACAGCGATTTCTTGATAATTAACATTATTATATTAATTGGGGGCATGTTGGCGCCCAACATGTTTATATTTATGGGTTTTATTAATGCTTTTGTTTCATATATTTTCTTCATTAGCTATGAGACTGAGGGCTAATGGCTAATGATGCGGCAAAAATCTGCCTAATCGAAATATTAGTTTTGGACCCCATGTTTCATTGAACTAAATCCGTTTCAGAAAATGTGGAGTCGATTTACAAATGTCCGCCTGTTTGGCCGTCGGATTTCATTCAAACTTTTCACATCGTAATATTTATTCCAAACATAGAAAAAGTTCGAAAATGGAGGATATCGGTCCACTTCCTCTGGTACCTCCCCACAAAAGGTGAACGGACTATTAGATTTGAACTAAACTTTGCATAACCTAATATTTTGACTATAATTATATAATTCTGAAAAGTGGGCGTTATCGGTCCACTTCTTCTATTACCTCCCCCACAAAGGCTCAACATTTTAAAAACTTGTACATCTCTGGAAAAGGCCATATGAGAGGCAAAGGTGAACAGAAATGGTACTCTGTCACTCTGCCAAAGTGGGTCTGGCAGTAAACGGCTGATGGTATCAACGCGCAAGGAACCTCTTGGAGTGTTTGAGAGAAAAATTCTCCGAAAGTTCTATAAACCGATTTGCGTTGACGGTAAATATCGCCGTCGAACCATGAGTTGTAGCAGCTATTCTAGGCATTGACATGCTAGGTCATGTTGTGAGAATAGATGAAGATGCCACCGCTCAAAAGGCATATAAAAGCGAATCAGCTGATGGTTCACTCAGAAGGGAAGGTCACGAATTAGATGGAAAGATCAAGTGGAAGACAACATTGCCGAGCATGGTCATTCAAATTGAAAAAACTGTGCAAAAGACCGACACGCCTTGAAATCTTTTTAAGCTGGGCTTATGGAACGAATGTTCTGTCCCAAGCCAGCTAAGTAAGTAAGTACATCTCATATGAAGCGAACTGAATATCGATTTTCATCAAAACTTTAAGCAACGCAATATTTTTACCGTACTTAGATCATGTCCGAAGATGGAACACGTCAGTCTATTCCTTCTGGTACCTCGTCCGCAGTATCAACATTTGTTATTCGCATACTAAACGAATTTAATTTAAGGTCAGATCTGTAATACTTACAGTTTGTATTACAGATACTTTTATCAAACCAGGATGAAGTCCAAATATGGTACCACCCAATAAAAATTATAAAACCTGTGTGTAATTCCCTTGAACTCCGCAAACCATATGCTGAGGGTATAGGGTATATCTGCCACACCGACTGACAGTTTTTTTTACTTTTTAATATACCCTTCACAACACTTTGGTATTTATGTATTTGTGTATATGTTTGTAACAGGCAAAAGGAAACGAGGCAGACCCATGGTTACTTTTGAGGATCACCTTCTAAGTCGATTTACGCATGTCCGTCTGTCTATGTATTTTTGTCAATAAAGTACCTGTCGCATGTAGCATCCGAATTGGATGAAATTTGGAACATCTCATTTATTTGGCCCAAGGACAAAGATACAATAGTGTACCAACGTCGCAATGTTTGTCTGATTGTAGCCCTATTTAGTACAATTTTAGTACCTCATTGAGCCTAGAATGAAGCGTATAAAGTTTTGCACAACTCGGTTCAGATTTATGTATAGTTACAATATATATTTTCGTCCGATTTGAGGTAAGTGGTATACCCCACTGTTTGTCCGATTGAGACGTATATTCCCATATATATTTCAAATATTGATTGATAAACAAATAAGATCCTATACACACATAATTAACTTCGTCCGATTTCACGTCAATGGCCCGACCAAAATTTGTAAAGAAGAATATCTGCTATGCTTGGTTTATATCGGTATATATCTTACTGTTCCTTACAATAAAAATTTCAGGAGCATCTCTTATATAAACCCAATATGGTGAAGGCTATCATATAGTCGACCCCGACCGACTTATCAACTTTCCTTACTGTTTAAAGCTGCTGAATTTAAGGACTTTGATATATTCCGAATATACTGTTCGATATTCCGAATTATCTGCAATTGTATATTTTGGGTTCCTTATGATCACAAAACACATATGCAAAAAATTACCAATATAGATCCGCAGATATATCCCAAATATCGATCATAATAGATCATATTTAAGACGTTACATTTACGAAGACCATTGTGGCGCCCAACGTAACTTATTTTTTTGGTTCTTTAAATCATATATTTAATTATTTTCTTGTCATTTCAGTGAAATTGACCATTTAATTACGATTTTAGATTCAAAATAGATATATGTATATCTTCTATAATATGAACATATTTCCTTTTTCTTTCATATCTTAAACAAAATAAGAACCAACCACACTGTTCCTCCATACACGCAGCAGCAGAAACAACAATAACAAAAAAATCGGTCACGCGTGCTTTATTGCATGGTCACAAAGATGAAATCATTTGAAAAATCTCAACAATGTAAAGAAGAAGAAGTAGAAAAAAGCAAAGAAATAATTCCGATGATGCGCAAAATGCGCACTCCCAGCTAACTCTACTAGGTAAGGTAAGTAGTACGTATGTACGACTAAAAATGGCCACAAAAATACCAATGGCATTCTTCGCATAGATCCACATTAGTTTTTTTTCGTACACGATACATCGTTTCTGGTTCTTCGAGACCAAAAACAAATAGTTGGTTTTTTATTTTTTCTTATTCGTATTTTATTGACTTTATTCACTTCCTATGATGCTTCTAACGAAGCATCATTTTTTTGCCTCTGTAGAGCATGTACGTGTGCCCCGTTTAATGCTGTTCTCTCGATTCTCGGTTCTCATAACTGTCTTGCGAACATGCAGTTTACACGTTTGAAATGTCAACGCGCCATACAACAACAAACACAAAGTGTTACCGATGTTTTACTTTTGGCTGGCTCACGCACGTAGCTTGGCTGGCTGGTTGGCTCTAGTCTAACGCTCACGTTTATGGGTCTTTGGTTTGTTAGACTGTTTGTTATGCTTTTCACCCCGTAAAGAACAAAACTGACATTTCCAATTGACAGTGGGTGTCAAACACATGTTTACATCAACACATGTCTATATGTGCGTTTGTGTGTGTGAAAATGAAGTAAACATGCATTAGTCCTCCCGTCTGCTCTGGTAATAACCGTAAATCTAACACTGTCATTGACACATAGTCGAGTATTTGGCTATAAGGAACTGAACTGTCAAAGATTCCATTCTCAACACTTGTTCAAAGAGAAGAAGGGAAAACATGTAGCTTATTATCTCTTCATTTTTGTCTAGCCATATTCGTAAGCTGTTAAATTGCAAATCGTAGATCATCTTCCACAGCATAGCTGCATGTTCACACATACAAACACACACCTCGCATACATACAGTAACCATCTATAAAATTATGTAGGTCATTTCTGTTATTAAAAAAATAAAATATATTTGTTTATTTTTCATATTTTGCACGAATGTGACGTAAGTCGTAAAAATCTGTAGTGGATTTGAATTTAATTTGAAGTAAATATACACAAAAATAATTAAAACTTTCACATTTACTTTCATCATAAATACATAAAATGTTGGTAATAAAAAATTAAAAACAAAAGTAAATTGTCATATCCAACACTTTCGTATGAAATTAAATTGAGAAAATAAATGTTTTTAAAATTGAAATAAAATTTCAACATTTTTAAAAAAGTTTTCATAGTCAAATGTTCTTAAAACAATTTTCGACTAAGGTGATTGTGAAAATTATCTATAAGAGAATATGATTTCGGATTTTATGCACATATGTATATCAGTAGTGGCAGTTCAACACGAAGGAAGGCTGCCAAATAATACCAGTTCGTACTGATCAACAAATTTAACAAATTTAAAAGTTCAACGGAATCCGTAAGAGAGTTATCGTTTGATATAACTTCAAGAATAGAGCCAGGACAAGCTATGGCAGCAGGTCTACATGCCCGAATACCATTAAGAAAGCAAATGTATTTCTGAAAAAATCCGAAAGCCAGATTGGCCTTCGATAAAGCTCATATTCAAACCGACTCAGTGGATAAATATTATGTCCTCGGATGACTTTACCATAAATATTAAAAGCACAGGTCAAGAAAATGAAAGGCTCAAGCTTCACTATTGCAAGAGTACGGGGAAGCATGAAAGTGGGTCAATAATGGAATTTTTATGGAATTCTATCTATTTACGAGATTTATGAAGTAATGGATAGGATTGATTGTACAAATGTGTCGAAAAACGCAATGGTTCCCTTCGCTGAAGAAAATATACTGATTGTTTGGGTGTTTTGGCATAACAAAAACCTCGAACATGCATCGAAACTTGTCAAAGATTGGTTGAGGTAATCAAAAATTCGGGTTTTATAATGGTCAGCACAATCATCAAATCTTGACCCTATAGAACATTTTTTTGAGTATTATAGATTGCAAAATAAAACCAGAAAGGAAAGTAGTAAAGTCGGACGGGGCCGACTATATGATACCCTTCACCACTTTGGGTATATTCAACAAACGAATCCTAACAGACGTCGCATTTTGAATGAACCGGTAAAATGAAATTGGATCCATAAACATGCCATTCTGCAACCAATACTAAATTTTTCATTTGGTCAGATATAGAAGCTATATCTAAATCTGAACCGATTTCAGGAAACTAAACACACATCATTCTAGACCTAATTCATTATGTTGTGGCAAATTTCGTGCAAACCGAAATTGGTACATCATTTACATTAAATCGGACGAAAATATATATGGGAGCTATATCTAAATCTGAACCGATTTTTCCCAATTTCAATAGGGTTCGTCCTTGGGCCAAGTAAGTGACCTATGCCAAATTTCATCCAAATCGGATCATAAATGCGACCTGTACTTTGTTCCCAAAAATACATGGACGGACGGAAAGACGGACATGCGTAAATCGAATCAGAAAGTGATTCTATGCATATTCTCAAAAGGAACCATGTGTCTATCTCGTTTCCTTTTGCCTGTTACAAACATATGCACAAAGACATAATACCTTGTACTACAGTATGGTGGAGGGTATAACTATTGGATGGATGCGTAAAAATTTGGCGAGAGAGTAATACGAGCTTATGTCGTTAAAATCTTATTCCCATATTATGATATCGGTTCTGTGATGGTATGGATGTGTGTTAGGTGTCATAGGGTTATGCTAGCAATGGACTATATAAACATGTTCAGTCTAAACTTAAAGCAAAGTGTAATAATTGAGATATCGCGAGACTTTATCTTTCAACAGAATAGTGATTCCAAACATTCTGCGCTAGATTCCAGACTTTGGATACTTTACAATTGTTTAATCTCAAAACACCTTCTCAAAGCCCAGACCTTAATCCTATTAAGAATTTGGAGACAATTTTGAAAAAAAGTCGAAACATTATAGCATCAGAAACGTGAAAGACCTGAAAATAATGGAATCAAATATAACCCGAATTAACCTCCAAACTAATCGAATCCATGCCCAGGGGTCTAAATAACAAGTCTCTATGAAATTTTGGAAAGTCTGCTTATTGCATTGAATACTATGAAAATTCTTAATTTTCATACGAACCAATACTCTTTCCTGTGTGTCTGAATCTAAACTAATAGTAACTACCACCCGCATTAGCGCTGTAATGTTCGGTCGGAGAAACCTTAAGGGGTTTCTATAAATAAATGTTGTTATTTTTATTTAATTTGAGCCTATAACTTCTCAAGAATGTCTCTTTAAAATTTCAAGTGAAAATTTCAAAAACTCTTGAAAACAATCAAGAAACTTGTCCAAATTTTAACACGTTATTCTGGACTTACATTGCTATCGTATCTTCTTGATTTTCCAGTTGGTTGTTGGCCGATTTTCAAAAAATAATGTTCCCAGGTCCGTCAATTTGATAATTTGTTTCTAATTCTGTTGGGATTTTGAGACTCGAATGTTCCATGTGATCGGCTATCATACCGATTTTTTCCTTCTTTAAGTCTTTAAGCCTTCAAATACAAAACTTTAACAGAATGTATGCTCATTTACCAGCCGGTTGAAAATCGTCTACATTTGAAATCGAGAATGGGGAGGTCCCCTTATGAAACTAGGAATTATAAAAAGGGTTTGACACCATTACATTGAAGCTATATTAATACTAGAACGCCGAAGGCGGTCATTTTGACCGCTTTCCATTTTCAAGTACAAAAGCAACTGTGCATTTAATGACATTTAATGAAAACACAGCTGGGATCTGCAAAAAACACTTATATTGGTCCTATGTCAAAAAGATTACTCTTTGTACAATTTATCGGTCGATATTCTTCAGCAGTTGAAAATAAGAAAATTTGGTTAGGTCCCTCAAAATACTCGTCTATATTAAACATGACCCTATATAAAAATTAAGAAATGTCTTTTCTAGTAGCAATTCGAACACAGATCTATAATAAACATTGTCTTCCAGAAAATTTCCATCGTTATAGTTTTTGACATGCTAAATTCCAGAACAGTTGGCAGAAAAATGCGGACTTTGTTCCAAATACCAAAAAAGAGTCGAAATCGTTATATGAGGGGTATATATATATTCTGTGAGGAGAGTATTTTCCAAATTATTAAGCAGCATATTTCGAGATCTATCGTGAATTCAACGGACAGACGTATAATCCAATATCCAAAATAGGTCGTCGTCACCATATATTGGGATGGTAAAATTTGATGGTGGAAGATATACAACTGGGCCTTAAATAGTTGTTGTGTTGGAAAACTAAAATAAGACCTAAAATAAAACGGTTTTAAAGAGCCGCTTTCTTTGATGAAAAGTAATTGCAGTCGTAGAATCAAAACTCATTTGATTTAAGAAAAAAATAAAATAACTCCGGAAATTTGCACCCCCATAACAACTTAGTTTTTTGTTAATATTTTATCAGAATATACATAGAATCACTTTCAGAGTAGATATATAGATGACGTGAATAAAATGCAACTTGGATTTATTTTTTTTTTCTTTAGATGGCTTGTTACAGAGCGGTTGTTCCAAAAGCTGAGCTTAAAAATGATTTGCAAGCGCGGTCTTGTGCGCATCTCCAAATTGGATTAAATTTTGGTAAAGCCCAAAGAAGAAACCTTTTGAAATAGCTGGAAATCGGTTCAAATTTATATTATATATAGTTTCGTCCGATTATACAATAGTGCACCATTGTCCCAATGTTTGACCAAATAAGACTAAATTTGGACAGCGAGTCATACAAAGAATGGAATGAAGTGTAAATTGAATTGTATCGATTGAGACGAAATTTAGCATAGGTTATTGCATTTAGATATAGCACCCATATTTTCGTACGATATATTTGTGTCGTTTAAATATAACCCCTATATATTTTCGGACGGTTTAGTGCAAATTGTGTATCCGATAAAGATTAAATTTTATACATCGCGCTGTCCAGACATACATATAGCTCCTGTACATAACTTCATGCAAATATTGCACCAAACACCCCGAGACCGCCCGATTGACATGCAATTTTGTAAAGATTTTATAATGACATTTATATGGATTGAATTAATTTGGTTCATACATCTTTGTACACCACATATTTAATTTCATCCGATTCCATGTCAATGGTCCTCCAAAGATGATATGCCGGTAAATGGTTGTAATTTGATATTATGGGGTTTTAAAGGAAAACACATTTTAAAGAAAATTTCTGATATAGGACCATATTTTGACATAGCCGCCATGTAAATATTTTGTCCTATTTTGGTCATTTTGGCGTTCTTTTTCTACCTACTGACAGACAGTTTACAATGTTCTCGTTTGAAGGTCTCGACCGATTTTAGGTATTTTGAATGAGTACCTTACGGTGGAAAGTAAAAAAAGTTGGAACCGTTTTCTGCCTCAACTATCAAATTTCAATATTGTGCCCGCACTAAAAAGTGTTCAAATTTATAAAGGGACAATCGGAAACAATTTTGATTAATAGCAGATTCTGCAATAGATCCAACATCATTTAAAAATTATTTGAAAAAAGGCTTTTATATAACTTCTCGAAATATTATCTTTTAAATATTTTTATGCACATCCGCAATTAATTCTAAACAATTTACCACGTGATTTATTTCAAAATAGTCCCAATCGCTTCGTCACATAATGTTCACAAATTATAACAAATTGTATTCATATTACCACTACTTCCATAAAGTTCATTCCAATCTGGGTTCTTATTTTTACTCGTATTTTACAAGTCCACTTCTTCTTCGTATTGCTGCATTAAATATCCATTATTTTCGCACACAATACGGAAATAAGTTTCTATATTTCCTTTTCACATAAGAAAAATTAGAACACTAAAGGATGAGATTGCAAGAAAAAACATCGACCGGTTTTTCCTGCATAAAATTACGTTAATGTCCGATACGACAATCAATTGAACACTTGTTCGTTTATTCGGAAAAAATAAAACGAGTTGCAACCGAAAAAACGTTAGATGTGACACATTGTAATGTTGCCGTTAAACTAAATTACACACACGACATGTCTAACATATTTCACAGAGGACTGCAAGGATAACGTACACACACACATTCACATATGCCAAACAAAAAACCACCGTGCAAATGCAACAAATCGTCCCCCGAAAAAAATAAAATCACGCAAACACACACAATTTACAATTACAAACGGCTTAGGATCGCCGGTACGGAGTAATTCAAAAATAACTGCGCAATCGCAATAAACAATTTTCTGTTTTTGCTTTGACACGAACTTCACTTCTTGTGGCACTAACCAAATAATCCGTAGTGGCAGTAGTTCGTATTTGTGCGGTTTGATGTTTTACGAAACTTTTACGAACGAGCAGTAGTCGTAGCTCAGTTAGAGCGTTAGAGCAGTTGAGATACGCACCCGATAAAATCTTGTCATAGACTGAAGCATTTGCCAGAATTGTCTGAGCTTATTTAGTGCCAGCCATTGTGTCCATCCATCCAAAGCAGCCATTCATTTGTTCGATGTTGTTGTTGTTCTGGAGATGGTCTGGCTTGTGGTGTGGCACACAGTACAACAAGAGGAACCAGCAGCCAGCAGAGTTAACCAATGTTACGCTCTTCTTGAATGAGAACAATGGCCAGAGTATTGAAAATTTAGTTTTGAGAGTGTCTGTTGTTGGATGTCGGGTTGGGTCTGATTGTTGGAGATACTCGCATGGTTTATTTGCCACAAGTCTGCAAAAGTCATATTTATTTTGTTGTTGTTACTGTTGCATGTTTATGTTACAACAATAGTAAAGTTAGTTGGCTCTTTGTCTCTTCGATTTAATCAGAAGAGAATTAATTCTTACACTGAGAAACCCAATTGTCAGCTGAAAAATTAGTAAGATTTTCCAGATATTTTATAATGAGGGAATCTCCACTCCTTGTGGTACATCCCCTAAAAAATGATCAAGGCATTGACTCCCATTCCACATTCACTTCCCCGATGAGAGTGTCCATGTTGGTTATATTTTTAAGACATACTGCAGTTTTTACGTCACAAACAGATGATTAATAGGGTTCAAGCGTGGGCTAGACTATAGTAACTCCAAAACAATGATAGAATGGTCCGCAAAAAATTGTTTCGTAAGAGAGCCGGAACTCTAAAATTTGGAATAATGGTTGCTGTTCGAATATAAAATTGAGATATGGAAGCATATTACTTATGTGTACTAAATGGTACTATATATTTGGTACAACTTGATTATGTGCGAACCGATAGAGTTGGACTCCAGAATTTTGGAATAAAAATTACTGTTGGAGTGTAGGATTGATAATGATAGAAACAACAAGTGAAAAAACGATAAGTTCGGCCGGGCCGAACTTTGGATACCCTCCACCATAGATATACTGACAGGTACTTGAAATGAAAATACATGGAACATACCAAAAAATGGACCTATACCGACATTTCTACAAACCGATTATGTAAACAATAATTTTTAATAGAAAATTATACCCTCAGCCTTATGGCTAATTAGTGTGTATACACTTTCACACGGTGAAAATTTGCCTCATCGAAATATTGGTTCTAGACCCCATGTTTCTTTGGACCAAATCCGTTTCAGAAAAAATTGATTTCATCCCATCTTATTATGTCTTCCAAACTTAGTTCAAGTCCGAATTTGGGGAATATGGGTCCATGCATTCTGGTACCTCCCGCACAGGGGCTACGACTAAGCCTAAATGAGGGCTATAGTTCACATATAGTTCATTATCGAACCGTACGTTCTAGTTTTTTATCTCGATATCCTTCGCAGGTTAAATGATTACAACAGCGGAAAAATCTGATAATTATTAATATAAAAAATTGGGTTATATGGGGACTACGCCTAAAAGGGGTTGACTATTAATAATTTTTGGTAGGGAGATTTGTTTCCATATACGGCTACAAAATACCAAATTTCAGTGATTTCGGTTGAAAAACGCGCTCAAGTACCTCAAAATGACGAAATTTGGGGGTACCTTTATATGGGGGCTACCAGAAAAAATGGACTTATATTTATAATTTTTAGTGGAGATATTTGGTACCCAATAAGAACCCAATATACCAAATTTCAGCGAATTCGGTTGAAAAACGCGCTCAAGAACCCCAAAATACCGAAATTTGGGGATACCCTTATATGGGAGCTACCAGAAAAATGGACTTATATTTATAACTTTTAGTGGAGATATTTGGTACCCAATAAGAACCCAATGTACCAAATTTCAGCGAATTCGGTTGAAAAACGCGCTCAAGAACCCCAAAATACCGAAAATTTGGGGTACCCTTATATGGGGGGCTACCAGAAAAAATTGGCCTATATTCATAATTTTTTGTGGAGTGATTTGAAACCTATTAAGAACTCAAAGTACTAAATTACAGCCAATTCGGTGGAAAAGTACGACCAAAATTAGGAGGTACCGTTATATAGGGTCTACCAGAAAAAGTGGACCTATATTTATAATTTTTTGTGGAGACATTTAGTACCCAATAAGAACCCAATATACCAAATTTCAGCGCATTCGGTTGAAAAACGCGCTCAAGAACCCCAAAATACCGAAAATTGAGGGGTACTTTTATATGGGAGCTATGCCTAAACGTGGACCGATATATCCCATCTTCGAACTTGACCTGCTTGCAGACAAAAGACAACCCTATGCAAAATTTCAGCACCCTATCTCAATTCCATCGGAAGATAGCGTGATTACAACAGACGGACAGACGGACGGACATGGCTAGATCGTCTTAGAATTTTACCCTGATCAAGAATATTTCGGTGAGTTACAAACGGAATGACAAAATTAATATACCCTCCATACTATGGTAGAGGGTATAAAAAGTACTAAATGGTACCAAATAGTTTACAAATTGTTTTGTGTGAACGGTTAGGGCTAAAATTCTGAAATTTTGAATTAATATTACAGTTGGAGTGCAGGATTGAGATATGTCGGAATAAAAATTACAGAATTAAGATCGTATTGGATTTTCGTACTTATGGATACGAGAAGCACTAAATGGTACTAAATATGGTACAATTTGTTTTGCGTGGGCGGGAGTGTAGGATAATACATATATGTAGTTTTGAAAATGTGTAATTATGTGTGCTAAATGGTACTAAGTTTACTACACTTTAGATTTGAGTGAAAGGATAAAACAGTGTTGGAAATTCGAACTCTTAAGTACGAAAAGTACCAAATATGGTACAATGTGGATCTATGCGAACGGATAGTGCTGGGATCCCGAAATTTATGATTAAAATTACTGTTGCAATGTTGATTTGTACTTACGTCTACGAAATGTAATAAATGGTACTAAATTTTGTACAATTTGGATGCTGGTGAACCAATAAAGCTGGAATCTTTAAATATGGACTTAAGGTTATTATTGGAGTGTATGATTGATGTAGTTTTGGAAATTCGTACTTATGGATACGAACAGCATAAAAAGTACAGAATGGTACCAAATTTGTGAACAGATAGAGGTGGAATTCTTAAATTTGGACTTACGATTACTATTTGAAAGCAGGTTTGGAATATGGGTAAGACAAGTACAAAATGGTACCAAATCTGATATAATTTTGTTTTTAATGAACATACAGAGCTGCAATTCTTAAATTTGGACTTACGATTACTATTTGAAAACAGTATTGAGGTACATTTGGGAATTTGTATGAAAAGTACTAAATTTGGTACAATTTGGACTTTGGTGGAATTAAGATTACTGTTAGAATGTAGGATTGATGTAGTTTTAGAAATTCTTACTTATGAGTGTGAAAAGTACTAAGTGGTGCTAAATTTGGAACAATTTGGATTCGGTTGAATCCTGAGATTTGGAATTTAGATTACTGTTGTAGTGTAGTATAGAGCCATGGATACAACTTTGAAACTCCAATTTATGTGTACGAATAGTAACATGAATAGAAAATGCCTTAAATTTGGATTTGGGTAATGGAGAGAGCTGGAAATCTAAAATTTTGATTGTGGGTCACTGAAGGATAGTTAGAAAGAATTACAAAGGGTTTTTTGTTAGTAACTGGTACCAATTACGACTAACGTGGTGATGGTTTTGAAAATGTTTACTTATGTGTTCGAAAAGTGCTAAATTGAACTAAATCTGGAACCTGTACGTATTTGCTAAACTATATATTTGAAATTGTGATATATTTTTAATCTGTGTAATGGAAATAAGAAAGAGATTTCGGAAAATAGTGCTTATGTGTATTAAGAGTACTAAATAGTAATAAACTTGATATTATATGTTGAAATAGAGGTGGAATTCGGAACTATGGTACAACAAATTATACAGTATTCACGATTTCCATAAGAAATATATTTTTTTGTATTCCCTTTCCGCATACGAAGTAGCGGGCACTTGAACGCTACCCCTAATTTTCAGTATTTTGAGGAGTTTGAGCGCGTTTTTCAACCGAATTTGCTGTAATTTTGTAACAAATATCCCTCCTAAAAATTATTTATATTGGCCCCCTTTGGGGAAGTCTCCAAATAACCCCCCTTTTTATATCCTCCACCATAGTATGGAGGGTATATTAATTTTATTTTTCCATCTGTAACTCTTCGAAATAATAATTTCCGACCCAGTATATATATTCTTGATCAGCGTAAAATGACTATGACGATGTAGCCATGTCCGTCTGTCTATGTGTTGTAATCACTCTAGCCTCTAAACGAATTGAGATAGATCGCTAAAATTTTGCATAGAGTCGTCTCTTGTCTGCAGGCAGGTCAAGTTCGAAGATGGGCTTTATCGGTATTTTGGGGTTCTTGAGCGCGTTTTTCAACCGAATTCGCTGAAATTTGGTACATTAGGATCTTATTGGGTACTTAATGTCTCCACAAAAAATTATAAATATAGGTCCACTTTTTCTGGTAGCCCCCATATAACGGTACCTCATAATTTTCAGTATTTTGGGGGTTTTGTCGTATTTTTCCACCGAATTGGCTGTAATTTAGTACTTGGAGTTCTTAATAGGTTCCAAATCACTCCACAAAAAATTATGAATATAGGTCCATTTTTTTTTTTTTTTTGGTAGCCCCCCATATAAGGGTACCGCCAATTTTCGGTATTTCGGGGTTCTTGAGCGCGTTTTTCAACCGGATTCGCTGAAATTTGGTACATTATTGGGTACCAAATATCTCCACTAAAAATTATAAATATAGGTCAATTTTTTCTGGTAGCTCCCATATAAGGGTACCCCCGAATTTCGGTATTTTGGGGTTCTTGAGCGCGTTTTCAACCGAATTCGCTGAAATTTGGTATATTGGGTTCTTATTGGTTACCAAATATGTTCACTAAAAATTATAAATATAAGTCCATTTTTTCTGGTAGCCCCCATATAAAGGTACTCCCAAATTTCGGCATTTTGAGGTTCTTGAGCGCGTTTTTCAACCGAAATCACTGAAATTTGGTATTTTGTAGCCGTATATGGAAACAAATCTCCCTACAAAAAATTATTAATAGTCAACCCTTTTTGGGCGTAGTCCCCATATAACCCCATTTTTTTATATTTGGTTCTAACACTCTGTTGTAATCATTTCACCTGCGAAGGATATCGAGATAAAAAACTAGAACGTATGGTTCAATAATGAACTATATGTGAACTATAGCCCGTATTTAAGCTTAGCAGTAGCCCCTGTGTGGGAGGTACCAGAAGCCATGGACCGATATTCCCCAAATTCGGACATGAACTAAGTTTGGAAGACATAATAAGATGGGATGAAATCAATTTTTTCTGAAACGGATTTGGTCCAAAGAAACATGGCATCTAGAACCAATATTTCGATGAGGCACATTTTCACCGTGTGAAAGTGTATACACACTAATTAGCCATAAGGCTGAGGGTATATTTTCTATTAAAAATTATTGTTTACATAATCAGTTTGTAGAAATGTCGGTATAGGCCCATTTTTTGGTATGTTCCCTATATTTTCATTTCAAGAACCTGCCAGTATATCTATGGTGGAGGGTATTCAAAGTTTGGCCCGGCCGAACTTAACGCTTTTTCACTTGTTTATATTAAAATAGTGAACAGGTTGTCCCCATATAGCCGTGTTCCACCATGCGAAAGAGGGATAATACGTTGGAACTTTACTTTCAAGTAGTTGTCAGTACACCTATGGTCCGGCCGAACAAACCTTTTGGTGTTTGCTTCGAGTTGGTACACTGTGCAAATTTCTGTCTCCCGGCCGAACAAATCTTTTGGTGTTTACTTCAAGTTGGTACACTGTGCAAATTTCTGTCTCAATTGGACAAACATTGGGGCTGTGGTACACTATTGTTAAATCGGACGAAATAATATATGGCAGCTATATCTTAAATGTGAACCGATTTTCATCAAATGAGCTGTGCCAAATTTAATTCAACCTGTATTTGGTTTACAATTTAACATGCACGGACGGGCATGTATAAATCGACTCAGAAAGTAAAGTTGGGTCTATCTCATATCCCTCTGAACGTTACAAACATGCACAAAAACACACAAAACTGTGCAATATTATGATTTTTTCTTATGTAAAAAATTGAAACCTCCATATAAAAAATCAGAGAAAAATTTGTCAACAAAAAAAAATATATATCTATGTTTAGTGCCATTCGGTCCGATTGGAAAATTGTTCTCCCGAGGTTTATCCGTTGCATTGGTCTAGAATGAAATTGGTCTAGAATGACGTCTGTTCAGATTTAGATATAGCTTTCGATTGGATCTAAATTGATAACCCAATACTTACCGTCCTGCCATGAAATGTTACGCAATGTTCCAAATGGAGCCTAGAATGGGTTTTGTTCAAATCGGTTCGATTATTGAAATGGCATATTGCACACAGCGCTGTGCTTCTGCATACCAAATTGCGTATATCAAGTTTGCTTTAAATCAGTCCCGATTTACATAAATTTGTACCATTTATATGAATGGTACAACACTAAGTCTGCCCAATTAAAATGAAATTTTGCATATACTGCCGAATGACACATGTATTAAACATGCTACTTCTTTTACAATACAAATCATAGTAGTATATCCTATACATACCAGAAGTAGTGAAGGATATCACATACTCGTAAATTTGATTGATTTTTCGCCGATAAAAATAATGTTCATATTTACAAGATAAAAAAATTGTAATCCCAATCGAAAATATTTTGATAAAGCAATTCTCATATATACTAAAAATTTTGTTGAATTTTATTTTGTTAATCGATAAAATATTTTTCATATTGACAATCTTGTTTATCAAATTATTATTTCAAATTAAATTTCTTGTAGTACGATACAAAACCTTTTAAACAGCAATTGCCGATTTTTACTCTTATTATTACAGCTCTCCCACAAAAATACCTCCAAATTTTCAGTATTTTAACGGCTTTAAACTAAATGTGTAGCTCTATACCGAATAAAAACTTATATATGTTATTCATCTTTTACAATCTATTCAACAAAGTACTTTGTAATAATGTAATAAAAAATAATATGGCACATTACAAAAAAAATTATTAAAAATTGTCCAACAAATTTATTATTTTTTTTGGTCAAACGTTTGATGAAGGTTTTTTTGTGAATTGTTGGTGTTTGATAAACATTTCCGACTACGTTTGAAATATGTTATCGACATCTTTTTGTCGAACGCTGATGAAGATTTTAATCAAAAATTTCAGGGTGGCTTTTTTTCTGTGTAGTTTCCAACACAGTTTTCAATAGAAATTTACCGGGGGCAAAAAGAAAGCAGTTTTTTATTATATTAATGAATTACAAACATCGTTAATCATTAGATAAAAAGCTATTCAATACATAGAAAATGTGTATGTACATATGTTCATAAAAAATATTTTTAGGAAGTAGAAAACATAAAATATTGTAAATTTAGTTACTATTATAGCCTACACTTTAGAGAATTTTTGATTTTACAGTTTTTCAGGGTGCGCTTTAATTCTGTAATAAATTTAAGTCTATGTTTTAATGTAGACTGCGCATTTATACCCTCCACCATAGTATGGAGGGTATATTAATTTTGTCATTCCGTTTGTAACGCATCGAAATATTCATTTCCGACCCTATAAAGTATATATATTCTGGATCAGGGAAAAATTCTAAGATGTAGGAATGTCCACCTGTTGTAATCACGCTATCTTCTGATGGAATTGAGTTAGGGTGCTGAAATTTTGCATAGATTTGTTTTTGTAGGTCAAGTTAGAAGATGGGCTATATCGGTCCACGTTTTGGCATAGCCCCCATATAAGGGTACCGCCCAATTTTCGATATTTTGGGGTTCTTGAGCGCGCTTTTCAACCGAATTCGCTGAAAATTGGAACATTTAGTTCTTTTTGGGTACCAAATGTCTCCACTATAAATAATAAATATCTGCCCACTTTTTCTAGTAGCCCCCATATAACGGTACCCCCCAATTTACGGTATTTTGGGGGATTTTAAGCGCGGTACAACGGTTTCTTATTGGGTACTAAATTTCTCCACTAACAATTATATATAGGCAAATTTTTTCGGTTAGCCCCCATATAAGGGTACCCCCCATTTTCGGTATTTTGAGGTTCTTGAGCGCGTTTTTCAGCCGAATTCGCTGAAATATGGTGCATTGGGCCCTGTTTAGGTACCAAATGTCTCCACTACATATTATAAATATCGGTTCACTTTTTCTGGTAGTCCCCATATAACGGTATCCCCAATTTAATGTATTTTGGGAGTTTAAGCGCGTTTTTAAGTCGAATTCGCTGCAATTTGGTACAATGGGTTCTTATTGGGTACCAAATTCCTTCTCTAAAAATAAAAATATAGGCCCATTTTTTCGGTATTATCCGGTTCTTGAGCGTTTTTTAACCGAATGCGCTGTAATTTGGTATCTTGTAGTGGCATATGGTGACAAATATTCCTATATAAATTATAACCCCTTTCTTATATGAATATAGCTGATTAGTTCCGTGTGTAGGGGTTGACCCCATATAGGCGTATTCTACCATAGTATAGGTTACTCGAAATAGTCTGTTTTACCCTACAAATTATTGAATTCTAAGACGATTTAGCCATCGGTTATAATCATTCCGCTTTCTAAGGAAATCGTGATAAAAAACTCGAACCTGACGATAATGAAATATATCGGCCAGCATTTATGCCCATCTCCCCCATATAATTATACCTCCCGAAGAAAAGAATTGAGACACAAAACAAAAATATTGGATTCGAAATTGACTTATGTCGGCCATTAATTAGGCATAGACCTCGTATAATTATAACCCCAACTATTCGCTAATTCCTACACTATGTAATCTAAATTGCAGTAGTTTGAGGATTGTTAATTCTACCATGCGTTATTAGTATCAGTCCACGCTTTGAGATTTTCATTAAGTATCCAAAGTTCGACCGGCCGAACTTAACGCTTTTTTACTTTTTGTTGTATTTGTTCAACGTAGCATATTTAATCTGGAATTCGGGTTTTTTGGAGGCTACGTAAGAAATTAATGATATTGGTTTTTTGATATAAAGGTCCCCGCCCCAGTTTCATTATTATTAAAGTTGTAGCTAATTTTCGGCACCGGATTGCTATAATTCGGATCTTGGAAATTGAAAAAAAACTTATTCGCTAACATTTTTCACAACAAGTTCATGTTTTGATACTGTATTAGCCTATTTTTCTAACGAAGTGTCTTTTATTTGTCACTAAGGGTTCTTGGATGGTAAAAGATTTCTTCACAAGATTTTCGATGAAGATCAGTTATGTGTGATAGTTTTTGGTCCATAATAAAACCTGAATTACTGTCTTCAGCAAAAGCAAATAATTGACTGTTTGCAGCCAAGTAGTTATTTTCTTCTTCAATTTGAATTCATTTATTTTTCTCTGTGTGTGAATCAAAATTGAAGTTCTCCGTCAATGAAAACTTGTTCTCTCTTGTAGCTCTCGCAGAAATGTTGTAAAGAGTAAGACTGAGATTCATACCAAAACAGTTCACCTGCGGCACTACGTTACTGCATGACACTACAACGTGCCACACGTCGTGTTTTCATCGTGTTTCTGCTTCGTTTCAAAAAGTTTGTTGTTTTGTTTATTTTCATTTTAGAGCAGCAGTACGGCCCGAAGCGAAACGCTAACCTCAAAAAAAGTGCCGGCTTCCTTAGGACATGAAAACAAACCTCCATCAGCAAAAGAACAACAAAGAATTGAACGCAACAACAAATACAATAGAAGACAACCGGCAAAACAAATCAACGACGGCGGCGAAGAGAACAAAACAAAAATCACTACGACAAAGAAAAGTCATCGTTGTTGCCGTCGTCGTCGTCTTTGTCGAATGGTGGAAATAACAAACATAAGTCACGCTTGGCAGCAAGACAAAATCATGGTCCAGCGTTTGGGTGAGCGGCAAGCGACAATTACCCGAGCGGCATGGTTGGCGGTAATGTGGATCGACCTCAAATGTTTTGTTGCAGAGTCAGCGATGTAAGGGCAGTCCAGCTAGCCAGCCACTCAGCCATCCATCCAAAAAACAATTCAAATCTAAGTTATGAACGCTTGCCGGGTTGGCTTCGTAGAATAAAATAAAAGTTATATCAATATGTTAACGTTAACTCTGCTACTGGCACCTTTCGATGTTCGGAACAGTGTTTCGTGAAATGAATAAAACTAAGGTTTAAGAAAAAGTGGGAATTTCGATAGAACTACCAGAATTTGGGGGTGTTATATTCTATCGATAGAAGTCCAGTTGAAAGGTTAAATATCTATAGGAGGTCAGCTATTTTTATAAGGCCACTTAAGGGCCTTCTATCTATGTAAGTCCCCCAGATGGGTATCAGTCTAAATATGTCCACATGAGTTGATAAAAAATAGAATAATAATTAATGGTTTTATATATGCAGATGACTTATATAGAATATATAAGACAACATGAAGCCTACTTGAAGCGACTTCTATATATAGTAGAACATCTGAAGTGTCTCCTACGAATAAGGCCACCTGAATGGTCTCCTATCAATAGAAACCCACTTAATGGATCTCCTACCAATAGAAGAACGCCTGAATTTGCAGAAGACCCTGTAAATAAAAGACAACCTGAAGACCACCAGAAGTTATCCTATCTATAGAATACCAATATAAGAACGCCTGGAGGGTATTCTATCTATAAAAGACAACACATCTCTATCTATAGATAGAGATATGTTCTCTATCTATAGAAGACTACCTGAAGGATCTCCCATTTATAGAAGGCCATCTGAAAGTACTTCTATCTATAGAATACGTTTCGAAATATCTCCAATTTACACCTAAGTGATCTTCTATGTATATAATACAACCCGAAATGTCAACCTGAAAACCATATGAAGCGTTTTCTATACATAAAAGACCTTCTGAAGGGACTTCTACCTAGTGAAGATCACCTAAAGAATCTCCTATCTATAGTAGACCATCTAACGAGTCTGCTATCTATTATAGAGCACCTAAAGGGCGTCCTGTCTTTTATATACCACCTAAAGACAACCTGAATATCCTTTTCTTATCTTTTGAATATCATCCATTTCAAGGGTATCCATTTAAAGGGTATTCTGTCTATAGAAGAAACATGTGAACCTGAAGACTACCTAAAGAGTCTCCTATCCATAGTAGACTACCTGGAGGGACTATCTATAGCAGAAGTCGTCATATATGTAGTAGTCCACAAAAGGTCTCCTACTAATATTGGAACATCTGTAGGGTCACCTATCCATATCAGTCCACCTGAAGGGATTTCTAATTATTGAAGAAGACGACATGAAGGGTATCCTATGTATAGCAGACCACTTGAAGGGTCTGATACTTATAATGGAGCATCTGAAGAGTATTCTATATATAGAAGACAGCCTGAAGGATGTCCTATCCATAGAATACCATCTGAAGGGTTTCTATATATAGAAGATCCAAATGACTTTGTTGCTATAGAAGAAAAACTAAAGAACTGCATATCTATAGGCCGCTATCTAAAAAAATGTAATCTAAAGTTATCCGATATATAGAATACAGTCTGTGATAAATACCAGCTGAAAATGCTAACTGAGTGGCCGTCTAAGTAAAGGGGATTACTTGAAGGACCTTCACAATCGTATCTAAGAGTCTTAAATTTTTGGACCTGAAGGGGTTCTTTGTAGCAAATACAAGCTAAAGGGTATTCTATGTGAAGGTCCTTCGAAGTAAATGGTCCTTTAAACTCCTATCTGGGGGTCTCCAATTTTGGGAACTGAAGGGGTTCTATGCGACAGATACCAGCTAAAGGGGTCTTCTATATGAAAATGCACACTGGAGGGCCTTATAAAAAAGGGGATCACTTAAAGGGCCTTCAAACTCTTATCTAAGGGTCTTAAGTGTTTTAACTTAAAGGGGTTATTTGTAGCAAATACCAGCGGAAGGATATTCTATGCGAAAAATGCCCATCGAAAGCCCTTCGATTAAAAGGAGGGCTTTTTATAAAGGAGATCACTTGAAGAGCCTTCAAACTCATATCTAAGGGTCTTCAATGTTTGAACCTGAATGGGTCTATATGACAAATACTAGCTGAAGGATATTCTTTGTGATAATTACCAACTGAAGGCCCTTCAAAGTAAATGACCTTTAAACTCTTTTCTGCGTGTCTTCAATTTTTGGTTCTATGTGAGAAATACCAGCAGAAGGGTTTCTATGTGAAAATGCTCACTGAAGGACTTTCTAATAAAAAGGGATCACTTGAAGGGCCTTCAAATGCATCTAAGGGTCTTAAATTTTTGGACCTGATGGGGTTCTATGTAACAAATACCAGCTGAATGCAATTCTATGTGAAAAAGAACCCCTTTTTTCATCTATCGGTAGAGGCTTGATATTCTATTCATGAAAGACCAAAAGAAGGTCTTCCATATTTTTTAAATCATCTAAAGGGTCTATATTCAATCTCTGAACCTGGTGGAAAACTATACAGAAGATCGCCAGAAGGGTATTTAACCTTTAAGCCCGAATAGTGTCTATGTGGCAAATACCACCTGAAAGGCCTTCTATGTAAAAGCTACAAAGAAATTCTCCTGAAGGGAATTTCGTCTTAATAAAAATTAAGAGTCTTATATTTTGTATTCATGACATACTAGTTGAAGGGTCTTCTAAGTGTCAACAGAAGGGCATTGTAAGTAAAGGGGATCACCTGAAAGGTTTTCAATTTTCAAATGAAATCTCCAAACTGTTCAATTGGTAGGAGAGTGGTCTTGAATTTACAGAAATAAAAAAAGCATGGGTCTTCCATCGATTGAAGATCGTTTGCAAATTACCTGAAGGGTTTTAATATTCTTCAGATTTTTGCTATTAAAAATTCCCATTTGTTATTCTAACCACTGTTCCATGTTGCTGCTGATAGTGTTCTTCGTTAGGTTGTTAATATGTTGCCGATGTTCCGCACACAACCACAACAACACCCGTCTGTTGTTTTGTTTTTTTTTTTAGTTATTTTTCCTTATTCTACTATTTTTATCATTTCCTCTTTCTATGCTATTTTCACGGTTGCAAGGAAAATAACAAAAACACCATTGAAACCAATCAAATCAACAACGGCAGCCAAAAGCAGCAGCAACAGAAACCAAGAAGTAACATCCATACCCTGCACTACCAACGACTCTCTTCATGGCCAGAAACGAAACATCGAGAAATGCAATAAGAAACCAAAAGTAACCAAAATCATTAAGGCCCTTTTCAACAGGGCAAAACAAAACAAGCAACAAAAATCAAGTCAACATTCAAACCAACTCATATTGGCCCACTCTAGCAGTCAGTCAGCCACCTTATCTCGCTGTTGTTGTATTTGGTATTGCAAATTGCCGGCTTCTGTTGTTGATGGAAAAACCGAAGCCAAGAAGAACAGCAACAACATTCACCGAACAGATGATTAGTTGACCGTGAACGTAGAACAAAAAAATCGTTTTATTGCAACATTGCGTCTACAGATTGCATGTGGCTTCTGTGGCCAATCTTCATTGTGTTTGGTTGGAGCTTTGGGGAATACCAACACGCGTTAGATGGACTTTTGCCCCAGTCAAAAGTAAGACAAAGTTGACTTCATCTAACTGCCCTTTCTCCCAATAGGAATTACAGTCGTATTGTTCTCTAACATATGTCGGCTATTGCGGATGAAGAAAATTCCTCAAAAAGTGGGTGAGATTACCGAATGATAGTCTATTTGGAATGCATTGGTGGAATATTTTACAAAGTTCAAATTTATCAAATATGGAATACAGCTGGAATATGGTCTTTAATACAGGGGAAATTTCAAAATTTGGATACAATCTAAAATATATGCTATCAATGGAAGACAATCTTAAAGACCATTGGAAGACACTGGTCTTCTATAGATAGAATAGCCTTCAGATCCATTAGAATTCAGCAAGAAGAATACCTAAAATGTCATCTAAACCTGCAAAAATGTTTGTTTTCGTAGAAGACCGCATGAAGGGACATTTAACTTCTGAAGATCGTCTTTGAAGTTTTTAATATATTTTGATTGTCATCAGAAGGATCTTCTATTTATTAAGACCGCCAAAAGTCTTTCTAATTTTTGAATGACACATGAGGGTTTATTTATAGAAAGTCGTCTTAAATGCCTACAAATTTTAAAAACCTTATCTCAAAAATCTTCTATTGATATATAAAGATTCGTCTATAACTAGATGACCAATTAAAAGGGCCTTCTTAATGAAGAGAACCAGAAAGACTGCATAAAATACCGCCAAAAAGTTTCTGACCTTATGTAAGACCCCGGTAATAGATCTTCTATCAATAGAAGAACAATTGAAGAGCCTCCGATCTATAAATGATCACCGCGTATGGCTTTATTCCTCAAAAGACCACATGAATAGATTTTCTTTAAACCTCCTGATGGTTCCTCTATTTAAGGAATACAACCTAAAATATATACCATCAATAAAAGTCCACGTACTGGTCCCGCACTTTTTAATAGATCACATGAATGGATCGTCTATCAATACAATACCACTAGGAAGTTATCCTATCTATAAAAGTCCACTGGAAGACATATAGATGAAGAATCTTCTATAAATAGATGAACAATTTAAGGGTATTCTCAATAAGCAGTCCTACACCTATGGAAAGCAAACTGAATGTCTTCATTTTAATCAAGACCACTTTAACTGTATTCAGTTTTTGTAAGACCAATTTATATTTAAAGAAACCATCTAGAGAATCTAGTATCTGTCAAAGACCGTATGACCTTCTACCATCCCGCACCTGAGGTGATGTTAGAAGGCCACCTAAAGAATGTTTCGAAGATCATCCAACCACCAAAAGATTGTTTTATATTTGAAGACCAGTGAGGGGTCAAGTATATATAGACAGCCAACTGAAGGCAATACTGGATATAGAAGCTAACACTAAGAACTACATTCATTAAAAGCCTATCTCAATGGTCTTCTGTAGATGGAAGAAGGGTATTTTATAAATGTATGATCTTACATCTTTGGAAGGTCACATAAATGGTATTCTATATATTGAAGGATTATCTTTGAATAGAATACAAACAGAAGGGTCTAATATATTTTATCGGTAGAAGAAGGATTGTTCCATAAATACACGACCACCTGAACGGGTTTCTTTGCTGCAAGAAGACTTGCTGATGGGTCTTCTATGTGAAAAATTTCCATCTGAAGGACCTTATATGCCAGCGAAGAGCCTTCTAAATAAAGATAATCATCTAAGGGGTCCTCAACCTATTAAAGGAATCTTTAGGTTCTTCAAATCTTTAAAAATATAACTTTCTTTATGAATGAACAAATAAAGATCCTCGGTCATATTTAAAATCACGAAAGGTGTCTATATAAGAAATACCAGCTGATGGGGTTCGAAGGAAAGACGACGACCTGAAGATCCTCTATTTACGAATGTCCAAATGGAGGATATTTCATCTATGGAATATCACCTGCATGGTTTTTTTATTAATGAAGATCACTGAAAAGTCTTCAATCGTATGATCTGAAGAGTTGTGAGATTTCCATCTATAGTACATCATCTGAAAGGTATTTTATCTAGTCGTCTTACTAAAGGGTCTTCTATGTGAAAAATGTCACCTGAAAGGGTCTTAAATCTTTAAGCGAAATCTCAAGGGCATTCTATTTACGAAAGTCCAAATAAGAAGACATTCATATAGACGACTTACTTCATTTTTTTTAGAAAACGCATGGTTCTTATATATTTAGAACAAGGATTTTCTCTTTATGGAAGTCCAAATGGATGTTCTTTCATCTGTAGAAGTTCGTTTTATCTATTTAAGATCACCTGAAGGGTTTAAAATATTTAGAATGCAATTTGAGGGAACTTCTACCTATCCCCACCAGAAGTATCTTTGTGGCTCAAGTTTCAGTGTAGCCCCTATATCCATTATTCGGTATATTGAGCACATTCTTCAACCGAATTGCGGTGTCAAATTTTCCTACCAAACTATCAACATCGGTATATTTTTTGGTACCAACCCAAATTTTAAAGAATTTTCAAACGTTGGGTTTAAAGTATCACATCTATATAGAAAATAAATATAGGCCCATGTTTTTACATATTCCCCATTATAATTGTAGCGCTGCATTGTCATTTTCCTAGTTCTCCAAATTGAGTTTTAATACTTTGTAATAAGGATATACTAAGTTCGACCCAACCGAAGTTAATTTTTTACACCCTTCATCACACTGGATATTATATATAATATAGGATATTATGTCTTTGTGTATTTTCGTATCAGGCATAAAGCCCATTGTTTATTTTGATAATATACATAGAATCACTTTCTGAGCAGATTTATGCATGTCCGTTCGTCTGTCCATGTTAAATTGAGATGAAATTTGGCACAGCCTACTTATAGCGGGACTTTCTACCATTAAGGCCATTATACCTACAGAAAAGTGATAATTTTTTTATAGAGGCTTTTTCTATCACTTGGCGAGTTATATGAGATCATTATAAAAGTATATTCGGAGAATGTCACATGAATTGTCTTCAATATATCTATCTATGAAATGAATTAAATGACCTGAAACCCCTTTACCTCAAATGTCATAATGCACATCCTCGTCATTCATCTTCCGGCCGAGTCAAAATAATTATTATATTACAAACTCCTGCATATTGACCACAATTCTCATTATAATGACCAACTCATAACAAACAAAGCGAAAAATAATAAATCTCGGCCAAAAACAGCAATAATGCAATTCGACCAGACCATACCAGAAGCGAACACAAATAAAATCCGCACAGCAGGAGCAACAGCTACAAACACCATTAACATTTATTTATTAGAACTATGGCAAATGGTTTGTAAAGGACAGCCGAAAAGTCGGCGTAGCGAAATTATTTCAGCATCCCCTTCGAAAAAACTCACCACACCACTCATAGACCCCCACAAAACTTTATTAACGTTAAAATAAAATAAATTCGAATTTTAGATAGAAGCAAAGTTAAAGTGGCATCCAACAGAACAGAAGCTAGAAATAAAAATTCATCAGCCACAATGATAGAAACTTTTTTTCTGGGATGCAAATTGTAAAGAGTTTTATTGTTGTTGACTGTAATGACAACAATTCACAGAATAGCTGTCAGAATAATGGTTAAAAGCAACAGTCCACCAACTTGGTCAACTTTTACAGCTTCAGATGGTATTCCGCAATATCCATTGTTTGCAAAAAAAGCCACATATTGTTCTGCATTAGTCGAAAGATATGCTAGTGTTTGTAAGTGTGAATAGCTAGCTGCTGAATAAACAATTGGGATAAAATTAAATTTCAATTTGTGTACATTTTTCCCCACCCCGAAATAACACTATATTTTCTGGAAAAACAAATGGTAATAAAATAGAGCGAAGTTTCATTTCGGAATACACTAAGCAGAATTGTCTGAAAATTTTAACAAATCCACGCCTTGGATGGCTTAGAAAAAATATTCTTTAAAAAATCCACGCCTTGGATGGCCTTGGATGGCTTAGAAAAAATATTCTTTAAAAAATCCACGCCTTGGATGGCCTTGGATGGCTTAGAAAAAATATTCTTTAAAAAATCCACGCCTTGGATGGCCTTGGATGGCTTAGAAAAAATATTCTTTAAAAAATCCACGCCTTGGATGGCCTTGGATGGCTTAGAAAAAATATTCTTTAAAAAATCCACGCCTTGGATGGCCTTGGATGGCTTAGAAAAAATATTCTTTAAAAAATCCACGCCTTGGATGGCTTAGAAAAAATATTCTTTAAAAAATCCACGCCTTGGATGGCTTAGAAAAAATATTCTTTAAAAAATCCACGCCTTGGATGGCCTTGGATGGCTTAGAAAAAATATTCTTTAAAAAATCCACGCCTTGGATGGCCTTGGATGGCTTAGAAAAAATATTCTTTAAAAAATCCACGCCTTGGATGGCCTTGGATGGCTTAGAAAAAATATTCTTTAAAAAATCCACGCCTTGGATGGCTTAGAAAAAATGTTCTTTAAAAAATCCACGCCTTCGATGGCTTAGAAAAAATATTCTTTAAAAAATCCACGCCTTCGATGGCTTAGAAAAAATATTCTTTAAAAAATCCACGCCTTCGATGGCTTAGAAAAAATATTCTTTAAAAAATCCACGCCTTCGATGGCTTAGAAAAAATATTCTTTAAACAATCCACGCCTTGGATGGCTTAGAAAAAATATTCTTTAAAAAATCCACGCCTTGGATGGCTTAGAAAAAATATTCTTTAAAAAATCCACGCCTTCGATGGCTTAGAAAAAATATTCTTTAAAAAATCCACGCCTTTGATGGCTTAGAAAAAATATTCTTTAAAAAATCCACGCCTTGGATGGCTTAGAAAAAATATTCTTTAAAAAATCCACGCCTTTGATGGCTTAGAAAAAATATTCTTTAAAAAATCCACGCCTTGGATGGCTTAGGAAAAATATTCTTTAAAAAATCCACGCCTTTTATGGCTTAGAAAAAATATTCTTTAAAAAACCCACGCCTTGGATGGCTTAGAAAAAATATTCTTTAAAAAATCCACGCCTTGGACTGTGTTAGAAAAAATATTCTTTAAAAAATCCACGCCTTGGTTGGTTTAGAAAAAATATTCTTTAAAAAATCCACGCCTTGGGCTGTGTTAGAAAAAATATTCTTTAAAAAATCCACGCCTTGGGCTGTGTTAGAAAAAATATTCTTTAAAAAATCCACGCGTTGGATGGTTTAGAAAAAATATTCTTTAAAAAATCCACGCGTTGGATGGTTTCAAAAAATATTCTTTAAAGAAATCCACGCCTTGGATGGTTTCAAAAAACATTCTTTAAAAAATCCACGCCTTGGATAGCTTATAAAAAAAATCCACACCATGGGCTGTTTTAAAAAATCTTCGCTTGAGTCTCGTAAGAAATAACTTTTCTTCCAGTGCATCTAACAATTTCGTCCATTCATTTTATACAATGGCCTATAAAAGAACAACAGATTGCACTATGCCGCCAACACCATCACAGCGATTCAGAAAATACCGACCACAGTTGAAAGTTATGTTGCGTTCCTATTCCTTCCTAGGCGACCATAAAATACCAAACATTTCATTATCTTCGGAATGGAACAATCGGGCTAAACAAACGAAAACAACAACAGCAACAATAAACCCAAATGGCCAAGAATGATGATAGTTGGTCAGTTGGTTGGTTTTTGGGCCTTTAAACGCTTTTCAGATAACTTCTACTCCTACTCCATGGATTTGTTGGTTTTGTTACTTTTCCCAAACATGGACTTTGCACTGCTGCTAGGATGGAATTTTTTTCTTATTTTAGAACAAAATTTCCATTTCCAATGGATGCAAACTAGTTTTGGTTCAATCTGCGGATGAGTGAGTGTTACATTCGTTAATATCAAATCAAAGTTTTTTTTTTTGGAATATCATCATTTCCCCCTCTATTTTCCCTAGGCATATGGAAATTTTTGTGAAAATAACCGTTAGATTTACATTACCAGCCATTGGTTGTCGTTGGCGATTGCTTTTGCCAATCATCAATTTTTTTTGTTCCTTGGAATGATTTGTAATTTTGCATTGCCTAGAATTCATTCACTCGACTCTTTTCGTAGATATTCTTCATCATTCTGGTATTCAGTTCGTCATCCAGTCACTCACTCACTAACTTATGTATGTATCAGCCACTTATCACCACTTGAACTTAACAAATGTATAACTGTCATTTCCATTGTATGTGTAGGTCTATTGTTTTTGCCGGTCCTTAATGGCTTCGGATAAAGGTTAGGTAATATTAGATTGATCTGATGATTTGAAACAAAATCAATGCTTCTCTTTAAAAAGCCCATTCTTATATTGGTCTTCGAAAAATATTGTTTAAAAAATCCAAGCCTTGGATGTTTTAGAAAAAATATTCTTAAAAAAATATTCTTAAATAAAAATATTCCTTAATAAATCCACGTCTAAAAAATATTCTTTAAGTAGCATATGCCCGCTACTTCGTCTAGCGAATGTGGAATATATATATATATATATATATATTAACATATTATTTTATTTTTACTGAATATGTCAGAAAAACTGAGCAATCCACACATTAATATCAACCAAATATTAAATTTGAGTACCATTTAGTACTAAATTTCATGATTCGAGCTCTAAAGGTTCACCCAAATCCAAATTGTACCAAATTTAGTTCCATTTAGCACACATTATTTCCAAGAGTACCCACCTCAACCACCCAACAAAACTTCCTGCATACCCCGATCCTACACCAACACAATGATTCGAAATTCAAATTGCAGGATTCCAAGTCTATTGGTTCATCCACAATTTAAATTGTACACAAATTTAGTACAAAGTAGTACGAATTTCCAAAACTTCATACTTCATCCAAACCTGCACCCCCAAAGTGGTCATAAATCCAAGGTTCAGGATAACAATTCTATCGATTCACACACGATTCAAATTGTACAAAATTTAGTACACAGTAGTATGAATTTCCAAAACCTCCTACTTACCCCAAACCTTCGCCCCCAAACCTTCGCCCCCAAACCTTCACCCCCACAGTGATCCTAAATCCAAGTTTGAGGATTCCAACTCTCTCGCTTCACCCACAATTCAAACTGTACCAAACATAGTACACAGTAGTACGAATTTCCAAAACCTCCTACGTACCCCAAACCTTCACCCACAATCCTACACCTGCACAGTGATCCTAAATCCAAGTTTCAGGATTTCCACTCTATCGGTTCACCCACCATTCAAATTGTACCAAATTTAGTACCATTTAGTACACATGAATATAAATTGCTTAAACTGAATACTGACCCCAATCCTACACCCCTACAGTGAGTCTGACTCCAAATTTCATCGGTTCACCCAAATTGTACCCATTATAGTACGATTTAGTACTTTTCGTACACATCAGTAACAAATTTCCAAACCTACGTACATATCTCATTCCTACACTCCGACGGTAATGTTAATTTCAAATTTCAGGATTCCAGATCGATTTGTACCTCCAAAATAAATTTGCACCAAATATAGTACCATATAGTACTTTTCGTACACATGAGCACACGCTTTCAAAACCATCTCCTTAAATGGACCCTACTTCTCAACCTTAATTCACACTCCAAATTTCAAGTTTTAAGCACTCCTGGAATTGTACCAAATTTAGTACAGTTTCGTACTTTTCGAATAGTTATAGTTCGTATTTCCAAAAATCCTTTGGTACATCTATCCTACACTCCATCAGCGACCACCAATCCAAATTTCTGAGTTCTAGCCCGCCAAATACAAATGGTATCACATTTAGTACTTTTCGTACGGTTCTACCCAGCCTTATCTGTCACCTTTGGATCAAGAGTGACCCTCACCCAAAATTTCAAGATTCTAGCTTCAGCCGTTTCGTCTGGGCGTTGATGAATCGTTAAGTCAGTCAGTCAATCGCTTTACTGTTTTATTAGTATTGATATCCACGCCTATTTTGGCCCTTGAAAAAATATTCTTTAAAAAATTCACGCCTATATTGGTCGTTGAAAAAATATTCTTTAAAAAATCCTCGCCTATATTGGTCGTTGAAAAAATATTCTTAAAAAATTCAAGCCTATATAGACCTCGAAAAAATATTATTTAAAAAATCCACGCCTAATAGACATTGACAATATATTCGTTAAAAATCCATGCCTAATAGACATTGACAATATATTCGTTAAAAATCCATGCCTAATAGACCTTGAAAAATATTCTTTAAAAGATCCACGCCTATATTGGTCCTTAAAAATATTCTTTAAAAATCGACGCCTGTCTTGGTTCTTGAAAATGTATTCTGTAAAAAGTCCACGCCAATATTGGCGCTTTAAAAAATTCACTCATATATAAGTTTGAAAAATATATATATTTTTTTTTTAAATCCATGCCTTTATTAAACTTTGAAAAAATATTCTTGTAGGGTATAAAAATTCTGCTCATCTCCACAGCTTCATTTCCCTCTACAAAAATCCATAAGCAAACGTATCCCCAAATTGTAGCATGCATCCAAAAAATTCCCTCCATGTGATGGACAATAAGTATTTTTGTCTTTGCAATAGACATAGATGGGACCCAGCGGCAACAACAGTTATTCCCTCAAACGATGAAAATTTGATGTTGTACTTTGTAGAGCTTTTGTTGCTGCTATTGTTATGGGTTCTCTGATAGTTGTAGCCAATGTTGAAAATTCCATTTGTTTCGACAGTAAGGCAGGATGATGATGTTGATGATTATTCGCAAAATGTCCGACCAGTTGTTATGAGTACCGACTGGCTGTGGTACTTGTTACAACAACAGCAACAACGACAATAATTTGTTATTGTCTAACACAAAAGCCATCAATAGGTGAAGTACTCGTACATAGTATTACAAAGGCCACTGCTTCACTGACTAGTGGGATAATACGGTCTTGCATCTGCAAATTCTTTGTACGAGTGATTCAAACAATCAGCAACAGCAAATTGGTTACTAATATGCATATTTGCCATAAGTGGATGTAGAAAAAATAAATGTATATAGGCCAACAAGAAAGTAATTGAGAAGAATTTAGTCTTCAGGAAGAATGATGCCTTGATTGAAAAAATCAGACGTGATAGAATATATGTATGTTTCCAAATCGGAATATAAGTTATGAACGAATTCCCATACGAAAATAACGAATGTCCTCACTTAGTGGTACTCTACAAATTATTTTAATTATTTTTATATTAATTATTTTTAAAGACTTAACAGACATGGATTTATTAAATAATTTTTTTCGAGAACTAAAATAGGCGCATATTTTTTAAATAATTTAATAGACGTGAATCATTTAATTAATTTTTTGAAGTTATAATAGGCGTGGATTTCTAAAATATTTTTTTGCAGGACTATAATACGCGTGGATTTTTTAAATATTTTTTTTTTCAAAGACTATATAAGGCGTGGATTTTTTAAATATTTTTTTTTCAAATACTATATAAGGCGTGGATTTTTTAAAATTTTTAAGACTATATTGGGTTTTTAAATATTTTTTAAGACTGTATTAGGCTTGGATTTCTCTTCCACTCTGGTCCAATCAGCTTCAACAAAATCTCTAACTTATTAACGTCCATTATCGGAGCCCTAGACCAAAGTATACAGTTGTATGTTTTTATAGAAAAATTCTTTATTAACAAAAAAATCTTTATGTTTGTCTGACAAAATTCTATATTAGCTAGCGACAGGTAAGAGTTTGGGCGTTTGAGCTAGCGACAGGTAAGAGTTTGGGCGTTTAGTTCTTACAAAAAATGTCAGTAAATAAACACTGTCATCGTCAGTCATCGAGCTAACAGTTGTCCGCAGTCCGCACTCAAAGTACATGGACCCGACAAATTGTATAAGTGCTGCACACATATATTAAGTTATTCTTACACTCAAAGAAAAATTGTCGTTCAAATTAAAAAATTTTTTTACCATCATCACACAATACAATGTAAAAATTGCGAAGATAGTTAAAGTTCTATTTATATACGTATAGAGCAGTACAAGCCACCTTATTAATAGCTATGTATGAATACTACCAAATTTGTATAGCTTATCCGATGTACTTTTTACTACATTAAATTTCTCTAAACTTAACATGAACTGTCCTCGACTTAGCAGCTTGTAAGCACATTCCCTCAACAGTGTGGACTTGTTCAGTTCCTCCACTACTTCATTTACCACCCTATTCAAAAACATATGTTTCGTTCTCAATGTTCCAATACTCATTCTGTGATGATGCTGCCATCTACAGTTGCCTAGAAACAACGCCTCCTCGAATTTTATTTATTAAGTGTTGTGATTTTACTCTAGGTGGCGCAATCTCTTGCCATTTCTATTTTGTGTTATCCTCATTTGTTGGTGTTGATGTCGAGGTTATTTGGAATTACGTCTACGTCACCCGGTCACACGACACACTCATTATAGGGGTTTTCTTATATATTTAATGTAATATTTGAATCATAGAAATTAAGACATTGACTTTGAAATGACATTGACTATATTGCCGAAGTCGAACTCGCTGAACTGAACTTTCTAAGTTCGTCTGGCCGTCCATGTATTTTTTGTGAACAAAGTACAGGCCGCATTTATTATCCGATTTGGAATTGAGTCCAGTTTGACATCTGTGAAGTTTTGTTGAAAGCGGTCCAGATTTATATATAACTCACATATATAGTTTCGATTTTAGGTAAATGGTGCACCAAACTCCCAATATTTGTCCGATAGATACAAAATTTGCACAGCAAAATTGGTTCATATTTACATACATTATCTCCCATATACATTTTTGCCGGATTTCATACAAAAGTTACACCAAAAATTTAAGTCTGCCGATTGACATACAATTTTTTATAGATTTCAGAATGGTATGTAGACCACATTTGTTTTCACTCGATTCCACATCGATGGTCATCCAATGATGCTATGTATCTTCTGTCAACAGAATATTGTACACATAATCATCTCTTGTATGTACCCAAAGTGGTGAAGGATATCATATAGTCAGACCTGTCCGACTTTTGAACTTTGCTTACTGTTTATTTATTCGAGTAGCCCTTGTTTTAGTTTCCTTAATCATCGATTTATTCCAGCAAAGTGTATGATTTGTCTGATGTAGCCTGTCCTAGCCATAGGACTACCATCTATCGTTGCCTAGAAAAAACGCTACATTGAATTTTGTGTTTGGTGGTTTAGTGTTGCCACTTTCCTCTGGGTGTTGATATATCTTACCATCCCTATTTAGTTGTTTATACAGAGGTCTGCAAACAACTCGGTATTTAAGAGCTAAAGGACCCTGCATACAGGATTCCAAAATCCATTTCATCGGTAATTTCACGATGTATGTCGAAGTAACTGATCTCTATCTTATCGTAGGTCTTAAAATTTGCCATAGTACGATTATCTGTCAAGGAATAAGTAAAACCTTATGCCATGTACAGACGGGCGTCGTTCGCTCTCTCATTCGTTGTTCGACCCATAATTATGAAGTAATTACTTAGTTCCCCATACAAAATTGTCTGAGCGAACACCGACTTTTGTACGTTGTTCAATTTGAATCACTCTCCGAATAACCAAGAAATTTGTCCCATCCCTAACAATTGAGAGAATTTATCGAAAATAAATTAATTTTGACAGCATGAAAATATTTGTAAAATTTTCAAACTTTTTCAGTAAAATTAAAAATGATGAATGAAAAGTAAAAAATTTTCGAGTTTTTATATATGCAGAAGGAAGTAAATTTTGTAATTTACATAATGTAATATGTATTTCTTTCCTTTTGGTTCTAATTAGCGTACAAAACGAGAAACCAATGTGGGGAAACCCAAACAAAAAATTCTCCAATTTTTTTTATGTGACATTTGAATTGAGAAAAAATGAAAATATACTCAAAACAACAATACTTTCAGAAAAAAATGGAAAACATGAATTAAAAGTAAATAGATATGGGTTCATACTATAGTCAGGAGAAAGAGAATTATTTTTTCTATTTAGATCCATATATGATTTACGCAAATATGTTACAATTGTGGTGTAAAAATAGAAACAAAAAGTTTGAAATAAAAAACTCTGATGACATGAATTAAGAATAGTGTTGTATGAACGGTTTAAGTCATGTACGTAATTCTGAGAGCGAACTACGTTGTTCGAATGCCCGTCAGAACATGGCATTAAACACTTTTCTCCGAATTAGATCTCGTATGAAACAGGGTATATCCTGATGATTCCAATAGACTACTTACATGAAAAGACGAAAATCCTTCATGTGCGTCAAAACAACAATACACTGTTTGGTTGTTACAGAATCATTCATCCGAAGAATCACCTAATAGATAGGCATCAAGCGACCAGATAAGTCGCAAATTATCTTCATGAGAGAGAGAGAGAGTGGTGTAGAGGTACAAAAGAGTCCATCTAGAACAGCAGACCTATCAAACATGATGAATTCAATCCTGCGAATTGATGGCATGGTTAGAGATGGGCAGATTTTGCATACATGTTTGTAATGTTAAAGCAAATATAGAAATCCAAAATGGTATATGATATAGCCCCCATATAACCGTATCTCCCGATTTAAGGTATTTTTTTGCTATTGGTACATTTTGGATTTCTATATTTGCTTTGACATTAAAAACATGTATGCAAAATTTTGGCCGCCTATGTCAAGTGGTTCGGCAGTTAATGAGTTTATACCCAATTTTTGGGTAAAAACTCGGGTATTTACCCAAGTATTTACCCACGTCTTTAAAGTATCGTAAAACTATTCATTCTAAATCGATTTGATAACAGAAACCCGGAAAGTAAGATCTTGTATTACCGATTCAATATAGTAAATACCCAAATAAATACCCGCAAATGGGTATTTACCCGGTATATACCCACCTCTTGGGTATTAACCCGGTAAATACCATCTCTAGGCATGGTGGATAACATTTTCCCGGCTTGTATGTAGTAATGGTCCACATTACACACTACACCATCGGAAATGAACATGTTATAGTTAGTCTTTTCATAGTTCACTTCATGGAATATGAGTCACAACAATACCTTGTCTAATAACTATAACGAGCATTTTTCTTTGAGTGCATCCTAAACAATGTCTATTCTTATGTGGTCAAGAACGCGGTTTTTAAAAGATGACCGAACATTATTAAAACGTTTGGTTTTTATTGTTTTCTGTTCATTTCCATTCTTTGTTAACGGGTGTGATTTTTCATTATTAGTATTTGTTCCCTCTCAAGTTTTTGCTGTCCTCGTTGTTGTTGTTGCTTTTTGTCATGTAATGTTCTTCTGGAGTCAATGTTTGTCATTGGCATAGTCATCACCATCGTCGTCGCCTGACTCAATTGTTAGATAGATGGATGCTACGACTGGATGGATGCAACGCACCATTATGACCATGTCAACAGACACACCTAACCCACTAACACTAGCAGTGATGACTGCGGTTTTAGAGGAAATTATGGACATGCCATTGTTTTGTTGTTCTTGCTGTTGTTGTTGTCGTTTACACTTGAAGTTTGAGTTTTGAGTTAACATGTTTCGAGTGCGGGTACGAGTGCATAAATAAATCAAGTAAGCGTCCGTTTATACCCGATGGGGAAACATACGCACACAAACACGTGCATCCATGACGCACCTCCAATGCATTTTGTTGTTTCATTTGCTTGCTGTTGTTGCTGAACAACCACTCCTCCACTCTTGCATGGAATTTGTTTGTTCGGTTTGTGGCTGTAAACAACCTGTGTGCACTTTCCCATTCTCTGGAATATTCTCCGTTTTGGAACTTTGCCATATTGACGGGTCTTTATTGTCGTTTCGGCTTCGTCTCGATTATTTGAAATATTCAAATTTTTGGATTTTTTTGTTTCTCTTCTCTCTGTGATTTTCATTGAAAAGGATAGAAGTTTGTTCGAACATCAAGTAATTTTGGTGGTAATTCCAAAATACATCTTTGCCGGTTTTGATTATTGGCCGCTGGCCATATTGCAATGTGTGTGCGAGCAGTCCATTCTCGTGGGAATGGGTTGTGGTACGTTTCGGAAACTTGTGTTGTTCCTTTTTTTAATTAAAAATTTATTCTTACAATGAAAAGAACTTAAAATTTGTTTGTTAGAGAATATTTAATAACAACATGGTTTTGTTTATGACGGTAGATTCGACAAAATGAGATCTGTACACCATGGAGATTTTTAGAGAGGTCCATACAAGGCCTTCTACTAAGAGAATAGTTCAATGGGGTTATATATACGCGAAACTTTTGAAGGTCTCTCATTTATAGAAGACTTCTGAAGGTTTTCCATTTGAAGAAGACTTTTGGGGGTCCACGCCTTATGTTGGATTTAAAAAATATTTTCTAAAAACTTCAAGCCTTATGCTCGGTCTAAAAAATATTTTTTTAAAAAATCCAAGCCTTAGACTTAGAAAAATATTCTTCAAAAAAGCCAAACCTTAGACTTAGTGGAGTATGGGATAATAGATACCAAGCAACGGCTCTGATTGGCTTTAGCATGGCGAAGTCCAGGCTTATATTTTTCCCTCTTTCATCTCAATTGTGGACACTGACCTCCACGCGGTGCCACCTGGGGAGCTATTTTCATCACCCGATTAAATAGGGAGCTAATATGTGCCGCGAGTTCACCCATAAGAACTATAAAAAAAATGGGTTGAGGCGTCGGGTTAGTTGACGCAAGTACAAAGCCGATATTATTGCCTTACAGGAAATGCGATGGAAAGGGACTGGCGTAAGTAAATCAGTTGATTACGCCCTGTATTATAGCTGCCATAGAACGAGACATGAATTTGGCTGCGAATTTATGGTTAACAGGAGAATAAAAGACCTTGTCTCCAGATTCACTCCAGTAGATGAGCGAATTACTTACTTACTTAGCTGGCTTGTTACAGAACGGTTGTTTCATAAGCCGAGCTTAAAAAAGATTTCCAAGAGCGTCGGTCTTGTGCGCAAGTCCACCAATTTGGAAGAACACGTTCCAAGATGTTGTTTTCTACTTGGTCTTTCCATCTAATTCGTGGCCTTCCCCTTCTACGGGAACCATCCGTAGGCTCATTTTTATATGCCTTTTGAGCTGGGGCATCTTCATTCATCCGCACAACATGGCCTAGCCACCGTAGTCGCTGCAGCTCAATACGACTGACTATGTCGATGTCTGCGTATAAATTGTAGAGCTTGTGGTTCATTCGACGCCGATATTCACCGTCGACGCAGATCGGCCTGTAGATCTTTCGGAGAATTTTTCTCTCAAACACCCCAAGCACTCCCTCATCTGCTTGCGGAAGTACCCATGCTTCTGATCCATATAATAACACGGGTAGTATCAGCGTCTTGTAAAGTGTGAGTTTGGTCTGGCGAGAGGTGGCCTTGTTTCTAAACTGCTTACTTAGACCATAGTAGCATCTGTTGGCCATCACAATCCTTCTCCGAATTTCAAAACTGATATCATTCGTTTTATTTATGGCGGTACCAAGGTATATAAAGTCTTTATCTACCTCGAAGCTGTAGTTCTCAAGTTCCACAGTTCGTCCGAGTCTACTGGACGTCTTGCGCGTTGATACCATCAGCTTGGTCTTCTCGCCGTTTACTACCAGACCCACTTTGGCAGACTCCTTTTCAATTTGTTCAAAGGTGGCTGTTACCGCTCGCAATGTTCGACCCATTATATCGATGTCATCGGCGTAGGCGAGTAACTGGTGTTGTGCCATTTCTGTTCACCTTTGCGTCTCGTATGACCTTTTCCAGTAGGATGTTAAAAAGATCACACGACAAACTGTCACCTTGTCTGAATCCTCGTTCGGTATTGAAGGGCTCCGATAGGTCCTTTCCTACTTTAACGGCTGACCTTGTGCCACTTAAAGTTATCCTGCATAGCCGTATTAATTTTGCAGGAATGCCGAACGCAGACATGGCTTTAAACACCTCTGAACGGATAGGGCTGTCGAATGCGGCTTTATAGTCGACAAATAGGTGATATGTGTCGATGTGTTTTTCGTGGGTCTTTTCCAGGATTTGGCGCAGAGTGAAAATCTGGTCAATGGTCGATTTGCCAGGTCTGAAGCCGCATTGGTATGGCCCGATGATGTCATTGACCATTGGCTTCAATCGTTCACACAGCACACTGGATAGCACTTTATATGCGATGGGAAGGAGACTTATTCCTCTATAGTTGGCACATATCGTCTTGTCTCCTTTTTTGTGGACGGGACACAGGATGCTGAGGTTCCAATCATTGGGCATGCATTCATCTAGCCAAATTGTGTTAATCAGCTGGTGCATGCTCCTGGCCAGCATCTGGCCACCAGTCTTGAATAGTTCGGCTGGTAACCCATCGACTCCTGCTGCTTTGTTGTGTGAGCGAATGACTATAATCCGTATAAAAGCAAAGTTGTTCTACATCAGTCTCATTTGCGCCCATGCTCCGACCGAAGATAAAGATGAGCAGACCAAACACATATTTTACGAGCGCCAAGAAACAGCATATGACCGCTGCCCTGGCCATGACATTAAATTTCTTATAGGAGATTTGAATGCAAAAATCGGAAGGGAAAATATCTTTGGCCCCACCGTCGGAAAATTCAGCCTCCATGAAGAAACATCAGACAACGGTATGAGGTTGGTTGACTTCGCGGCAGCAAAAAACATGGTAGTTAGCAGCACCAGATTCAAGCATCTCGATATACACAAGGTCACTTGGATTTCTCCAAATCGAACAACGAGAAATCAAATCGATACTGTTGTACTAGACGGAAGGCATTCATCCAGTGTTTTAGACGTCCGATCGATCCGGGGAGCGAATATGGATTCGGGCCATTACCTTGTGGCAGCCAAGGTACGCACCCGTCTTAATGTAGCAGCAAATGTGCGATCTAATGTAACACAGAAATTTGACGTCGAAAAGCTGCAAACCAACAGACAGCAGAAGCCTACTCCGCTCAAATTACCCAACTGCTTGACGAAGGCAGTCCTTGTCCCGATAATAATATAGAAGCACAATGGCAGAGAATTGTCCATTCCCTACAAACTGCAGCAAAAGCAACACTAGGGTACCAAAGACCACCATCAAGAAATCCGTGGTACGATCAGGAGTGTCGTAATGCTACTGATGTGAAAAACGCAGCGTATAGGGCAATCCTGCAGACAGTACCAACACGTAATGTGATAGAGAACTATCGGGAGAAAAGGAGAGAGGAGAAATGAAATCCGAAAATTCTACCAACGTGTAAAACACCAAACCGAAGGCTTTGGTGCAGGCACATACTTCTGTAGAGATAAAGAAGGAAACTTGGTGGCAGATACAGACAGCGTGCTGAGGATCTGGAAGGAGCATTTTGAAAAACTTCTGGTATCAAATAGTAGAAGTGAAGTGGATACCCCAGAACCAATAATAGAGTGTATACCACCTAGAGTGTATACCACCTAGCCAAGATAAAGTCAGAATAGCAATCAATCGGCTGTAGAATAATAAAGCAGCAGGTACCGATGGGTTACAAGCCGAACTATTCAAGACTGGTGGTCAGATTCTGGTAAGGAGCATGCGCCAGCTGATTAGTATAATTTGACCAGAAGAATGCATGCCCAATTATTGGAACCTCAGCATCCTGTGCCCCGTGCACAAAAAAGGAGACAAGACGATATGTGCCGACTATAGAGGAATAAGTCTCCTTCCCATCGCATATAAAGTGCTATCCAGCATACTGTGTGAACGACTGAAGCCAATGGTCAATAACATTATTGGGCCATACCAATGTGGCTGGCAAATCCACCATTGAACAGATTTTCAATCTGCGCCAAATCCTGGAAAAACCCCACGAAAAACACATCGACACATTCCATCTATTCGTCGACTATAAAGCCGATTTTGACAGCCCTATCCGTTCAGAGGTGTATAAAGCCATGTCTGCGTTTGGCATTCCTGCAAAATTAATTCGGCTATGCAGGATAACTTTAACAGGCACAAGATCAGCAGTCAAAGTCGGAAAGGACCTCTCGGAGCCCTTTAATACCGAACGAGGATTCAGACAAGGTGATAGTTTGTCGTGTGACCTTTTTAGCATCCTGCTGGAAAAGGTCATACGAGAGGCAAAAGTGAACAGAAATGGCACTCTGTACACCAAACAACACATGTTACTCGCCTACGATGATGACATCGACATAATGGGTCGAACATTGAGAGCGGTAACAGCCACCTTTGAACAAATTGAGAAGGAGTTTGCCAAATTGGGTCTGACAGTAAACGGCGAGAAGACCAAGCTTATGGTATCAACGCGCATGACGTCCAGTAGACTCGGACCAACTGTGGAACTTGAGAACTACAGCTTCGAGGTAGTCAACAATTTTATATACATTGGTACCGCCATAATAAAACACATGACATAAGTTTTGAAATTCGGAGAAGGATAGTGATGGCCAATCGATGCTACTATGGTCTGAGCAAACAACTCAAAAGCAAGGCCACCTCCCGCCAGACCAAACTCTGAAGCATGGCTACTTACGCAAGCAGATGAGGCAGCTCTTGGAGTGTTTGAGAGAAAAATTCTCCGAAAGATCTATGGGCCTATCTGCGTTGACGGTGAATATCGCCGTCGAATGAACCATGAGTTGTACCACCTATTCTCGGACATCGACATTGTTAGACGTATTGAGATGCAGCGACTACGTTGGCTAGGTCATGTTGTGAGAATGGGTGAAGATGTCCCAGCCCAGAAGGAATATAAAAGCTAACCAGCTGATGGTTCACGCAGAAGGGGAAGGCCAAGAATACGTTGGAAAGATCGAGACGAAGACAACATCACCGACGCGCCTGAAAATCTTCTCTAAGCTCTGTTTATGAAAAGAAAGCTCTGTCACAAGCCACCTAAGAAAAATAAAAAAGAAGAAGACTTAGAAAAAATTCTTAAAAAACATCCACGCTTTGGATGGCTTAGAAAAAATATTCTTTAAAAAATCCACACCTTCTATGGCTATTTTTTAAATCCAAGCAATAAATCAAACCATTATTTTCCACTTTCGTCAGTGTAGCTACTTATGTGATTATATCCTTGATCCCCATTCTTCTTCTGTCAGGACAAACGATAATTTGTTGTAAAAGTTGTTGCTATTATCGTCAACGTTACATGTTTTGCTCCATGTGAACTTACTATTTTGTTCTTGGCAAAGGGCGGAACCAGCAAAAAAGTAAAAGTTTTTACAAAACTTAGACAAAAATTCCCCAAAAAAAATAATTGAATGACAGCTTAACAATAGAGTTTATTTATTTTAAGCAGACATGAGGTTATGTCTGCAGGTCGTGTAGATACCGACGAGAGCGGTA
Source organism: Musca vetustissima (assembly GCF_032173495.1). Taxonomy (NCBI): domain Eukaryota; kingdom Metazoa; phylum Arthropoda; class Insecta; order Diptera; family Muscidae; genus Musca; species Musca vetustissima. The sequence continues at coordinate 107,336 of NW_026880846.1, forward strand.
TGAGATTTTTTCTGGGACAAAAGGACAGGAAATTAGTGGTAATAAAACAGACACTTTCCCAAAAAATGGAGGGACGACGACATTTGTGATTGATGTGTCGAAGGAAGGTGTTTAAAAGGACTCACCGAAAGGATTTCATAGTTGGTCTAGTAGATATGTAATTAAACTAGCACGTGAGCAGTTGTATAAAATTTGAAACTCAGACATTGTTTATTTTTTTCCTTTGTGAATTGTCAGACTAGAATAATTAGTATAATCAAAAATAAATAGAGACAAAATGAGCATGGATTTTAAATATATTTTTAAGGACCAATATATGCCAAGATTTGAAAAAAAAATCATTGAGCAAAGGTGTGGATTTTTTTAAGAATGTATTTTCTAACCCATCCAAAGGCGTGGATTTTTAAAGAACATTTTTTCTGGCCCATCCAAAGGCTGGATTTTTTAAATAATATATGCCAAGATTTGAAAAAAAAAAAATCAATGAGCAAAGGAGTGGATTTTTTAAAGAATGCATTTTCTAACCCATCCAAAGGCGTGGATTTTTTAAATAATATTTTTAAGGCATGTCTAAAGACGTGGATTTTTTAAATAATATTTTTTCTAGGCCTAAACAAGGCGTTGATTTTTTAAAGAATATTTTTTCTAAGGACAACAAAATAGGCGTGGATGTTCAAAGAATATTTTTTCTAAGCGTAGATTTTTTAAAGAATTTTTTCTAAGCGTGGATTTTTTAAAGCATTTTTTTCTAAGCGTGGATTTTTTAAAGAATTTTTTCTAAGCGTGGATTTTTTAAAGAATTTTTTCTAAGCGTGGATTTTTTAAAGAATTTTTTTCTAAGCGTGGATTTTTTAAAGAATTTTTTTTCTAAAGCGTGGATTTTTTAAAGAATATTTTTCAAGGACCAAAAACCTAAGACGTGGATTTTTTAAAAAATATTTTTTAGGCGTGGTTTTTTAAAGAATATTTTCAGGCCTCAACAGAACACCTTAGTCGTGGATTTTTGAAGAATATTTTCAGGCCTCAACAGAACACCTTAGTCGTGGATTTTTGAAGAATATTTTTTTCTAAGCGTGGATTTTTTAAAGAATATTTTTTCTAAGCGTGGATGTTTTAAAGAATATTTATTCTAAGCGTGAATTTTTTAAAGAATTTTTTCTAAGCGTTGATTTTTTTAAGAATTTTTTCTAAGCGTGGATTTTTTAAAGAATTTTTTCTAAGCGTGGATTTTTTAAAGAATATTTTTTCTAAGCCATCGAAGGCGTGGATTTTTTAAAGAATATTTTTTCTAAGCGTGGATTTTTTAAAGAATATTTTTACTAAGCGTGGATTTTTTAAAGAATATTATTTCTAAGCGTGGATTTTTTAAAGAATATTTTTTCTAAGCGTGGATTTTTTAAAGAATATTTTTTCTAAGCGTGGATTTTTTAAAGAATATTTTTTCTAAGCGTGGATTTTTTAAAGAATATTTTTTCTAAGCGTGGATGTTTTAAAGAATATTTTTTCTAAGCGTGGATGTTTTAAAGAATATTTTTTCTAAGCGTGGATGTTTTAAAGAATATTTTTTCTAAGCGTGGATGTTTTAAAGAATATTTTTTCTAAGCGTGGATGTTTTAAAGAATATTTTTTCTAAGCCATCAAAAGCGTGGATTTTTTAAAGAATATTTTTTCTAAGCGTGGATTTTTTAAAAAATATTTTTTCTAAGCGTGAATTTCTTAAAGAATATTTTTTTCTAAGCGTGAATTTTTTAAAGAATATTTTTTCTAAGCTTGGATTTTTTAAAGAATATTTTTTTCTAAGCCGTCAAAAGCGTGGATTTTTTAAAGAATATTTTTTCTAAGCCGTCAAAAGCGTGGAAAAGAATATTTTTTCTAAGCCTATTAAGGGGTAGATTTTTTAAAGAATATTTTTTCTAAGCCTATGCACGGCGAGGATTTTTTAAAGAATATTTTTTCTAAGCCATAAAAGCGTGGATTTTTTAAAGAATATTTTTTCTAAGCCATCAAATATTTTTTCTAAGCTATCTAAGCGTGGATTTTTTAAAGAATATTTTTTCTAAGCGTGGATTTTTTAAAGAATATTTTTTCTAAGCGTGGATTTTTTAAAGAATATTTTTTCTAAGCGTGGATTTTTTAAAGAATATTTTTTCTAAGCGTGGATTTTTTAAAGAATATTTTTTCTAAGCGTGGATTTTTTAAAGAATATTTTTTCTAAGCGTGGATTTTTTAAAGAATATTTTTTCTAAGCGTGGATTTTTTAAAGAATATTTTTTCTAAGCGTGGATTTTTTAAAGAATATTTTTTCTAAGCGTGGATTTTTTAAAGAATATTTTTTCTAAGCGTGGATTTTTTAAAGAATATTTTTTCTAAGCGTGGATTTTTTAAAGAATATTTTTTCTAAGCGTGGATTTTTTAAAGAATATTTTTTCTAAGCGTGGATTTTTTAAAGAATATTTTTTCTAAGCGTGGATTTTTTAAAGAATATTTTTTCTAGGCGTGGATTTTTTAAAGTATTTTTTCTAAGCGTGGATTTTTTAAAGAATTTTTTTCTAAGGGTGGATTTTTTAAAGAATATTTTTTCTAAGCGTGGATTTTTTAAAGAATATTTTTTCTAAGCGTGGATTTTTTAAAGAATATTTTTTCTAAGCGTGGATTTTTTAAAGAATATTTTTTCTAAGCGTGGATTTTTTAAAGAATATTTTTTCTAAGCGTGGATTTTTTAAAGAATATTTTTTCTAAGCGTGGATTTTTTAAAGAATATTTTTTCTAAGCGTGGATTTTTTAAAGAATATTTTTTCTAAGCGTGGATTTTTTAAAGAATATTTTTTCTAAGCGTGGATTTTTTAAAGAATATTTTTTCTAAGCCATCTAAGCGTGGATTTTTTAAAGAATATTTTTTCTAAGCCATCTAAGCGTGGATTTTTTAAAGAATATTTTTTCTAAGCCATCTAAGCGTGGATTTTTTAAAGAATATTTTTTCTAAGCGTGGATTTTTTAAAGAATATTTTTTCTAAGCCATCTAAGCCTGGATTTTTAAAGAATATTTTTTCTAAGCCTGGATTTTTTAAAGAAAGCGTGGATTATTTAAAGAATATTTTTTCTAAGCGTGGATTTTTTAAAGAATATTTTTTCTAAGCGTGGATTTTTTAAAGAATATTTTTTCTAAGCGTGGATTTTTTAAAGAATATTTTTTCTAAGCGTGGATTTTTTAAAGAATATTTTTTCTAAGCGTTGATTTTTTAAAGAAATTAATTAAATTAAAAAAAAATTAAAAATTTTTAAAGAATATTTTTTCTAAGCGTGGAATTTTAAAGATTATTTTTTCTAAGCCATCAAAAGCGTGGATTTTTTAAAGAATATTTTTCTAACACTGATCAATGTGTGGATTTTTTAAATAAAATATTTTTTTCTAACACTGATCAAGGTGTGGATTTTTTAAAAAATATTTTTTTCTAACACTGATCAAGGCTTGGATTTTTATACCCTACACAACTATGTTGTCAGGGTATTATAGCTTTGTGCAGCCCCAAGTGTTTGTAACGCCGCGAAATATTGGTCCTAGACCCACCTTTAATTATAACGATCGTCATATCTCGACTAGCTGAGTCGATCTAGACATGTGTGTCCGTCGGGCTGTCCATTATAATTATTAAACACGATACACGCCACAGTTACGGACCAATCTTCACGAAATTTTGCATGTTGGATGGGTTCTGGCCAATGAAGACCCCTATTGTTTTTGGTAAATATCGGTTAATATTTAGGGGATGAAATGGACCAAAAACTTTATGTTTGTCTGATTTTCTGGTCGGTCCAGAGGCCGCAATTATGGCCCAAACATCGCGAATTTTTACATGGAGATGGGGATCGGGCCAAAGAATAAGCATGCCTGTTTTGATAAAGATCGGTCAATATTTAGACCCTTACTTTTGTGCGAAAATGGCAAAATTTGTATTCTATAGCGTATATATTTACCCCTGAATGACATAGGCCCAAGAAGTTGACAATATATCCAAGAGGCGTGGTTGGCCTTCAAATTGATACCAATTAAATTGTCGTATGTACTCGGATGTGAGAGTTACACTTAAATATTTACAGGTGCTTACGTATTCAAATATTATTTTGTAACTCATTACCACCCTAGAGGGCGAAAATATAGCACTGATCGCTTTGAAATGTTCCATGAGGATCCAGGTATAGTCAAGGACAACGCCTATAATTTTCGCCGATGATTTTCGATCTATAGGCCACAATTGAAACCCGAACATAACAACACAACCCACGGTGATGGTCAAGAGAGCGTAAATATTTCCCAAGATCACACATCCTTAGATCACGTGGATTCTCGTTATAAATCTCCAAAGGCAATTGATAACATCCTTGCGTTTATTGAATTCCATAAAATAAAACTTAAGTTGTATGGTCATCTTTTATCATCTTCTTCTCTTTATAAAATATCCCACAATATATCATTAAAAGTATTTACAAAGATATATTTTGTTAAGAACTCATATTTTATATGAGTAAAACTTTCAAAAATTTCTCCAAGGCAAAGAGCCTAACAAAAAAAAAAACAAGGAAATGCATTCGACTCAGGAAGGCAGCCCAAACATCCTTAAACCAACAATCAATGAACAATGATGATGATGTTGACGAAGCCACAACTTTCCTTTAACCTCCAATCAATGGAAAATGATAATGATGGTGAAGACACAACTTTCCTTGGGCATTAGAAAATTTTTCATTTCAATAGTTTTTTTTTTCTTTCACAAATGATTACAATCATGAAATCACCACCCAAAAATCTTCAATTCTTTGCAAAGAAGATGAAAATTTGTTATTAAAGTTTTCTAACAAACCATAAATCCAAGTGGACAAACAAAAAATCCCTCCAGTCATTTGTAGCCGAACAAGACAAATCAATGGCATTTCTTTCGCTCTGAAACTCAAACAGGAATGAATGGATGGTTTGAAGAATGGGAACCTCAATTGATGGAATAAATGTCATGAGAATTTTCCTCGAAAACAAAATGAGGACGTTTTACCAATTGGGAATAGAGATGAATTGTGTTGGTGGTCATACATGATTGCAACATGATCAAATTTATTTGAAAAAAAAAAATCTTATTTCATGGTTATGTTATTAGATTGAAGGTGTATATGGGTGAGTACATCCATGATTTTTCAAATTATTTAGAAACTCAGTTTTGACATCTAGCCGTTTTCACTACCAGTGTGTCCATTAAAATATACCTTATTGCCAAACTTATGTCAGATAAGGCCAGTTATATTAATATCTAAAAACGAATGAGTTAGAAGAAACATCTCGAAATAGGTCTCCCCATACTTCTAGGACTTGAGTTTATACTCCCTCACATCATTTGGATCATTGGGGGCATAATAAAATTGAGAGTAAGTGTAGGTGAGCATAACTGAGAATTCATCATCAAAAATTACTGAAGAAAGAGGCTATATGTATGCAATATCCCATATTTAAACACTTGCATCGACCAGGAACCAAATGTCTGTGGTCTAAAAACAAACAAAAAATACGCCGCAAGAAAATCACAACTAACCTAAGGTCCTATATGTGCCAGTCAATCGTCGTTGTCTTATATTCCCATTCTCTTCGAAATATCAAAAGTTCATATATAGAGTTCAAATAATAATAATGGTCAAGTGGAGATTCAACAACAACAACAGACATACATTCTGTAAAAATCTACAACCACTTGGACAATGATAATGCCAACATTAGCAAACGATGTAATGTGTTCTGCAAATCAAATTGCACACTTCTAACATTGTAGCCACTTGTCGGTCTTTCTCAAATGGCAGAAATTTCTTCATCGCAAAAAAAGTGATGATTGTGGAAAAATATTGCATTTCATTTCGATTGATTTCCTTATTCTATTTTTAGAAATTCCGTTTGGGGAAGACGACAAAAGAATGCCATTAGAAACAAAATTTAGTAGGGAACTGATAATTAGAATTTAATATCTTAATATGTGGGTATGGTGATATTAAAAAAAAAATAATTTAAGAACCCACATGAACCGACAATAATATGGAAACCATAAAAACATTTTTTTTTATGGACAAGCAATGGAAGAGATATTCGAACTTTAGAAGATTGCAACTATAGAAACCGGTATTACAGATTTCTAACAAAATAGTTGCCCCTAAAACTATCAGCTTTATAAGATGAATTTTTAATGCATATTTTTGGATCCATGCTGCCACAATTAGAATAAGAATATTTTTGGGATCTATATCTCTTATCGAGAGTGTGTTGTTCGGTGGTGGTGGCGAGTTTCTGTGGCACAGAAATTCGTTGATGTTTTGAGTTTTCTATTTTGATTTTATGTTTTGTTCATCGTTATGTTTTTTTTTTCGTATCAACACTTGTTTGATATATTGCATATATCATTTATATCGAAATAATTTGGAAAATACATATGCGAATTTTGTAATGCAGAGGTCGGCAAGAGTTTCTGAAATAAAGAAACAATGGAAGGAATAACTTGTCACAATCGAATTAGTAGCCAGATAAACCGTTGTAAAAATAACAAACACCAAATAATGTTGGTATTACATTAGGAACTTTTTTTTGCGGCAATTGTCAGTTTATGGGCGAGAGAGGTGGTGGGTTGCTATTCCCCTCAACCAACAAACTACAGAAATAAGAAATGCCTAATGAAGGTCATCAACACCAGCATCATCTTCTATGATGTTTAGCATTGGAAATCTAAAATTGCCACTACCCACAATTGATTTGAAGCTTGCTTTTCCTCCAAGTTCCTCTTCCATCACTTTGCTTTGGAGGAGTCATTTTTGCTTTCAGAAGGGAGGGATTACAAAGGCCTCCATAGAAGTTTGTTTGAGTGAGGATTATTTTGTGATGTTTGCAAGGATAGTCACTGTGCGACAAGATTTTCCGTTAGTAGTGGATTTATAATTTCTAGAATTGGAATAATCCGGTGACATTTTCAAATATAAGGAATCACCAAATGTGAAATAGATAATTTGAGGAACTTTTATGCATTTTTTGGCATCTGAATGCTGAACTTCATTGAAGAGAAATAGGAGAAGTTTAAAGTAAATATAATAGAGTAAACAATTCCGTAATCTTATAAATATGTTTTCGTTATTTATTTTTAACTTGACTTAAGTTGTTTCCCCGTTTTTTTTTTCAAATAAATAAATAAATCAGCCTTTATGTCGATGAAGTCATTTCTTTACATTAGATCCTCTCTGCTTTCCTTTGATCATACAATAAAGGTTAGATACCAGAGTGCGTATACGTGTTGACACTAATCATACGCACCACATTATACTTGTAATAATTGTCTCTGTGTCATTTTCTGATTTTATTTAATTATTGGTTATGTAATGTCTCTGGTCCGTATTTACTCCCATAGTGATATAAAGAAACTGTGCTCTGATAAGAACTTTTTTTTCTATAGATTTACCAAGTACTCTTCTGAATTATGACCCTCAGAAAATGATTACTCAAAAATGTTAAAAATGCCAATATTTGTGTTGGTCCCTTTGAATACTTCGCGATTTCCTATAAAAATGAAGGAAAATTTGTTATTATTTCATACCATTACGAAGTTACGAGTCTGTTGTACAGAAATGATGACCCCAAAAGTGGTTATCCAAAAATAGGAAAATTTCTACAATATTATATTTTAAAAAAATCAGCTTTTTAGTTTTTGTGGCACATCAACGATTTTTGGTACACGTATAGAGAAAAATCTTCTGACTCCGAAACCGTTCGCGATCAAATTTTTGGTTGATGCGCTCAAAAGTTATCGAAGTTTTAATTTTGGACATAAGAGAAAATCTTAAAATTGCGCCGTTTATTATATTGACCAAAAACGTTGATATATATCTTCCTCCGTAAAATAAGAATATGAATATATTATAATGATCGCGAAAAAGTTGCTCATCTTCGCGAAATGTGAGAAAAATAATAAAATATTGGAGATTACGTCAATATTTTCATTATATTAATGACATACACACACCTAAAAAATAATTTAAAAATATCTACATAATCTAAACACCATGATGAATCAAATGATATCAAAATCACACAAGTCCGTGTAGCGGTTTGTATATTACACCGACAACAAAACAAGATATTGAGGAAAAATATTTGTTTTTGGTTCGAAGAAATAATGTCATCATATTTATTTTTTTATTTTATACAAGAAATTTCAGAAGAAAATGTTGGGGTTATTCTTCTATTTTACCCGAATTTCGCCGAAAAATTATTACTTATTTTCATATATGGCAGAACCCCGATAAATCTTGGGGTTCTGTAAGTAGAAATAAATCTCAAAATAAAACTATATTATGAAATATACATTTTAAATTGCGTCTAAATCGCGTAATTCTCAAAATCATTTGATGCGCATGCGGTTTCCACGAAGTACTGAAGTTTATCTTCCAATCCATATATATATTTTGCGAAATTTCATTTGACGGCTAAGATGTGCCGCACGTTACATTGAAGTACCAAAAAAATCGTAAAACGCGAATAATTTCCGAAAACTCCATATGCCATTAACGCGCATCCGATTTCGGTGTGCACCCTAAAAAAATACATCGATCTATACCATTTCAATGTGGTCCATTAAGAAACATGGATGTGCCAGCACAATCTATTTTTGAGAAAAATTGCGTACATCTCTCTTTCGGTTGAAGTTTTAAAATTCTCTTTTCGAAAAAGATCAAAATCCGTATGAGGTCATTTATTGAAGCGGAAATGATACACAGAAAACGCAAATAAATCCGCGATATTTTCAAAAACTTTTTTTTGCCAAATTTCGTGTTTTTGGAAGGTCAGTTCCCGCCGTTCTAGTAGATGGATTTTCACGAAGAAGATTTTATATCATTCGAAACGTAAAAAACCTTATTGATCGCGGGTACCCATATCATTCAGTTGACAGATCTAAAAATTTGGCCCAAAAAATAGGTTTTTTAGAAATTTGATCGCACAAAATTCTCAACTTCGGATGAGTATTACTCTGAAGCTGTGCGTACTACATACACAAAATACATGTCAAATTACGCAGATTCACGACTACAATAATCTTATAATCGATTTTTATAAATTCCTCAAAATCGAGCTTCAAAATGTCAGCATCATTTAAAGGTAGATGCAGTTAAAATTTTGAAAAATGATACATAAGGGGCGTAGTCCCCATTTTGTTGGCTTCTAGTTTTATTTTGACACGAAGACCATGCAATGAGTGGCTTAGTCACAAATCGATACAGAACATAAAAAAACTGGTTCGCCTCAACCTGCTTTTACACATTTTTATCCCCTTCACCACACTGTGGTACAGGGTATTATGTCTTTGTGCATATGTTTGTAACAGGCAAAAGGAAACGAGATAGACACATGGTTCCTTTTGAGAATGTGCATAGAATCACTTTTAAGTCGATTTATGCAAGTCCGTCCGTCCGTCTGTCCGTCTGTCTGTCCATGTTAAATTGTAAACAAAGTGCAGGTCGCATTTATGATCCGAATTGGATAAAATTTGGCATAGGTCACTTATTCGGTCCAAGGACGAACCCTATTGAAATTGGGAAAAATTGTTCAGATTTAGATATAGCTCCCATATATATATTTAACCGATTTAATGTAATGTAACGGCCCCTATATATCTTTCGATTTGCACGAAATTTGGTACAGCCTAATCATTTAGGCCTAGAATGATGCCTGCAAAGTTTCGTAAAAATCGGTCCAGATTTAGATATAGCTCCCATATATAGTTTTTTCCGATTTCATGTAAAAGGTGCTCCAAATTCCCTATATATCTTTTGATTTGCACGAAATTTGGCATAACGTACTGAATTAAGCCAAGAGTGATGTCTGCTAAATTTTGAGAAAGTCGGCCTAGATTTAGATATAGCTCCCATATATAGTTTCGTCCGATTTCATGTAAATGGTGTACCAAAGTCCCTAAAATCGGTCCAGATTTAGATATAGCTCCCATATATAGTTTCGTCCGATTTCATGTAAATTGTGCCCAAAGTCCTTATATATCTTTCGATTTACACGAAATTTGGCACAACGTACTGAATTGAGCCTAGAGTGATGTCTGCAAGGTTTCGAGAACATCGGTCCAGATTTCTATATAGCTCCCACATATAGTTTCGTCCGATTTCATGTAAATGGTGCACCAAAGTCCCTATATATCTTTCGATTTGCACGAAATTTGGCAGAACGTACTGAATTGAGCCTAGAGTGATGTCTGCCTTGTTTCGTGAAAATCGGTCCAGATTTAGATATAGCTCCCTTTTATTATAGATTTATAGATATATAGATTTATTTAAGTAATTGACGCACCAAGGAACCAATAGGAACAAAACGTTCTGAAATTAGTATAACCTAACCTGTGACAAGTTTGTTTGAAATCGCTTAATATTTGGATAGAGCTTCCATATATATTTTCGCCCGATTGATGTCAGATTGACATCAAATTTTGCACAACGTACAAAATTGAGCATAGAATTACGTAGTTGCGTTTTCTAGAAGTACAGACATAGCCCAACGGATGACCTATTTATATTAGTTTGAAGTCGATTTACATACTTTATGGATAGATCTAGGTGGATTCACATTTAGATAAATATCACATATTTTATATCATCCAATTTCATATTAATAGCCCTGTTTAATATACCCATAGTGGTGAAGGGTATCATATAGTCGGCCCCGTCCGACTTTACTACTTTCCTTACTGGTTTTACATTAAAGTAGACACAGCTTCCACCAAAAATAAAGTTTGGAGGTCAATATCATGAACAGTTTGCAACGACAGATCAATTAACCCAAAACTATTCACTTATTTTCATATACTTAGAACCTCCGCTTCAGCTATGTTAAAAAATTGGCAATATTGCCCATATATATATATATATATTTTTTTTTTTGGAACCAGTTAGACTCTTAAGTGTAAATCATAGCTGCTTAGAACTTTTGTAGTAGTGGTTGAGGTGTTAAAAACATTTAGAGCGTCTATGTCCAAACACTAAAGCATCAATTTCTCCGCTTAGCTGTGAGATCAATAGTTGGACTCATCAATTTTGTGAAGCCGTGTTAGTTATTTTTATTTTAATTCGTCAATGTACGCAGGATTTCTCTAATGTGGAAGGGATGGGATAATGCTCTGAATTTAAAGGAACCTTAGTTTTTCAGGAAAAGTATGAAAGGAACGATGAAGTTACTATGGTAATATCCGGATAACTCGAGCACCAAACTGTGACTCTGGTATAGTAATCCTCGGTAATTTAAGCGAAGTTGGATTCTTCTATATAGTTCACTATTAGAATACCGCGTGGATCGTTGGGAAGTTGAGAAAACCATATTTCATGATGAGCATCTAAATCGCCAACAAAAATATTGTTATCTCTTTGCAGCAGATGGGTTAAACTTGGATGATAACTGGCCCAATGCTGTTGACGGGGGGATGTAAGGAGTGGAAATTTCAGTATTTTCGAAATGAACAGAAATGCTCTTCAACTCTAGAATGCTAAGGAGTTGGAGGCATTTTGACAGGGTCAGGGTATATCTGACAACCTGCTAGATGATGAAGGCGAGTCTACCAATATAGTATCACCGAATGATGTTATTTCCGGAGGATTTTGTTTTTATGCATAAAGCTTGAGATCTCAATTACCTCACTCCTTTGGTCATTACAATTAAATTGCATGATTAGGAAAGAGGCATTTATATCACTACGCTGAAAACCTGCCTGATACCCTGTAGTCCATATGGGATGTTAGAATTGGTGGACTAGAAGTAGTGCTATTTGGAACACTAGTTTCAATTCTACTAGCATGAACACTAGTAGTACATAATACTTTTGATGGATAACTAATGCTAGCCGTAGTACTGGGAAAACTAGTAGAATAACTATCCGGTCTATCAGAATTCTAGCGGATACTATGGATTATTAACGCAGCCGGAATTCCAATTCTTGTGTGGACGAAGGGTGCTACATCTCATGTGACACCAGCTTGGCAGCCATTGCACTTTAGAGATGTTAAATTCCTCGGGACGATTTCCCCGCAAACTGCAAAGTTCCACTTGGAGTTCGGGCATGTCACTGGGAATGGATGGAATTTCTCGGGGGTGCTGGAGACTATGTGCTGAATTTTTTAGGCTTTAGTAAACCTTAAAAACATAATCTCCCAAGAACACAAACTATCAACTGAAACTATTAAAACAACGACCGGACTAAAACGATAGCTGAGTAAAGGATCCTAATTGCGAACGATTGAACTACTGAACAAGAAGACCGACCTTGTTCACACAAAGGAGCTGAACTAAAACGAGCGAAAAGATAGCTAAAGTGGATAGAACAACTCTAGCACTTCCTCAGGTGACACCATTGTGGCAAACATTGCATAGTACTGAACGGAAATTTGCAGCGATGCGTAGATGACACACAGAGCTTTGCTGGTAGCAGGGACACCTATTTAGGATTCCGAGAAAAATGCGTTCTCGATACGAATTAAGAACATTACTATACCCAGACCATACTTGTGCCAGAATCGAACGGGTTTGCGTAGGAAGAAGCCTCTCACTGTCCGATATTGCAGGAGATTTTTAAGTAGAACTTTGTTGCATTTGTAGACATTTATGGCGTGAGGGCTTTTCTGGCAAGACGGACACCTATTTAGGATTCCGGTGACAGTGCGTTCTCGATACAAATTGAGAATAATTAAGCTGTACTTTTGCCAGAATGGAATGAGTTTGCCGAGGAAGAAGCCTCTCACTGTCTGAAATTGCAGGAGGGTGTTGGAGTAGGACTTTGTTGCATCTGTAGCGATTTTAGGCTTCGGAGGCCACTAGTTGAAGCACGGATTAAATCGCATTCGCTATCGAAAATCTGTTGACGTCTTGGATGCCTTCAAGATAACGCCTGAAGTCCTGAAGGATGTGTCGCGTAGTTGGATTTGCCATCACTGTGTGATTTTTGGAATGACACGGCAGATAGCATTCCAGCGGGTCAACAACACATTATGTTGATTGATTGATCCTGGTCTCCTCATAGAGGTGATCGACGCACGTCATCTGGACACGGCCGGTTGCAATTCGGAGTGCATTATTTTGTGCTGTTTGTAAGGATCTCCATTGTGTGTCGCTAAGGAATGAAGTCTAGAATGAGGCAGCCTAATTAAGGATAGAGCGACCGACCTATGACCTTATATGTCGTTACCAACGTTGTTCCTGTTGCTGGTTCTTCTAATAACTTTATCAGATCCAATTGTTGGCTTCAATCATATGCATTATCATGAAATGTAATGCTTAGATACTTCATCCTGTCCGATATTGCGAATTTAATCATTACCAAATTTAGTGGTCGAAATATACCTTCTGAATGATTTAGGTGAAAATTTATGAGGAAAATGTTTTCCTAAGGTCAAAACTACTATCATGATTTGTTCGCAATGTTAAATGTTACAAAAATGCCAACACCATTTTGTGCTTCAATACAAAATATCACAATTCCGTTGTTGCCACCACCTCTATGCCAATCAATGTATGTATCTAGAAATATCCTGAAATTAAGTGCAACAATTAATTCCTATTCGGAGCTACTTTTCGTGTCAGCATTCTGAAAATGGCATGATAATATTATGGACATAACATGTAAATTCCCACTTTCCAGAATAAACAAACAGGTGTCCATAGCAAGCAATGGATTTTGTTAAAGGCAATCACCACACTCGCAGCATTAGAATCTTAAATGGCCGACAAATGAAGTGTTCCGTCAGTTGCAGATGCAAGACAAACATTTTCTAACCATAAATGAAAGTCAGGCTAATCCAAAAACAAAAAAAAACTCTTTCAAGTATTTAGCACTTTTGCAGATGTTACACCTGAAAACTGTAAATACAAAAAACAGCAACAAAATCAAACCATCAGGGATGGAATGAATGCCCGGATGCATGACACTGCCGCTGCTGCTGTTGCACGGTTAGCCATCACAATTTGACAAAATGTCAACACCTCAATTAGAAGCTGTCAATCACAGCACTGCAATTGGAATCGATTTGTTCGGGATTGAAAAATTGCCAGAACAAACATAACCTCAAATACCCAAAGTCCAATTTGGTTGCGACTACAAAAGTTAAATGCTGAAATGTCAGACATTTCCATCAATGCTGCTGCAATGGACATGCAACAAAGAGTGTTCGAAACAAATTTGGGCCTATTAAAGCAAAATGTTGTCATGGTTGCTGTTGCTGCTGTTATTGTTGCAAATTTTTATGGAGCCTAATAGAATGTAAAACTTCGTTAAATGCCAGCGGATGTGCCGTTGGCTTTTCTCTACGAATGTTCTCGTCACTGTCATGCGGACATGGTTTCATGGTAAAGGATTTAAACAACAACATCGACAATTTATTGTTTGATTCGCTAACTGTAATCAGCGAACAATTGAACGGACAGTGGCTTCTTCTCCACCCACTTTGGTGGCAAAAAACTAGGTTATGTGAAACGATACATAAATACATAGTTATTAGGTTATTGGCCAATTACATGTGGGAATTTTCTCAGCTGGATTATTGGTGGCCCACATATCCATGAAATTGTCTATTTAAAATGTTGAACGATTCCACAATGTATGAACTGTTTATAATTACTATCAATTATTCATGAGTTGGTGGTGGATTCCAATAATTAAGGCAACGTTTCTAAAAAATACCACGGATAGATCTGTGTTCAAGGACCACAGGAGAAGAGCAACCTCTACCTTACCTTCTGAGGCAGGAGTGGACACTATGGAGGCCATAAGGAGGTGACGATCATCTATAATATCATGGAGAACATGCTGCATGGGTCAGATCCAATTGATCTGGACACCTGCGACCATCTAATGCTAGAGTTTGAGTCATCTAAGAACATAGAAGCCGTGAGAAAACTAGTGGCACATATTGGACCAATAAATGGTCTACTTAACAGGACACTGCTGTAAAGAACTGGAAATTCTTCCACAGGGAGGAGAAAGCAGGTGGAACTCTACTTGGTGGGTCCAGCCTAAGGATACGTAGTCGAGGGTTAAAGTCGACTTTTAGACCCAGTGACGAGTATAACAAAACTGAGAGTAAGTGTGGGTGTATGTAACTGAATTGATCATTAAAAACGACGGAAAAAAGAAGAAAAAGTGAATGCGTGCTTAACCATCGAAGCTCAGTTACGGTTGTCCACACTCGGAAAGCCCCTCTTACTATGAAATACCCCTCTTACTATTTAATGCAAAAATCGGAAGGGAAAATATTTTTGGTCCCACCGTCGGAAAAATCAGCCTCCACGAAGAAACATCCGAAAACGGCATGTAGTTGATTGACTTTACGGCAGAAAAACATGGTAGTTAGCAGCACAGATTCAAGCATATTGATATACACAAGGCCACCTGGGTTTCTCCTGATCAAGCAACGAGAAATCAAATTGACCATGTTGTGATAGACGGAAAGCATTCGTCCAGTGTTTAACGATAATGTAGCAGCAAAGATGCGATCTAATGTAATATGGAAACTCGTCGTCGAAAAGCTGCAAACACAACAGGTAGCAGAGACCTATACCGCTCAATTTACCCACCAGCTTGACGAAAGCACTTCTTATCCCGATAATAGTATAGAAGCACAATTGCAAAGAATTGCCCACTCCCTACAAAGTGCAGCAAAAACAACGCTTGGATACCAAAAATCACCATCAAGAAACCCATGTTACGATCAGATGTGTCATAATGCTACTGATGTGAAAAACGCAGCGTATAGGGCAACCCTGCAGAGAGTAGCAACACGTAATGCGATGGAGAATTATCGGGAGAAAAGGGGAGAAGAAAAAGCTAGTTTCAAAAAGAAAAAATAACAGGAAAAACGTGAGCGTGAGCAAATCAAAATTACAGGATTCAAGATTAACGTCCGAAAAGTTTACCCACGAATAAAACACCAAAACTAAGGCTTTGGTGCAGGCACATCCTCCTGTAGAGATGAAGAAGGAAACATGGTGATAGATTTAAATAGGGAAACACATACGAGGATTCATACCTGGCATGTTATGTTGGCTTTGTATGAAAATGTCAATTTATAAAGGAATATCAGAGTCCAACTTGAATTTGGACGCTGTTCACCTTTAGTCTTTTACAACAAAAGAATTCAACTTAACATGCCAATCCTGAAGTCCTCATATGTGTTTCTTCATTTAGATAGCGTGTTGAGAATCTGGAAGATGCATTTTTCAAAGCTTCTGGTATCAAATAGTAGCGGTGAAGAGATAACCCGAAACCAATAAAATATGACGATTATATATTGTATACCACCTAGCCAACATGAGGTCATAGCAATTAATCGGTTGAAGAATAATAAAACAGAAGGTGGCTATGAATTACCAGACAAACTATTCAAGACCGGTGGTCAAAAGCTGATCAGGATCATGCACCGGCTGATTAGTACAATTTGGTTAGTGGAATGCATGCTCAATGATCGGAACCTCAGCATCCTGTGTGTGTGCACAAAAAAGGAGACAAGACGATATGTGGCAACTATAGATGAATTAGTCTCCTTCCCATCGCATATAAAGTGTTATCCAGCGTGCTGTGTGAACGACTGAAGGGTCAATGATATTATCGGACCTTACCAATGCAGCTTCAGACCTGGCAAATGCGCCATTGTCCAGAATTTCACTCTGCGCCAGATCCTGCAAAAGAGCCACGAAAAACACATCGACACATTCCACCTATTCGTCGACTATAAAGCTGCCTTCCACAGACCAATCCGCTCGAAGGTGTTTAAAATCATGTCAGCGTTCGGCATCACTCCAAAATTAAAACGGCTATGCAGGATAACTTTAACTGACACAAGGTCAGCAGTTAAAGTCGGAAAGGAACTCATGGAGCCCTTCAATAGCGAACGAGGATTCAAGCAGGTTCGATGCAGTTTGTCGTGCAACCTTTTTAACATCCTGTTGGAAAAGGTCATACGAGATGCAAAGGTGAACAGAAATGGCACTCTGTACATCGAACAGCACATGTTACTCGCCTACGCCGATGATATCGACATAATGGGTCGAACATTGCGAGCGGTAACAGACACCTTTGAACAAATTGAGAAGGAGTCTGCCAAAGTGGGGCTGAAAGTAAATGGCGAGAAGACCAAGCTGATGGTGTCAATGCGCAAGACGTCCAGTAAACTCGGACCAAATGTGGAGCTTCATTAATAAAACTAATGACATCAGATTTGAAATTCGGAGAAGGAGAGGTGCTACTGAGTAAGCAATTTAGGAACAAGGCCACCTCTCACCAGACCAAACTAGCTGATACTACTACATGTGCAAGCTGATGAGGCAGCTCTTTGAGTATT
Organism: Musca vetustissima; assembly: GCF_032173495.1. Taxonomy (NCBI): domain Eukaryota; kingdom Metazoa; phylum Arthropoda; class Insecta; order Diptera; family Muscidae; genus Musca; species Musca vetustissima. The sequence continues at coordinate 124,727 of NW_026880846.1, forward strand.
TGAGAGACAAATTTTCCGAAAGATCTACCGGCAGATATGCGTCTATGGTGAACATCGCCGTCGAATGAACCACGAGTGATACCATCTATACACGAACATCGAAGTATCAAGCTGCAGCGACAGCGGTGGCTAGGTCATGTTGTGCAAATGAATGAGAATCCCCCAGTTCAAAAGTCACCAGCCAACTGACGCGGAAGGGAAAGGCCACGATTTCGATGGAAAGATAACATATCAAAACATGGCGCACAAGGGAAACTGCACACATGACCGACGCGCCTGGAAAATTTTTTAAGATCGGCTTATGGAACAAATGTTCTGTCACAAGCCAGCTATGTAAGTACAATTGAAGGCCTTAAAAACTTAGAAGTCCGGAGATAGCTGGTGGTTAACTTTATCTTCATAAATAAAAATAGTCAAACTTAAGCAGATTATGAAAAGAAACGTTTCTCAACTACAAAATGCAACATTCTTCGTCGAAGGTTGGGACAGCAAGTTTAAGACGCATGCTCGGAACAAAATATAGCTTGGTCTTTCAAGAGGAGGATGTCGAAGAAGATTTGGACAGATCTACATTGGCAAGTCTAGCCAAGACTATGGCGCACTATGTGTCCAACGTTGTCTACTTCAAGATTAGAAAGGCAAGGATTTGAGAGGAAGCAGCAAAAGCCGAAGAGAAGATGACCAACTCCCAAGAAGATAGTTTATTGGAGTGGAATTTATTGAATCCAATGGCTCACACATCGGGTTAATCCAGGAACCGTTGATCGATGATGATGCCAAAAATGTACTGGGATATATAATGGTGCATCATCTAGCAACATAACAACTATCGTAGTACTTCGGGATTTATTTCAATCCTCGTACGGACTAAAGGTTTTCGAAACAGGCATTCTGGAATGCCTGTTTGCAGTATCGAAATTCATGCTTGACATTAATCAGATTGATCCGATAATTCTAAAAATTGAATCTATGTTTTTCTTAAGCTGGCCATCGGCAGCATGTCGTCCCTGAAATGATCCTTGTGTAATTCCGACCCTGACCGGTCCCTTTTCCGTCATTGTATTTCCAACATTTTTTCGGAAGTTATTCTTCTAGGAAAATTTTGCCCCCACTGCATCTTGTAGAATATGCCATATTTCCAGACATAGTCAAAGGCCTTGGCCTTTGTTACAAAGAAAACCTGTTCAAGATGGCTGTTAAATAAAACTTTCAATTCACGAACAGAGTTGATGGCCAAATCAATTAACATATTGTATTTGTTTTTTCTTCTTCGTTGTTGTTGGAAGAGAAGTGCTAATCCATTTCGTCTCCACGACGTTTGCAGATTTACGGACAGTACCATTTTCTGGCTATCACTAGTTGTTATACCTGATTCCTTCGAAAAATTGCACATCAGTAAATTCAATTGTGATTGAAAATTCGCGTGTCGGCAGTTGAAATATTTTCACCAATTAGCGAACCGACAAATGCGAATCTATGCTAAACGTATTTTGATGTTTGTGATGGATGTTAAGATGATGAATTTACGAATGGTACAGATATAATAACCTCCTGGCATATATTTGGAATGTTTATTTAGAATAAATAGATAAATTGAATACCCTATATTATTTTAATTGGTATGTGGAAATTTTGTTTTGTTTGTAAGAATAGAGAATCATGTGAAATACTGCGAAGGAATCGTAGATGAAGATACAATTTGAGTGTTTTGTAGAAGTAATTTTAAGCAGAATGGATATCCAAGACCAACGATTTATGCAATGGTCTTCACAAAATCTCCATCCGAATGAAAATTTTAATACAATTAGCAATTTGTTCGGATCCATTGATCCGAGGCGAAAAGATGAAATTTATTTTGCACGTGTTGTGATAGAAAGAAATCCGGCATAGGTTCTGTAGTGTTTGTCAGAACTGAACCAGCACAACACACAGTGTATCCTTGTCGTCGTTGAATTATGACATAACGCAGTCTCTTCAACAGAAAAAAAAAACTTAAATTTGTCCGATGACTACGACATTTGGTATGTTCCCTTACTGCAAGAATCTAATAATTTTTACTATTTTCTTCGATATCATAAAGGAAAATTTGTTATCGTAGTAAAAAATTGTACATTCTTGCTGGAACAGACCAATTATTGGTATGTTCCCGTACTCCAAGAATCTACTATATTTTACTATTTTCTTCGATATCATAGGAAGAAAAACATACCATATGTGGGAGGATAGTAGGGGACTTAAATTCTTACTCCACCACTCTGTACAGACCCCCAAACATGAACAATGATTTACTTCATGAAATATCCGTATTAAATTCATTATAAATACTGGTTTTATTTCAAAAAGAAAATATATACCAAATGGTTTGTGACCCCGCTAGAATCGACTGTATATTGAACACACCTCCCGTCCACATCTCAATCCTTTGATTTAATAATTAGTATGTTCTTGTAAACCAATGGTAAAACATTAAGACTCTTGCAGATTCTATAACAGAGAAAAATAAACCAGAATCAACTTTAATATTCTAAACCAAAAATTCTTATATATAAAATTTTCTTCACTATGACTGAGCTACACATTTATCCCATCGCCGTTACTATAAACACACACCGCCTTTGCCTTCACTTACTCTAAATAATCGTTTATCGATAAATCAAAAGTCGAGCTGTAGATCCCTTAGCGCAAGCGAGCAATTGTTAATATTTTCTCCATTAAAAAACGAAAATAATAGAAATTTCTAAATATTTAAACAAATTATTCACAAATAAACCAAAATATTGGAGTGAACACTAAATTACGAACACATACAAACAACAACTGAGTGCAATGGCTTCATTGGAACCAGCTCAAAATAAAACCTGGGATTTGTCGTTGTATGAACTACAACGCAAACCTCAGGAAATAATTACAGACAACACTGAAATTGCCGTATCCCCAAGGAGTTTACACAGCGAGCTAATGTGTCCCATCTGTTTAGATATGCTGAAGAAGACAATGACCACCAAAGAGTGTTTACATCGTTTCTGTCAAGATTGTATTATTACTGCATTGCGTTCGGGTAACAAAGAGTGTCCAACATGCCGTAAGAAATTGGTGTCAAAACGTTCTTTGCGGCCAGATCCTAATTTTGATTTGTTGATATCGAAAATCTATCCCAGTCGCGAGGAATATGAGGCTATACAGGAGAAGGTTATGGCTAAATTCAATCAAACTCAATCACAACAGGCATTGGTCAATTCCATTAACGAAGGCATTAAATTACAAAGTCAAAATCGACCACAGCGTTTCCGCACCAAAGGCAGTGGTGGTGGCCGTGGTTCCCAAGCAAATGGCACAAATCACAATTCATCACATGCACACAATGTTTCTAACGAGAGCAATACAAATGGCAACGAAAGCGATAGTAATCGAGAAAATTCCACTGGACCGGCAAATGTTGCAGCACGGGCAGCTACTCCACCACCACCCACACATTCTACAACGCCATCCACAGTCGCCAACAACATTGTGGCAACATCATCAACAGGCATGGCAAATCAAGGGGCCAGCACCTCCACAACACGCATGGATGATGGTGGCTCCAATCCACCCTCAGTACGTTCTACACCCTCCCCAGTTCCCTCGAATTCAAGCAGTTCAAAACCCAAACGGGCAATGTCAGTTTTGACCTCCGAACGTTCTGAAGAATCTGAATCCGATTCACAAATGGATTGTCGTACCGAAGGAGATTCCAATATCGATACCGAAGGTGAGGGTAATGGGGAATTGGGTATAAACGATGAAATAGAATTGGTCTTTAAACCCCATCCCACAGAAATGGCTGCCGATAATCAGCTGATGAAGGCCCTTAAAGAGAATTGTATACGTTACATTAAGACCACAGCAAATGCCACGGTCGATCATTTAAGCAAGTACTTGGCATTACGTATGACCCTCGATTTGGATTCCGAATTACCCGAAGCAAATCGTATGCTTAATTTATGTATTTACATTGCACCACAGCCCTCGCAATTGGTCATATTGAATGGCAATCAAACGCTGCATCAGGTCAATGAGAAATTCTGGAAGGTAAACAAACCCATGGAAATGTTCTATTCATGGAAGAAATCTTAAAAATGGCTGTTACCTTCTGGAAGGCCATTCCAGAAAATGACAACTAATAGACAGTAGCAGCAGTAGGAGAAGCAGAAGGAGAATTGCTTTGCTGCTTACAAACTGATCTGTATAGATGATATATAGTTGTGTGGCCCTCTCCGTTTATTTTAGATATACTTTTAGCCTATTTAATTTTTAGTTTTAATCAAGTAAAAATATAAATGTATTTATGAAACAAAAAGGAAAATATTACGTACTCACACAGAAAGATATATAATATATATAATTGCTTTTAATGTTTATTATCATTACGATCCATCACTTAATAATATATACAGACATATATAAACAAATAAAGTAAAACAGATATTGTAGAATTAAAAAGATGTTGTAATAGATTTTTAATAATTTTGAGGGGTTTCCTAAAAATCCACATTTATATTTGATTGACCTTGAAAAATATTCTTTAACAAATCAACATTTTTAATCTCCAAACAAATAAAAAAGTTCGTTAAGCTCGGCCGTGTCGAACATTTTTACGTGCTCTGGGGCACTTAAATACCAAGTTACAGACAGGTTAAGAGAGAGTTGGTGACTATTTAAAACTAGGACCTATATCGAAAATGTTATTCTAATATGTTTTTCACCCTTCAAGAACCCTGAGTGCTATACTAAAGACATTTCGATAGAAGAATTCGCCTAAAACATTGTGTAAAAATATGGACCCATATCGAAAATGTCCTGTTTTACACTCTGTAAGAAACTGGGATGCCGAATCATAATTACAGACATAGTCCTATATCGAAATCATAATTACAGACATAGTCCTATATCGAAATCATAATTACATAGTCCTATATCGAAAATGTTCGGTAAATATATTTTGTACCCTTCAAAAAAACAGCGGCAAAAATATTGAAAATGGGTCGGGACCTTGTCAAAACATGGACCCATATCGAAAATTTCCAACTTCAAGACCAGACTGCAAAAATATAACAACTTCGATGAGATAATATGGACCTATATCAATTTTTTTACAAAGGTATTTTACGTACCTCAAGAACTCGCGATGAAAAATATTACCCACTTCGATGGCAAAATGAGGCGGAAACCTTCGAAATATAAATACAACACAGGATGCCGAATGTCAGCCGCTTCATGGAAAAATCGCTTCAAATGTGCCGGGACCTTTATGTAAACACATGAACCCATATCGAAATTGTTTTATTTTGTCACCTTCTTCTATGAACCCGGCATACCGACAGTCACATCGGTAGGAAAATGCGACAGAAATCTTTCAAAACCAAAAAAGTTCGGGACATAGTCCTATATCGAAAATATTCTGCAAATATATTTTCAACCTCCAAAAACCACTTCTGAAACCTTCAAATACCTTTAAAACTCCAAGAACCCATAATGAGAAAATATAACCACTTCGATGGGGTAATTCGAAAATACTGAAAATTGGTACTATGTAAAAATAGGGTCCTATGTTGAATTTTTGAAAAGGGTTTTTTGAAAATTGCGGCGGAACCTTTCAAAACCAAAAAAGGTCAGGACTTAAAATGGGGACTACATCAAAACATAGTGCTATATCGAATATATTTTCACCCTCCAAAACCCACTTCTGAAACCTTCAACTTTTCAATAGATGGTTTAAAACTCCAAGAATCCAGAATGCGAAAATATAACCACTTCGATGGGAAAATTCGAAAATACCGAAAATTGGTAGAGGCCTTCATATGAGGCCTATGTCAAAATATGGTCCTATATAGAATGTTTGCAAAGGTGTTTTTTGCACTTCAAGAAATGTTACACACTTCGATGGCAAAATGAGGCGGAAACCTTAAATACAAAAATAAGAACCCGGCATACCAACTCAAAGTCACTTCGGAAAAAAATGCTTCGGGAACCTTTTAAACCCAAAAAGGTTGGGACTTTAAATGGGGTCTACGTCATAAGATAGTCCTATATCGAAAATGTTCTGCAAATATATTTCTGCCCTCCCAAAAACCCAGAATGCCAAAACCTTAAAAATACAAATCGGTGGGACGAAAAAAATGGAATTATATCAAAATTATTTGCAAATACAGCCACCTTGCTGGGAAAATACAGCCACCTTGTTGGGGAAAGGCGGATAAAACCTTAAAATAAACCAAAATAGGCCGGGGTCTTAATATGAGGCCTATGTCTAAACATTAGACGCTTTGAGCATCCAAGAACACAGGATGCCGAATGACAGCCGCAACAATAGGAAATGGCGGATAATCCCTTCAAATCGGTCGGGACCTTTATATGGAGGCTGTGTAAAAATATAGGCCTATATCGACAATTTTTTGAAAATATCCGCAGTGCCATATTGCAGACACTTCGTCGAGAAAACGCGACAAAAATCCACCAAAATACCGAAAATGGTGCGAGACTTTTATATGGAGACTTTGTCGAATATTTTTTGCAAAGTTTTTACCCTCTGATAACGTGGAATGGAAAATTGCAGGCTCTACGATGGTAGAATGCGGCAAAAACCTTCAAAATATCGAATATAGGGCGGAACTCTTTTATATAAAGGATATGTCGAACATTTTGCAAAGAGGTTTTCCACCCTTCTAAGAACTCGGAATGCCAAACAACAGTCATTTCGATGGAAAAAACTCAAAATTCAACCTTCAAAATACAAAAACTGGGGACTAGATCTATATATGGGTGCCAGATCAAAACATGAACCTATATTAAAGATTTTCTGCAATGATTTTTTACCCTCCAAAGAATCCAGAATGCAGCCCTTTTTGTTTGGAGATGGGAGGTATAAAAATGCACGCTTATAACTGTGCTAGTCTGTGAAATTTATTTTGTAAAATGCCACCGCTTTAAGTTCTTGAAATCCTTTTAAAAAATATTTTTTAAAAATCTACTCTTGTAGCTCGAAAAGCTTTTCAAAAAATATTATTTAAATAATCGAGAGGATTTTTGAAAAGTAGTGGAAATGTATAAAATGCACTCTTTGTCTTGAATTTATGTACATCCTTCCGAAAAAATCTACAATATTAATTAATTTTTGGTACACAAATATATATTTTTTTCAATTATTTTATTTATTAAAATTGTTCCTTATATTAAATTGAAAATAAAAATAAACTACTTAACAACTGATAAAGCTAAATAAAAGTACAAAGGGTGTATTATCATATAATCATGTTGTTCTTACCGGAAGAACGTGAAAATAATAATAAAAAGCTGTCTAATTAAGTAACTACAGTTTCAATTTCTAAGGAATTCACAACTCTCCTTGATATGGTCAAATATCAAGAAAGTATTTGTTTTTGTAAATATACAATAAAAAATAATAATGATAATAAATTATGTTATAAACATAATAAAATAAATTTAATTGGAGGGATATATAAAAAGTATAAATATGTATATTTAATAATGAAATGTAAAAAAAGCTCTTTTATGTTTGTGATGGTATTTATCGGTATTTGGTGCATTAATCGCTCACGTAGTTTCGATGGTGAATTGAAAAAAAAACGGGGGCAGTTTTATTTATCCGCATATATAAAAAAATGTTTCATTGTCATTTGGTGTTGAAAGCACTTATGGTAAAAAAACGTCAGTTCCTCCTGAGTAGCACCCAGAATTTGTGAAAATCTCTACTCTTCATTTCACTTTTCATAGTAAATTTAATTTCTCGGCCAAAGCATCTCGATATCCTTTGTATTCTTCACTCTCTTCGATGGCATTTCGTAGTGTCCCCTGTACTCGCAATAGGCATCGTGTTATTTTATGACCATCACCAGTTTTTATTTGTTCTGTTAATTCTTTTTCTAAATCACGCGGCAATCCAAGATCAACTAATTCATCCAATTCATCGAGGGTAATGACGCCAACATGTGGTTTCATATATTCCCCGCACAATTCATAGACTTCAATATATTGTTCGGCCAGTGATTTATCACCACGACGATTTCTTTCTAAGTAACTTTTAAATAATTTCAAAGCTGGTCGATCGATCAACGTTGCCTGGAGGGTGAGATAATATATTCGTTGAACTTCTTCGACGGTCATATCTTGACAGCCACAAAAGCATTTTAATAGACGCACTGCTGTACCCTGGAAAAAAATTAATAGAAAAAATATTAGAAGAAAATTTTAAATTTACAAGGAGGTGTTACTTTTCTAGTTTTAACTCATTGTCATATTGCCCATTAATGGGGATTGATTCCTTAGAATTTTGGGATATTGGTGGGTCACTACTGAAACATGAATTATACCGGCAGTGGTGTTACTTAAATTTATAAATAAAGGTAGTTTGGGTCCGGCAATGACCTGCCATACAACTTTACACAAATGTTCCGAAAATGTTTTCATATCGGAGACCCTATAAAGTATAAAATGCCGATTTATGCATATCCATCCGTCTGACTGTTGACATCACGATAGAGCTCCCACTACATAAGATATAGGTTTGAAATTTTGCACATACATTGCTATTATTCCTATTAATATTCGGTATTTTTGGCACGTTTTTATGCCGAAATGGCTGTAACTTGGTTTTTTGGGTTATCTGTGAATAAAACATCATCCTACCAACATCAATATTGGTTCACAACTTACCATAGCCCCCATATAGCAATACCTCCGCATTTTGGGGAGTAAAGTCATGTTTTCCTACCGAATTAACTGTTAATTGGTACGTTAGATTCTCTGCTTGAAAAACGCTATAATTATTATTTAGATTGTATTAGTTTTTATTTGAAAGTTATTCACAGAAAACTCGACACCTGTATCTTCTTCCATTTTTGAACCGTATGTTTATATTGACTGCCGCCAAGAGGAGGAAGCTCACTCGCAAAGGACTCTCTGCTTGGAATTGTTATTTTAAATTCCTCAATATTAAGTTATGGGGACATATAGACACTTGAATTTCTAATGTCAGTTCATAATCTCCTGTCAAGTTTAGGGCATTTGCGTGTCCATAGTGAGAAGTTCGCCATATCCCTATGTCATTCATCCTAAATGTGGTTGTGGTTGCCGAGTTATAAATCAAGTGGCTGAATATTTATTATCGCATTCAAAGCAGTATAAGGATTGCTGCCGATCTTTGCACACTACTAATTCTTAGTGCCTTCCACTACACAAGACATCCATAAGTAAGAATGTGAAGGAAAACTGCATCGTAAATCCAGTGTACGCTGAGCGATGACAGTCCCCAGCTCTTCCCTATTGAGCTAATGCAAGAGTACATTGCTATTAAACCCTTTTTTGTACGCTCCTCTACCTACCTTTTCCATGATAAACGGTGGTCTAGGATGGTGCCGATGTATTTCATATTGGTCAAAGTTTACAAGAATCTCGTTTATCACAAGAAGGTAAAGCAAGGGTGATAGCACCCTGTCTTGTGGAGTGTCTCTGTTGACAAACCTACTTATGGAACTATCTCCAATATTTGCATTGATTATTCTGCTTTGGAGCATAACATTAATCCCATCCAACATGGTAGAGGATATTCCCGTTGTAATGAGAACTGAGTGGATAGATGGCCCCCACTACTTTATGTAAAGCAACAGTCTACAGACTTGCCTTTGATGAATGCGTGCTGATATTTGCTGATTTTATTTAGGTCCGGTGCTTTCCTGATCTCCAGGTCTAATAAATTTTCCATTGTTTTCATGAGAAAAGAAGAAGGGCTATTTGGTTTGTAGTATTTCGGTAAAGTGGGACTAGGTTTCAACGCTTTGGGAATTGAGGTAAACTTCTCTCCATGAATGATAACCTTAGACAGACCCTGAAAATCTCCCTCAGTGTTATTAGAGTCCTCTCATATAACAGTATCTCCAATATTTGGGGATATTAGGCATGCATATTTTTCGGCTATCAAATCTTCTAATTAAAAATTATCGATATTGGTCCAAGAAATTGGACACATTTTTTTTGGTTCTCATTGAGTAGAAAATTTCACTTACAAAAATTTACCAACGTTTCAGTGTAAATTATTACGCTAATTCCGTAAATTGGGAATGTGTATCAAACGAATTGTCTATGATTTAATAGTTAGGGATCTCAGTGGGCTACCTTCAAAGCCCACCTTTAACATTAAATCCCCAATATTGTTTTTTTTTTAAGAAATTGGACACGGTGACAAAAACTTCTTAAACAGTTAACAATATTGGTCTACGTTTTGGTGTAGCTTCCATATAACGCCACTCCCAATTTTCGGTAGTTTGAGGGCTGAGGTTGATTAAGTGTCAAAATCTGTTATTATTCATTCTTATAAATCTACAGGAATATGTTCTTATTCAAAAAGTATCATTAATGATAGAATACTATTTATTCAACATTTTCATTCAAGAAGTATATCGTAACTCCCAAGAGACATATTCCGCATGAATATGGAATGGAATATCTGACCTATATCTAGATGCCAAAAAACGTGGATTTATATTTCTATATAGCAATGTTCGTACCATTACCAACATTTTGCAAATATTGCAAAAGTATAGTACAATTACCGCAATATTTTGCGCAGACTCGTCTTCAAGTAGGCCAAATATTATTGTTTAACATTACGATGACGCAATTACTTAGGGGTTCAAAATTATCTTGTGAGAGAAGCATACAGCATCTTCCAAAACGAACGAATTCATATGAAGTAATTCCAACCCCCATTTTATGAAAAAACATAAACTTTTTATTGTTTAAAAACAAGTCGGAATCACTGACTGGGGAAGTCAAAATCACTATTTAGTGAACAATTTTTTTTTTATTTTCAACACTCTGAGAGTCTTTGGGGGATTTATGAGGAGAAGTCGCCCTTTAGACCCCATCTTCGTATTAAAAAGATCAGAACGAGTTGTCCGTACACTTCCCATGAAGTTTACAAGCTTCTAAAATGTAAACCTTTGTGGGGTCATATGGATTCAACCTTCGGACTTTAGTTTCGGTAAACATATTACAATGTGGACAACATGAATCAATTCGATTAATCAATTTTCAAAATTTTGGGTGGACGTACAAATAGAGGTGAAACGGTTGATCGCACTCTTTTTAGGTTTGGTAAAATTTTGAATGAACTTGGATGTACCGTTCGATTCTTATATAAGGTATAATTTATGAAAATTTTGAACATTTCTGGGTGGTGTGTTATAAGGAGTGATCCGAAAGGATCAAAATGCCGGGGTTCGATATAATTTCACAATGAATAAAATTTCGTTTTTGTGAATAAACTGAATGGGTATTTCCCGTAAAATTTCAAATCTTAAGAATGAAATGTATTAGAAACTTCTAAAGCTTCCCAATAACAAAACAACCTGTATGCTTAAATTTCTTTCTGCAAATTATAAAAGATAGCAAAAAGAAATTCTTCATTGTAGATATTATACATATTTATAAAGCCAAAAGGCATAAATTCCCTATGGTATGAGGTAAGCAGCAACAGCGGAAGAAAGACCGGTCTAAATAATCTACAGAATCAATAATAGAACTGTGTCTTCTTTTCGTCTTCTGTGTGATATAGTTAACATATGGATCATATTTTTTGATTCATTCATTGATTAACATACACACATACATATATTATGTACACAATAATTCCCTTCTTACCTTGTATGAGCTCATTTTTGTTGTTTGTGTAATTTGGTTGGTTGGTGGTTTGTTATGCCTCGTCGCTTTTCCTTCCTCCTTCCTTACAACCAGAGAATTGTGTGAAAATAGTGTTTAGCAGCCACGGGAAATATCTACGTCTTTGAATATTTATTTTAGCATTTGTCACGTCAACAGATTTTCATTGGAAATCTTATTTGCACAATTTGTTTTACTTTTATCAGTCAACAAACAAAGAAATAAATAATTTATTGCCAAAAATTCAACCGGATATTTTTGTATGCGCCTCTTATTATCATTGTTGTTATCACAAGTGGTTTAATTTGTTGTTATCGACAGCTGCAAGAATTTTTTTCGTTGTATTAATCACACCAATATTGCAAATTTATCAGTTCGTTTATGTTTTCTTTCAATTTTTGTTACAATACGAAGAAATTATTGCCAAAAAATACTGCGATTTGCTAATAAAATTCACATGCCTGTTCTTGTATTGTTTGGGTACACAAGACTATTTGTTAACGTCAGCTGGACTGTCAAATATGATTAGTGTTGCCAATCACAAATATGCCACAGGGTAGTGCCCCCCTATCAGCTGTTTTGTTGTGCTATGTTTATATGTTGTATTTGAATAAGGAATGTTTTTGGAGAAACTTCAAAATTCTAGAAATATCGTGCTTCAAAATAATAGAGCTTATTTGTTTTAGTTCATCTGACCCCGTAAATATTATTTGCAACTATAGGTGTCATCCTTGAACTTCATCCAGAACTTCACCTTTGTCAGTTGGCGTAGAATCGGTCTTAGAGACAGAGCCCTTCACACGTCGATCATGTTTCGGGAGGGAGATTTCCTCCATCTCGAGCTCACAATGAAGAGCGTGCGGGAAAGTTCATTCGAATCTCGTCTTGCCCTTGATGAGATGGACCTCCCTGTCCGAACTTGCGAAGATACGATACGGCACGTTTGTAGTGCTTCGCATCGCATCGTGCCTTTCCGACGTTTGAATCGTTTTCCGTTGCTGGGGTATCGATAGATTTCCCATCGTCTGACAGCGCTTCAGTCACAGTCTGCCTTTGAAGCTTATTGTCGCCATTTGCCGACACAGGACCTGTTGGAGTTAGACTTGAATTCGGTCGGTCAACAGGGTCTACACTTCCTTCGTTAATTCTAAAGCAATCCTCCTGTGTAGACTTGACCGGAATCACCGTAGTTTCGGAAGCATCGTAGCAGATACAGGTGTAGGTGCCACACCTAGAACAGCCAGATCACAATCACTTAATCTCGACGACACGTGGCTTGTGGTCTTACCAACGATTGCGGGGTTGTTAGCTACCTGCACCGTAGCTTTATTTCTTCTACTCTTTTGATTATTTTAAGGGCACTACCCCGATCCATTTTGGTCCACGGGGGATCCGAAGATCCCCAAGGTTTCCTCGAAGTGCAGATCCGGCCTAGTTTGACCCAGGTCAACTCCATCCTGTACAGGATATTGCAACTCCCCTAGGTTAGGTTAGGATATTGGTAGGATATTGGCAACTCCCCTAGGTTAGGTTACAGTATGCGCGCCTGTAAAAAAGCAACCGCTCCACTCGGAGAAGTATCGTCCATTGTGACCATCCTAAAAATCGTAGTCGCATAGACTGTAATAATGACATATAAGTTTGACATGACAATAAGTTTAAGCTCTTCCTTCCACATTGACAAGAATGGTGAAAATCTACGTCGTTAAATGTCTAGTCAGGGCGATTTTTAGGTTCTACTTCTCAAATCATATAATACTTTTATTCTCGTAGCAGATCTTCCGGATTTTGCCAATATAACAGCCATTGGATTTTCTAACAATCATGCTGTCACAATAATTATGTTCATTGAGCTGAATTTACCTTAAAAAAATTAAATCCCCTCAATATCTTGATTTTGTCGAAATTTTTATAAACACGCTTTTTTTGTCCAAATTACTGTAAGAAAAGTTGCATAATGTCAATCAAACTCTTTCTTGTCAAGTTGAACAAACGAACGAACGTATTTTCTACTAGTTCACACAATTCCATTCAGTGAATAGTTCAATTGCACAAATTTGGCCCCAAACAACACAAATCGAGTTGAAAAAACTTATTTTGCAAACAAAATAGTAATATATAAAATATATTTAAACAATTAAATTGTAAATAATGGCTGCAACGCGTTCACGAAGATCCAATGCCGGTAATAGAATAGCAAAACTGTTGAATGAAGAAGAAGAGGATGAATTCTATAAGACATCATATGGTGGTTTCCAAGAGGAGGAAGAGGACAAGGAATATGTGTAAGTTGGATTACTGAGGAAAGGAGAAGTCGAATGTAATCACCAAGTATTCCATTTCAGGCAAAAAGATGAAGAGGAAGATGTCGTTGATTCCGATTTTAGTATTGATGAAAACGATGAACCCGTTTCCGATCACGACGAGGAAGAGGGAAAGAAACGTAAACGTACCGGTATTAACACTAAAGCTTATAAGGTATGTCCTTATGATACACACTCTGAATTGTATTATTGAAGTGGTTTTTATTTGTTCCAGGAACCTGCCAAACCCACAAAGAAAGAGGAGAAATCAGCAGCTGTAAAGAAGAAACTCACAAAAGTTGTTAAACGTAAAACCCGCGCCAAATTCACAGTTCTTGACTCGGGCAGAAAATCCATACGTATGTCAACGGCCATAAAAACACAGGCCACCAAAATACGTCTAAAGGAAATGGATGATGCCCGTAAGAAAAAGAAGAAGGTTGTACGTGTGGAGGAGTATATGCCTACGCAGGAGGAGTTGTTAGAGGAGGCTAAAATAACCGAAGAAGAAAATCTCAAATCGTTGGGTAAGTGTAATTCGAGGACAATATGAGGGTTTGGTTGTCAATAAGTTTGAGTTTTTTACAACAGATAGTCTAAGGGCTTCATTACAACGATGTATTTTAAATTTTTACTTGTGGAAATCCATACTTCAAAGATTTAGGTCTCAAAATTTTCGCTGGGACCCTTGCATTTCTCTAATGCAATATGGGTATCAATTTAAAAAAAATTCTTATAAATTGATAGACCATAAATGTAAAACCAGTCTTTACATTGTTTAATGCTAATAACTCTGTTTATCCACAAAAAGTATACAATAATTGATCTAAGCAACGCTTATAATTCTGAATGAGAAAATACTCGCATCCTTGATGATGCGATGATCCTTGAAAAAATATTCTTTAAGGGGACCCCCCAATTCTCGGTGTCAAAGATTTTTTGATTTACTTCGAATCTACACTAATTCAAGAATGTACCTACAAAATTTCAAGTGAAAATCTGAAGAACTCTTGAAGATATAGCAGATTTATTGTGTCAGCATAAAGTGACGGCTAAAGGGCTTTCAAACTTTAAACGCGTTTTTGTCCAAACATTGGTTTTACGATTGGCGGGCACGATAACTCAAAAACTAATAACCCAATCAATTCCTAATTTTTACACGTTTCTCTGTGAATGTATAGCTATCGTATGAACTAAGATAAAACCATTCGTTGAAGATCTTCCTTATTTTTATACCCTTCACCATACTGTGGTACAGGGTATTATGTCTTTGTGCATATGTTTGTAACAGGCAAAAGGAAACGAGATAGACATATGGTTCCTTTTAAGAATATGCATAGAATCACTTTTTAAGTCGATTTATGCATGTCCGTCTGTCCGTCCGTCCATGTATTTTTGTTAACAAATTACAGGTCGCATTTGTGATCCGATTTGGATGAAATTTGGCACAGTTCACTTATTTGGCCCAAGGACGAACCCTATTGAAATTGGGAAAAATCGGTTCAGATTTAGATATAGCTCCCATATATATTTTCGTCCGATTTTAGTTAACTAGTGCACTAAAGTCCCTATATATCCTTCGATTTGCACGAAATTTTTCTTTAAAAAATCCACGCTTATAATTTTGATGATCCTTGAAAAAATATTTTTTAAAAAAATCCACGCTTATAATTTTGATGATCCTTGAAAAAATATTCTTTAAAAAATCCACGCTTATAATTTTGATGATCCTTGAAAAAATATTTTTTAAAAAAATCCACGCTTACTGTTCTAAACATTTTTCAATAGTCTTGAAAAATATTCTTTAAAAAATCCACGCTTATAATTTTGATGATCCTTGAAAAAATATTTTTTAAAAAAATCCACGCTTATAATTTTGATGATCCTTGAAAAAATATTTTTTAAAAAAATCCACGCTTATAATTTTGATGATCCTTGAGAAAATGTTCGCTTTTTATTCTGATGATCCTTGAAAAAATATTCTTTAAAAAATCCACGCTTATAATTCTGATGATCCTTGAAAAAATATTCTTAAAAAAATCCACGCTTATAATTTTGATGATCCTTGAAAAAATATTCTTAAAAAAATCCACGCTTATAATTTTGATGATCCTTGAAAAAATATTCTTTAAAAAATCCACGCTTATAATTCTGATGATCCTTTGAAAAATATTCTTTAAAAAATCCACGCCTATAACTCTGATGATCCTTGAAAAAATATTCTTTAAAAAATCCACGCCTATAATTCTGATGATCCTTGAAAAAATATTCTTTAAAAAATCCACGCCTATAATTTTGATGATCCTTGAAAAAATATTATTTAAAAAATCCACTACAAGCTCAAATGATCTTTATCGTATCATTTCTCTGACAATATTTGAGAGCCCTTCAATCAAAATATTCTTCACCATGACATTAAATTTTGTATTTTCCTATTATTTACAGAAAAATTCCATAAAATGGAACTGGAGAAAAAGAAGACACGTCCCACCAAACGCATTTTTACTGGACCTATGATCCGTTATCATTCTGTAACAATGCCGGTTGTGCGAAAACAAACTCGTGGCTCCGTTGCGCCACACGACCCAAATGATCCAAAAAGTAAATGTGAGAGAACTTTTATATCCCTAGAAAATGACTTGGACGAGAAAGTTTTCCACACTATATTCAAGAGTAAAAAATTACAAAGAAATACACCATATTTGTGTCCAATAACAAAGTATGTACAGCAAATTAATATCATATACTTTATTTAATAAATTTTTTTTTATAATTTTCCTTCAGATTACCTGCACGTTACTTTGATCCAGTTACCCAACAACCTTATTATAGTATACAAGCATTTAAGATACTGCGAGAAGCCTATTATATGCAATTGGAGGAAAGAGGCAATACAGACAATCCCGAAATGCAAAAATGGTTAGAGTGGCGTAAAATGGTCAAGGAAAATCGCCTTAAAGCTCTCGCCAGTAAAATTAATTCTTAATCGTAACCTTACATATCCTTCTTTTACTATTTAATTAGAACAAATTAAGTTAGTTTTTTAAATATTTTTTTATTTGGAATTACTTTATTATAGACATGTTTCTATATCACTGATTTCCTAGTGTTGGAACAACATTTAACATTGATTTCTTTTACGAACTATACAAAAAATATTTCTAAAAAAATATTAAATCAAATATTTTAATTTGACACTTTTCGATTATATTTTTTGGCCACTTAGTCATTAGAAATATGTATTTCAATTGATAACATACATATATAAAACTTTATTATTTGGTTGTATAGTAAAAATTTAATTTTGAGTAAAAAGATATTTTTGCAACATTAAATGCCAATGTATTTTAAATTGAATACTTGAATTTTGTCCATATCTCTTATGGATTTTATGTATTTTAAATTTTAATGTTTGATATTTTATATTTAATATGGATAGACATTTATTTTATGCAGAAGACTTTATTTCAGATTATCTGTGTGTGTAAAAAATCTCTTTTGTCCTGAAAAAACGTACAGGACTTAGAGCCACGGGATATTATTATCCAAATACAAAACCAATCAATTTTTGTTCTCAATAAATATGCTACGCTAAAACAATCTCATCCAACAATAACAACTCTAAACATTATGACGCCCCTCAGCTCCATCCGTACCATCAAACTGTGATTGTTATATAAGTGTATCCTCATCTTGTCCCTCATAGACCATTAAAAGGGAATGCTGTGATGGAGAGCGTCCCAATGTCAAGCCACCCAATGAGCCGTCGGGTGAAAGCAAACCCGTTTGTAAACTATTCGTATCACGATAACCAGATGTGGAAGAGGTCTGTGACACCGAATCCCAAGATATTTCTCCAATTGGTTTGGGATGTTCTTCTTGCGATAAAGCAGTAACCTAGTATAGAAATCCATTAGCTTGATTTATTTATTACGATTGGTGTGTGTTTTTACTTACAATACTCGGTGGTTCCATGGGTGTTAGGCGGCTACGTTTTAAACGAAAAGTTTTACGACTAGCTGCCTTTGTTCTTTGCAATCTTGAACGTGTATGATCTCCCGAACTATCTTCAGCTGGACTTTCCGGTGACAAAGGTGTGGTTGAGGTTTCACCCGAAGAATGACGAAATTCCACAGATGATACAAAACGTAATTTCGGTGGTTGGGCCTTAAACGGTGCCTGTTGTAGGCTTTGTGAATGAGACAGCTGTGAGGTGACACCCGATGGCAGAGCTGTGGCAATTGTGGCCGAACTTGTGCCTTGACTAGATGCAGCTCCTGAACCGGATGCACCACCGCCAGCACCAATTAGTGTTGGGGCTGAACCAACTGCTGGATCAGCACCGCCACCACTATGACTTTCGCTGGTTGTGTGATGTTCTTTGCCCGTTGAACTGCTCGATAATGATTCTCGTGGTGGATGCAGAGTTTGTTGCGACAACGTATCACTGGGTGTACAAATGCCACCCGAACCGCTGCGAGAATCGATTGGTGCTGCCGAGACATGTGAGTGTGTTGCTTGCCCTGTAGTGGTACCAGTGAAAATTGAAATTAAAGAAGGTCGTTGTTGGGATTTATTATGTGCATCTGTACCGCTTGTGGCTGCTGGGGTATCGCTCTTCTTTTGATCGGAACTCTCACGATCTGTAATTCGAAATTAAAATTTATATAAAAAAGGGATACATTGTGGAGAAATCTGACTTCTTACCATAACGTTTATCTTCCAATTCATCTCTTAGCTCCCGCATATCTCTGGCCAATTCTAAGAGTAAGGCCCCCTTTGATTTTATGCCACCCTGGGGAGGTGTGCCTCTTAATCTTTCTCGTATAATAAACTGCATATGTCGTTCATGGTCACCAATTGGAGGCTGGGAAATCTGTAACCACGAAGATCATCATAAAAATAATACTCCTTGTTTTGAAATCTATCGAACTCACCTTATGCAAAATAAACGGCAACAGGACAATATAAAGTGGTGTCCGATGGGTAACAACAAATTCCAAAAAACTCCATAAATCTGGAGCAGCCTCATTTCGCCGACCCAAATCCCGCATAACTCTGACAATCCTTGGCCATTCCGTGGACAAACGACTCTCAAAGCAAATACAAACAATTCTCAGGGCCAAAAATGCTGCCTGATACAAAGAACCGGCAATTCTTGCCGGCCTTTTGGCATCCCGACTGCCAGTAAATGTTAAAGATCCCGTTCTCAAATCGCCTCCCACTCGATTGATTTGTGACACCGCCTGGCCAGTGCGGCCCGCTGGTGGACTCATGGCATTGAGCACGGCAGTTAACAGATAACTAACATCGGTCATTTTCAACTCGCCCACATCGGAAACCCCCCGTCCGGAACAGACTTTCAAGCACAGGGGCATTATCAAATGCATTAGATATCCTTCGGCCTTCTCCTGGGTGGCAAATTCTGCACTACCGCCACATATTTGCACAAGCGAAAAACAATCGACAGGACTTACCACCTGTAGGGCCACCAAACGTACTACTGTCGAGCAGAACAAGGCCGGTGGATTCTGAGACATAAGAGCTGCCCCGGCACTTGATACACCTTCCGGAGCCGAGGAACCGGGTTCATTAACAATGAGATTTTGTACGGTGCTTATTAAGGTTTTCATTTGTTGCCAATGCAGGACATATGGATGGCGTACAATGGTCTCGTGTATGCCCTTGAGTAGACCAGCGGCAGCCTCCCAATCGGTATTGCGTCGGATCGAAGGTTTCTTGGAGATTTTCAAAAATATCTTATCAATTCTCCTTAGGATTGTCACCAAAGCATTACGCAGTGTATCATTGGACCATTCTGCCCGTGGCAGTACAGCTTGCATATAACGTTGCAACCCGCGACAGGCCATCGATTCGGGATCATAGGGTGATACCTTGAGCAATGAATGAGCAATGTCGGCTAAACGTATATGGCACTTGGCGTCCAACACTTCACTGGATTTATTATCATCCTTGGGCATTTTCTTGGAGAGTTCCTGCAGGCGTGTTGTGGCCTTACTAAGGAAATCACCCACCACTGAGAGCAGGACATCCCTGGGTCGCCGATATTCGGTTCTTATCATTTCCGAATCTTCTCCAGAATCGATTATGTTTTTGGTTCGAGGATCATTAATGTATTTCGAATGTGATTCTTCTTCAAAATCAAGGCCTGGCGAGCAGGGTGGACCTCGGCTGCAGTTACGTTGTGAAGAGCCTTTGTGTTCAGGGCTATTACGATATGGGCCATTATAGCTCTTGGCCAATCCTTCACAGTTATGGACCATGGTTCGAATGGCCACTGCCAATTGTAGAATGATGTCACGTTCGGATTTTCCCTGCAGCGGAATATAACTGGGCGATTGGATTTGTTGCAGATAACAGGGTAAAATGGCTTCCAGAATTATCTGTAGAGAAGAAATTATGGGATAATAAAAGCAGATTTAACGTAATTTGCTGGAAATACTTACCAACATCTGATATCCCCGGGTGCTTTCTGCAGAATAGGAAACCACCATTACACACAATGTAATACAATCCAACACGGTAACATCACCATCTTCATCGTGATAACAAAAATCAATGGCTTTCAAAGGTTTAGGTTCCTTAACCAATTCGGCAATATTCAAGGGATCTGGGGAGGGATCCTCCAAACTTAATAATAGGTTAAACAAACAACTGGATTGAACCTATAAAATAAAAAACTCATTCTATTATTCTGTTAGGATTTAGATGAGCCCATTCTTACCTTATGAGCATCCCCGTAGGAACCATCCTCGTCAGTATCCAAAATAGCCGACACAGAACCAAACATTTGCAATATGAATGGTTTACGATTCAGCAAATAAAACTGTTTGACAGCATATTCAATCGTTGTGGTAATAAGTTTATTTGTCTGATGCAGCGAATAGATCTGCAGCAATGTCGGCATTATCATAAAATAACCATTTGTCGAAAAGATGTTCTTGAAATTAAAGGCCGCATTGATATACGTTGCCATAACATAACGCATAATACACGAATCCTCAGCATGTAGGAATGCTGCGCCCGACAGCACATTCAAAAATAATTGAATATCCGCTGAATAGGCAAAATTACCAGCCATAGCCTCAAACATACGAGCAATCAGTCGTACCCACATAAACTTATGAAGGACATCTAAACCCAGCAGCACTTTGCCATATTCACCACTTTGATGTAAATCCAAATCAACTTCGAGAGCTTTACGTGGGAAGGAGGGCAACTTCATAAGTTCTTCGTGTAGGAAGACGACCCGCTGAACGACCATATCGACATTTTTCAAAATTGCCCAGGTTAAATGGACTTTACCAATTTCTACAAATTTCTTGGTCAGTTCTTGTTTTTGCAGTGCCAAAAATGATTCATCGGGTTTCAGTAAGACTAGACGAACTTCTGGATATTGGGAGCGCTTGAAGAAGTATAAATCACGTATATACCAATTTGGATTGAGTATTTTATCTGGAAAAGGTGAGAGTGAGAGAAAATTTGAAATATTATTACCATATAAAGAAATTATATAGGGAAATTGTAGCCTACAGTTTTGGATGGTTATAACGTTGTTAAAAAGAATCGCACTGGAAGTGGTGGAGTGGCCCTACTTAATACAGACATATCATCCTTAAACTAGACTCATGTCATCTATATATGAAATTTATAGATGTAGCAGTTATGTGTGTATAAATAGATAAAAATAACTAGGGAACTTGAATTCTTGTTACAGCATGTTGTCGAGTACAGACCTATCCAGCTTGAACTAGGTTATAATGACCCATACATACATCGAATGTGTAGGGGTAGCTGTCAAATGTGGAACTACCGAGTTAGACGTGCTACATCTTTATATACCACCAATGAACAGCTGTATTCCGCATTATTTACCGGATATCAGTCCGCGTTTAGACTTTAATAACCACCTAGGGTATTTCAATGTCCACCATGAGTGGCATTCCGTCTTAGATAAAGACCAGAAGGGTACAGCGCTGGCTGAGCAAATTTATATCTCAACATTTTGGTCCCATGGGGATAAGAGGAGATTACACCGGTTCGCCAGACATCGCCATAGTGGCATCGGGTCTGATAAATGACGTAACCTGTCAATTAATCGCCTCCGTCAATAGATCATTCGACTTTATTACCTCTGAACGCCGAAAGCTGATTGGCCTGGCCAGAGAGCTGTACAATATCTCAGATCCTCGGGTAACTGAGAGATGTTTCCGTAGAATCATCACTACTGCTGCCGCTCACTTCAGTAGAGACGACTGTACTGGCCAATGAACGTGATGAGCCCCGTTGTGCGATCCCTGAACATACCCTTGATGCCAACCTCTAGTATGTGAGTACAAAAAGAAAAATTTGGTCGAATAACCGAACTTTCCAGTAGAGGCGACGGTACTGGCCAATGAACGTGATGAGCTCCGTCGTACGACTCCTGAACTTATCTTTGAAGCCTAGTATGCGAGCTCAAAAGGAAAATGTGGCAAAACCATCTAAACTAATGCAACATTGTCATCGGGACAAGTAAATTGTGGGCAACGGTTAAGTCTCTTTCGAATTCTGGAAGAAGGGATCACAGAATGCTGCCACATTTAATAACGTAACTTTGGTAGACCCGAAAGGGTGCGGGTGTTATTTATACTGGCAGTTCATTGAGCACCCGCGAGTGAAAGGGCGAAAAGGAGTGTACTACGTACTATGCATAAGGGCACTGCGAGTCGATGAGGTACGACCACAATTTACAATGAAGGACGTTCGAGAGCCGAGTCATCCAAAGTGTTGGAATCCAGACGGAACATCCATGGTATTGCTTAAGCAGCTGGATCAACCCGGAGTTAAGTATTTAAGATCAACCCTCAACTTATCGTTAACCACACACATACATAATTCATGAAGTCTTTGAAAATGGGCAGGCGAGGATGCCAGCAAAGTTTAATCATACTTTCGCGGCATTGATACTCCCTGGCATTCGTGAATGCTTCTCAGTTGCTGATCATCAACACGGATTCCGGAAGCAGCACCACAACAACTTTCCACGCCATTTCCACACATGCAACAGGCGCTGGACCTATTAAAGGCATTTGATATCGTCAGTCACGGACGTCGAACGAACAACCCTTCAGCTATGTTTGACACGTTGGATATCGTAAATTATTTGGTTGGGCGCCAGTCGTACGTGAAATTCAAAAATAGGAACAGAGAGTTCTCCAAGGAGGGGAGATATCTCCGGAACTAACATCAACCTTTCTCCAAACCTACCGCATTTATTTACGATCATGCTGATGATTGTACGATCATGGCGTTAAGACAGAAAATTGATGACATTTACGAGAGGCTGAACGGCTATCTAGGATATAGCTAAGCCAGGAATATGGAAGTATCCGCCACTAAGTAAACGGTCACACTGTTTACCACATGGACAGCGAATATGCGGGTATCTTTGAATGTGCAGGTCGACGGGTTCACAATTCCGACCACCAATTACTTTAAGCTTCTAGGGGTCACATTTGATAGCCTTTATAAGTCGTACGCACATGCCATAGCAATTTGCGAAAACATCAGAAGCAGGAACAATATTCTCAAGTCGATAGTCGGTCTGGAGCCGGAACAAGATTCTCAAGTCGATAGTCGGCAGCACTTGGGAAGCTGACAAAGAAACCTTCTTAAAATATACACAGCATTAGGCCGGTCTGTGATAAACTATGCGGCTCCAGTGGAGTTAGTGGAGAGTTAATGGAGAAGTCTGCAATCCTGCCAGAATGCCGCTCTGAGGACTGCAGAAGGTTGTCTCCTCATGACTCCAATAAACCAACGACATGAGGTGACGAAGATCCATCATGTGAGTTAACACAACCAGATGTTGTCGATCCAATATCTACATGTTACCTATACCATGCAGATATTGGATCAACAACCCACCACTTACACATCTCAGGGAGGATCTTCATGCTCTGGAGAGGGAGGTCTAAAGGTACGAAAGGGAACCTATCACGCAGGATTCAATTGTAATCAGACGGGTGCAGTTAGAATGGTCTTGGCAGAACTACGATCTGGATGGTGTAGTCACCTCAATTCATACTGGGCAGGAATTGATGGTACGGTGCCTTGCCACTTGTCTAACCCCATCAACCAGTGAAAAAACCTTAAGTTCGGTCGGGCCGAACTCACACTATACAAGACGCTGATACTACCCGTGCTGTTATATGGATCTGAAGCATTGGAATGGAGAAGGAAACGTGGTGCAGATATCGATAGTGGGTTGAGGATCTCGAAGGAACATTTTGCAAAGCTTCTGGTATCAAATAGTGACGGTGAAGAAAATACCCCAGAACCAATAACCATGATGAGGTCAGAATAGCAGAATAATAAAACAGCTGGTGCAGATGGCTTACCAGCCGAACTATTCAAGACCGGTGGTCAGATGCTGATCAGGAGCATGCACCAGCTGATTAGTACACTTTGGCTACAGGAATGCATGCTCAATAATTGGAACCTCAGGATGGTATAAACGCGCAAAACGTCCAGTAGGCTCGGACCTTTCTAACTTGAAAACTAAAGCTTTAGGTAGAGATTTCAGCTACCTCAGTACAGCCATAAATAAAAGAAATGACGTCTATTTTAGGTGGCTATGGCAATGTTGTGCAAATGGATGAGGATGCCCCAGCTCAAAAGGTATATAAACGTAAGCCTACTGTTAGTTCAAGATTGAGGGGAAGGTTACGAGAAGGAGTCTGCCAAAGTGGGTCTGGTAGTAAATGGCGAGGAGGGTATCAACGCGCAAGACGTCCAGTAGACTCGGACCAATTATGGAACTTGAAAACTACAGCTTTGAGGTAGTCAGGGATTTCATCTACACCGGTACAGCTATAAATAAAACAAATTACATCAGTTTGGAGATTCAGATTATATATGGGTCAGAAGCAGATGAGGCAGCTCTTGAAGTGTTTGACCGACAAATTCTTTGAAAGATCTACGGAGCGATCTGCGAAGACGCTGAATATCGAAGGAATACCATCTATACACGGACATTGACGTACCGAGCTGCAGCGACTACGGTGGCTAGGCCAGGCTAGGTTTCGAGCCAGCTAAGTAAGTAGGTCCACGTTTTAGTTTATTCTCCATCTAGCTGTATTTTTATACCCTTCACCACACTGTGGTACAGGGTATTATGTCTTTGTGCATATGTTTGTAACAGGAAAAAGGAAACGAGATAGACACATGGTTCCTTTCGGGAATATGCATAGTGTCACTTTCTAAGTCGATTTATGCATGTCCGTCCGTCCGTCCGTCTGTCCATGTATTTTTGTGAGCAAAGTACAGGTCGCATTTATGATCCGAATTGGATGAAATTTGGCACAACTCATTTGTTTGGCCCTAGGACGAACCCTATTGAAATTGGGAAAAATCGGTTCAGATTTAGATATAGCTCCCATATATATATTTAACCGATTTAATGTAAACGGTCCCTATATATCTTTCGATTTGCACGAAATTTGGTACAGCCTAATCATTTAGGACTAGAGTGATGTCTGCCAAGTTTCAAGAATATCGGTCCAGATTTAGATATAGCTCCCATATATAGTTTCGCCCGATTTCATGTAAATGGTGCACCAAAATCCCTTATATATCTTTCGATTTGCACGAAATTCGGCATAACGTACTGACTTGAGCCTAGATTGATGTCTGCCAAGTTTCGAGAAAATCGGTCCAGATTTAGATATAGGTCCCATATATAGTTTCGTCCGATTTTATGTAAATGGTGCACCAAAGTCCCTATATATCCATAGATTTGCAGTAAATTTGGCATAACGTACTGAATTGAGCCTAGAGTGATGTCTGCCAAGTTTCCAGAAAATCGGTCCTGATTTAGATATAGCTCCCATATATAGTTTCGTCCGATTTTATGTAAATGGTGCACCAACGTCCCTATACATCCTTCGATTTTCAGGAAATTTGGCATTACGTACTGAATTCAGCCTAGAGTGATGTCTGCCAAGTTTTGAGAAAATCGGTCCTGATTAGATAAAGCTCCCATATATAGTTTCGTTCGATTTTATGTAAATGGTGCACCAAAGTCCCTATATATCCTTCGATTTGCAGGAAATTTGGCATAACGTACTGAATTCAGCCTAGAGTGATGTCTGCCAAGTTTTGAGAAAATCGGTCCTGATTTAGATAAAGCTCCCATATATAGTTTCGTCCGATTTCATGTAAATGGTGCACCAAAGTCCCTATATATCCTTCGATTTGCACGAAATTTGGCATAACATACTGAATTGAGCCTAGAGTGATGTCTGCCTTGTTTCGTGAAAATCGGCCTATATTTAGATATAGCTCCCTTTTATTATAGATTGATTTTAAGTAATTGACGCACCAAGGAACCAATAGGAACAAAACGTTCTGAAATTAGTATAACCTAACCTGTGACAAGTTTGTTTGAAATCGCTTAATATTTGTATAAAGCTCACATATATATTTTCGTCCGATTTCAAGTAAATTGGGCATCAAACTGCTCATGTTAGTCAGATTGACATCAAATTATGCACAACTTACAAAATTGAGCATAGAATTGCGTAGTTGCGTTTTCTAGAAGTACAGATATAGCCCAACGGATGACCTATTTATATTTGTTTGAAGTCGATTTACATACTTTTGTCCCATTGTAACAAACGAATGACATGTTTATGGATAGATCTAGGTAGACTCAATTCCTGATTCAATAGTCCTGTTTAATATACCCATAGTGGTAAAGGGTATCATATAGTCGGCCCCGTCCGACCTTACTACTTTCCTTACTGGTTAATATTGGGAATTTAGCATTTTATTTTTATACCAAATGTCTTGGTATATGCCCTATATTAGATTAACCGTAATATACGGTATTTCGAGGATTTCAAACATCTTTTTCAATCGCCACCCATCATTTTCGATATATTCTAGAAAGTCCGGATCGAGGTTAGTTATTTTGAATGGCCACCTCATGGTGGAGGATGTAAAAAGTTCGACCCGGTCGAACTTACCTACGTTTTTAGATGTTTTTGAAGGTTTTAGCCATAGTTTGCAATCCGATGGTTCTACAACTTGGCATTCTAGGTCCATAGAGGGTAAATAATATTTCCGAAATAATACTTACTACTCTTATAGTCCACTAAACAATAATTGTTCAAATTCTTTTCATCCACTGTATAATAGTCCAAAGCTTCTTTTAGCAATTGACAGAAGAGTGTATCCTCCTGCACGGGGAACTGGGAGGGTATATTGCAATCATCATCCGTTGGGCCGTGGACAACGATTTTCTTAGCAGCCGGTACATTGGCAGTTAAGAGAATCGATGCATCACATTGTTCCTTACGGAGAATCTGTTTCAAATCCTTGAACATAATGCCGTGGACACTGTGGACAACCATCCATAAAATGGATAAAGCCGAACCAACAAGCTGGAAGAAAGGAACAACTTCTAAATTATCTTTACATTAATTATGGTTCTCTGGGAAACCTACCTCTTGTTTGAGATCATTGGATGACCTAACATAGAACATAATGTAACCAATAATGGAGTTATATAAAGCAAATGCAGCCTGCTGAGGAAGACGTGGTACAAAACGTATCAGGTGTCTCAGTAGTTTAAACATTTGATCCTGACGATCACGTGTTAGACGCTCAAATACATAACGCAAAAAGAGCGCCGATTCTTCAACCAAGCATACCCATATAACCTGATAGGCTACTTCATAGACGGCATTACCATCGGAACCAATTGCAGCATCATCTAAGCAGCCAACAATTTGCATTACAGACGAACAGAGAACCGATGGAAACAGCGAATGGGAATGATGTAAATGTGAAGACATTCGGGTGCCATCGATTTCCTCTTCACCTTCGTGATCTTCATGTTCCATACCCGGTTCATGGGATGCTTGTTGGCTAACGGGTATGGTGGTAATTAAAAAGCTGTGGCGTTCGGCCCGTTGTTTATCACGCTGCTGACGCAAGGCGTTGCGTATGGCTTCGGTTTGTTGCATTTTGCGACTTTTCGTGGCGGTCACTGGAGAGGAGGTAAGTTAAGGAAATTATTGAAGAAGCCTGTATGTGTAAATATATCATTTCTACCTTTATATCCCACATGTCTATCCTGATTCAGAGTCACATCCATATCTTTGGTTTGTTGTACCGGCATCCATGGAGGATCCACCACCGGTAAACTTTCAATACCAATTTTCGGTGAAGGTAATGTAAACTCGATGCCACCGGGAGGTACCTTAAAGGTAACATCATGGGCATTTTCCTCCATGCGAGGCCACACATGGAAACGATTCTTCCACAAAATTAAATATCTGAAAATAATTAATAACAGATCAAAATCACATAACCTCTCTCTCCCATTCTACCCACCTCTGTATGGCACCAATTCTTATATCCGGATCCTTGTTCTTCAGCGCCCTCTGCATAATGTCAAAGGCATAGTTTTGAGCCTTAACCGAACCCATTAGGAAAACTGCAGCACTTGCCGATGCGGTATCTTGATTTGTCTCCAGCAGCAGTTCCCATGCTGCAGGCATTGCTTCAATTACCATTTCTTCGGTTAAGACAACTGCACCTTTGAGCATCGTGGCAAAGGGATAATGGAACAGACTTCGTATATGGAAGCGTATAAATTTCAATATCGGTGGTTCTTCTTGTTCTTTTTTCTCGCGTTCTTGCCGGAAAGCTTTAGCTAGCTTTTCAGCCATTTCTAAATCAGGATCATCACTAATACGATCTTTACGCGATAGACTATCTTTACGTTTCGACGGTGAGGTTTGTGTTGAACTTTGTTCGGATACTTTACGTGCTGATCGGGGACGTTGCGGCTGGTGTACTTTTGATGATGAAATAACGGTGGGTTCCAAGTTGGGATGATCCGAATCGAATGTAAAACCAAATTCTTCACCATAAACCTGTAAAAAAAAATTGAAAAAAGGATAGTGGCATTTTAGCGTATTTTAAAATATATTTTTAGCGGATTAATTGGGGTAAAATTATATACTTTATGCCAACATTTCCAGAACATATTAAATGGACAACAGTTCCATTTAATATGTTCTGGACACTTTCCTTTCCTAAAGAAAATACGTCGAAACCTTTACATTAAGTTATGTCAAAACGTGGAGAAGGTATGTCCATGTCCTGCCAAGAAGAGTGTTTCTATATTACTCTGAGAAAACGAAATTTATAGACCCATAAATTGGAAAATTCCAAGTTACCCAAAATTTCGGCCATGCCAAAAAAATAGACCTATATTGAAAATTTTCTGCGAAGAATTGTTTTCTACAGAATGCTAAATTACAGCCATTGTGGTTCGAGATTGCACCCAGCATCATCAAAATACCTAAAATGGCAGGATATACATATAGAAGTTTGATCAAAACATGGACCTATATTTCAAAATATATATTTTTATAAGGTTAGAACTAAGTAAAAATCAGGTGAATTTGTTTCAGTTAAACCCAGCTATCAGTTGGCGTTGGAATGATACTGATAGCGATTGTAGGATGGGAACATCGAAAGGGACTCGACCCTTGAGGAAGTCTGGTTTCAAAGAAAAAATATATCCCAACACATTCAAACAATCATGTTTTTTGATGAGCTTTTGACCTCCAGTTTGAGGTGCAAAATGTTGAGTGATCCAGTAAAAAATGCTGTGCATGTGTTGGGCATCGAGTCTATTTAGAATTTGAAGCAGTTGCACATTCCTGATATTAGCAGAGTTAAGATTACTCGTATTGGTCTGGGTATTGTTCTATTGTCTGGGCGACTGAATCTATATGAATACTATTCAGGCCTTACTGATCCTCTACATCTAATTTTTAGATACTTTTTCATGGGACTGACCGAATGAAGTATATTACAAGCCAGGAGAGAGGACAATGAAGACTGGCGCAGATCATGTAGGGAAGATAAACAATTTGTAAAAGGTCATTTTTTAAAGGTATCTAGACCATTGCCTCTAGTCTTTTGGGCCCTCAAAAAACCAACAGTTCTTCTTCATAAGACTGGGGTGTAATTGAGATCTTTAATATTGTTGATAGGGTCCATCAGTCACAGAAATCTGCCACTGGACGTGCTAAAGAAAATTTATTTGATGGTTGAAATAAATGGACTTTCGGTCCATCAACAAAAAATCTCCTTGAAAAGGGCTGCCTTTGGAGAGAAGACAAATGTCGAACACTGATAAATTAGAATTTGATTCGCAGATAACTGCACCATATGACCTTTTAGAGCCACATAGTCCAATATGCCTGATGGTGGGTAGGTTTTATGTCTGTCTGTATGTAAGGGCTATATCGAAATATGAATCTTAATAGAAAACATTCTGCCAGAGACCTCGAAGGATGTACCGAAAATGGCGAAGATTGTTCTTATTCTTCGAAAACACGAAAATATAGAAAACATGAACATGTCAAAACATGGACTTATACTGAATTTTTTTGTCTGTAACTTCTGAGTACTTTCATAGGCTAATAATGACCCATTGGTCGGAAAATGTTGACAATTTCCTGTCGGAGATATTTCATCGTCGGAGACCTGCTAATTTGAGACAATTAAAATCACTTCGGAGTGAGCGGTAGTATAGTTGGAATTGGCCGACCATATAATACCCTACACAAATTTCACGAAAATCTAACTTTCTGTGGTACTACATTCTGAGCTTGTACAATATTTCGCAATATTTGCACCCTCTTAAGGTCATCAAATATTACCAATATTCTGTACAGCTCTTCCAATTACTTGTCCAGATTCCCTTCACCGTTGGTTGTTGTGATGTTCGGCTTTCAATTGTGGCCTATAGATCGGATCGAAAAAACACAAACAATTAAGATTTCGGTCCACTTCATCCCAATATTATTATCTGATCATCACCGAAAATTATAGGCGTTGTCCTTGCCCATACATGGAAAATGGAAAATTTCAAAGCGATCAGCTCTATATTTCCGTCCTCTTGTGTGGTAATGAGTTACTAAATAATATATGAATATGTAAGAACCTGTAAATATTTAAGTGTATCTTCCACATCCGAGTGCATACGACAATAAAATTGGTATCAACTTAAAGCTCAACCACTCCTCTTGGATATATTATCAACTTCTCGGGTCTATGTCCTTCAGGTGTACGATTTCCGCAATGTTTGGACCATAATTGCTGCCTCTGGAGCGACCAGAAAAACCAACAAAAATTAAAAATTTGGTGCATTTCAACCCCTAAATATTAACCGATTTTACTAAAAACAATAGGGATCTTCATTGGACAGAACCCATTCTACATGCAATTTCGTGAAGATTGATCCATAACTGTGGTCTGTATCGAGTTTACAAATTATAATGGACTGACAGACAGACGGACGGACACACATGTCTAGATGAGTCTAGGACCAATATTTCGAGGCGTTAAAAACTCTTGGGGCTGCACAAAGCTATAATACCCTGACAACATAGTTGTGTAGGGTATAAAAATTAGCTAGGACCTGTAAAATAGCTAAAAGGAAGCGGGACCGATATATGGGTGCTATGTCGAGACATTGGATTTTCAACCAGAATGCTTTTTATCCTCTAAAAACCGAGACGCACAATTCACGCTACTTTTGATCGATAATGAGCATATCACCATCAAAATACCTAATATACTTCGGACCATAACAAGTAAAAACGTCGTTAACTTTTATACCATCCACCATGAGGTGGATATTCAAAATATTTAAAATCGATCAAGGCTTTAAAGAGAAAACGAAATAACCACCTCTCTATCATTCAGGTTGGGCCAGGATCCGGCATATATCACTCATCGGGTTGGCAGTTGAAAAATATGTGCGAAATCCACAAAATACTGAAAAGTGAGATTATACCAAAATTGAGAATCCAAAATATAAAATTACATTAATTTTTGATTGAATCACATGTCCTATGTACCCAAAATACAGAAATTCGGGTGGTATCGTTATAGCTAAATTACAGCCAATTCGGCTGAAAACATACCCAATATCCCTAAAATACTGAATAAAAAGTGGAACAATATTTATAATTTTTAATAGGAACATTGGGCTGAAAAATGTCCCCAAAAGCATCAAAATACCGAATGGTGCGGGGTATCGTTACATGGTTGCTACCACAAAATGTAGATCAATGTTAATTTTTATGATTTTTAGTAGGAACTTTGAAAGCTTCATAATACCGTGTAATGGGGTACCGTTATATGGGGGTTGCGCGAAACATGGGTCAATATTGGTAATTTTTGGTAAGGGATTTTCCCTCAATGAGAATCTAAATATCCAATTATAGCCAATTAGATTGGTAAACATTACCAAAACTCAATATTGTAGTGTATGGGTCACCATAAAAAAGGACCGATATACCCCCATTTGTAATACCGAAAATTTTTACAAAATTTCAAACCTCTATCTTAAATATTGCGATCTCTATCGAGATTTCAACAGGCAGGCCGATAGACATCGCGATATCGATATAGAATTGTATTCTGATCAATTCAATAGGGTCTACGACGAATCTTTCGAGGTTTTGCAAACGGAATGAAATGTACAATCTACCTCATGATGGAGGATATAAATAACAATGGGCAGGCATTTGTATGAGGGTAGGATTTTTTTACCTATTTATTTTTTTAACAGTCACTCTATTTTTATAAATACCGTGTGATATTTTGTGTTGAAGCAGCCACCCGGACCTTGTTTGTAATCCACCTTGAAAACATCAGATTTTAGGTATATTGAAATATTTGGCTACGTTTACTTAACGGAACGTGTATGTTTTGATATTTCCGGATATTTAAATAATTTTGAAGAACCAAATGTCATTTACAGTAGATATCGGATATAAGAAACTGAAAAAGCCGGAAATTTCTTTCTTATATGCGTTTTTTCTTATATGGAATTATCGGATATAAGAAAGTATAAGCTCGGTGTTTTTAATAATCTTGCGATTTTTTCTTATATGAGATGTGCTTATATCCGATATCAACTGTACAAGAATATAGGCACTAAATGACTCTTGTAGTTGTAAATAGTTTTTATGGCCATCTAAAAATACCTTTCGGTACAGGAATTCCGGAATTTTTGGTATAATCTACATATTTGTATACTCGCAAACAAATATCAGATTCGTTACACTCTAATGAAGGGAGAAACCCCCAACAAAATAAAATTTTGCATAGTCTAGTAATAGTGGCTGACTATTATGACGATAACAAAAAACTAAACACTTCCCCACCGGTATCACTAGATCAGCAGCAACAACAACACTAGTCATAACAATGTTATCAGTGGCATTGTTGTTGTTATTGCCGCTAGTATTTGAGTCATCGTCATCATTTTGCCATTTCTTGTAACAATAAAACAAAACGATCGCTCTATGTGCCCTTAACCAAAAATATCAAAAGAAACGAAAATTAATTTGAAGTTCGTAGAAAACAAAACACTTTGAAGTATAACTTTTCGCTAATGTGACGTGACTAACACCTACACGATTTACTTTTCTAACCTTTTACGCGACAGCTTGCCATTCCGCCTCTTTAGCTCAGTGGTAGAGCACTGGTCTCGTAAACCAGGGGTCGTGAGTTCAATCCTCACAGGAGGCAGAACTTGAACAAATGTTTTTATGGAATTTTTATTTGTTTAATTAAGAATCAGGGAAATATAATAATACTCGATACTCGTATTCTTTAGAACTTGAATACTACTGGTGTTTTTAGGGCATAGTGGATTTATAATGGCATCAGGGAAATATAATAATAACACTGTGCGACACGAAAATTTTTCAGGGGTTCTAATGTACCAATTCTGTTTAGTTGAAGTCCCTGGACCACGAAAATACCTTTGGTTTTTCTGGGTCACTTCGAAAATTAATTTTATAACGGTAAATATAGAGAAAAATGCGGTTTCATGGATTTTCCATTTGAAACTTAAATAACTTATTTACTTTATAACGGATTTATACTATTCTTTTTTTCTATCGAAGAGTACAATTTTTCCTTTCAAACAAGATATATATTTGGTAAATCGGTTGAGGATTGGCTGAGTTACAGCGGTTGAAATGTGAAAAAATACGCATAAAGTGACAAAATTTATTTTTCTTCGGACTGTACGATGAAATTATGATATCAAGCCATATAGGTTTTATTATATTACGGGGAAGAAAATTAAATTAGCTTTCGAAAATGATAAAAATCAAAAAAATCGGTTAAAAAATGAATGACTTATACACATTTTTGTATTGATTCTATGCATATTCTCTAAAGGAAATATGGGTCTGTATCGTTTCCTGTTACAAACCGTTATGTTTGCAACAGGCAAAGGGAAACGAGATAGACCCATATTTCCTTTAGAGAATATGCATAGAATCAATACAAAAATGTGTATAAGTCATCCATTTTTTAACAGATTTTTTTGATTTTTAACATTTTCGAAAGCTAATTTAATTTTCTTCCCGTAATATAATAAAACTTATATGACTTGATATCATAATTTCATCGTACAGTCCGAAGAAAAATAAATTTTGTCATTTTATGCGTATTTTTCCACATTTCAACCGCTGTAACTCAGCCAATCCTCAACCGATTTACCAAATATATATCTTGTTTAAAAGGAAATATTGTAGTATTCGAAAGAAAAAAAGAATAATATAAATCCGTTATAAAGTAAATAAGTTATTCAATTTTCAAATGGAAAATCCATGAAACTACGTTTTTCTCCATATTTACCGTTATAAAATTAATTTTCGAAGTGACCCAGAAAAACCAAAGGTATTTTCGTGATCCAGTGACTCCAACTAAACTGAATTGGTACAATAGAACCCCTGAAAAAATTTTTTTTGTTATTTTGTAGCACAGTGTAATCTATACTCGTATTCTTAAGAACTTGAATACTACTGGTGTTTTTAGGGCATAGTGGTTTTATAATGGCATGTTTAAGGGGCTTTCCTAAGTCTTGTCTTTTTTCTATTAATTAAAGAAAATCAATCCAAGTTTACCACAGATTGGAGTAGTTAAAGTTGGGGGATCGTGTGGAAACGATATTTTTAGCTCATTCTAAAAAAACAGTAAGGAAAGTTGTTAAGTCGGACTGGGCCGACTATATGATACCCTTCACCAATTTGGGTATATTTTACATATGTATCCTAACAGACGACGCGTTTTGTTATAAATCTATATTACGAAGCTTAGCAATATCATTCTACACTTAATTCAGTATCCTATACAAAAATTCGTGCAAATCGAAAGATATATAGGGTCTTTGGTGCACCAATTACCTTAAATCGGATGAAAATACATATGGGAGCTGTATCTAAATCTGAACCGATTTTCACGAAATTTGGCAAACATCATTCTCGATCATATTCATAACTCTGTGCCAAATTTCGTGCACATCAAAATATTTCCAGGGACTTTAGTGGACTATTTACCTAAAATCGGTCACGAAACTGCACGCATCATTCTATACTTAATTTAGTACGCTGTGCCAAATTTCGTGCAAATCGAACGATATATAGGGACTTTGGTACACAATTAACTTTAAATCGGACGAAGATATATATGGGAGCTATATCTAAATCTGAACCGATTTTAACGAAACTTGGCAAACATCATTCTAGACCTTATTCATTTCTCTGTGCCAAATTTCGTGGAAGTCATAAGATTTCCAAGGACTTTAGTGGACTATTTACCTAAAATCGGGTGAAGCTATATATGGGAGCTATATCTAAATCTGAACCGATTTTCTCAAAACTTTTCACACATCATTCTAGACTTAATTCAGTACACTCTTCCAAAATTCGTGCAAATCAAAAGATTTCCAGAGACTTTAGTGGACTATTTACCTAAAATCGGGCGAAGCTATATATGGGGGCTATATCTAAATCTGAGCCGATTTTCACAGAACTTTGAACATATCATTCTAGACTTAATTTAGTACGTTTTGCCAAATTTCGTTCAAATCGAAAGATATATAGAGACTTTGGTGCACCATTTACCATCATTCGTGACCTTATTCATTACGCTGTGCCAAATTTCGTGGAAATCGAAAGATATATAGGGACTTTGGTGCACCATTTACCTTAAATTGGACGAAAATATATACAGGAGCTATATCTAAATCTGAACCGATTTTTCCCAATTTCAATAGGGTTCGTCCTTGGGCCAAACTAATGAGCTGTGCCAAATTTCATCCGATTCGGATCATAAATGCGACCTGTACTTTTTTTTACAATTTAACATGGACAGACAGACAGACGGACGGACATGAATAAATCGACTTAGAAAGTGATTCTATGCATATTCTCAAAAGGAACCATGTGTCTATCTCGTTTCCTTTTGCCTGTTACACACATATGCACAAAGACATAATACCCTGTACCACAGTCTGGTGAAGGAACTTGAAATTTCAATTTACTGATAAGTCGGTGGGGAAATGTGGGTACAACTTTTAAAATATTGAAAATGGGGCCAGACCATTATATATGGGACGGAATGTGTTGTTTTCAAGATACTGAAAACGAATCGGATATATAATGGACCGGGCTGATTTTTTTACAGTATGTGAAACCATGATCAATATCAAAAACATCCTGCAACTGTGGTTCTTACCCTCCAAGAGACCGTATTGCCTAATTACAAGCATTTCGGTGGTGCACTTCCCCACCACCGCTATAACCTTCAAATTACAAACATTTCGGATGAATATTAGAAGAAGAAACTTCAAAATATTTGGAACTTTCTTTTAATTTGACATCTATGCGGAGGTTCACACCTATAGTTATCCTAAATGTAGGGTTAATATTAAGGTCTATCATGCCACACATGACTCAATATTCGCTTTAAATTATGTTTTAATCAAAGAGTTGGTCATCAGTTGCTAGGTACCACCTTTGGGTTTTATGTAGGTCTGCGTACTCAATAGACCAAATGGCATATGCAATTTACAACTTTTCAAAATTATGACTCTTTGGGGCACTACAAGGATTACACACATTTTCGGACTTGATCAATGTTTGGTACAAATAAAGTGATGTGCATGCTTCGGATTAAATCGCTAATTCCCTTCGGTAGACAGACGGACATTTCTAAATCGGCTACCAATTGTCTGAAATGATTATGGTCCAAGAAACGATATTTCGATGAGGCATATTTTTGTCGGTATACAAATATATTTTCTTTTAAAAACTAAAATCTTTAAACTTACCTTCCTTGTTGCCTTGACCAATCGCGTACAGGCCCTCATGTGCCGCTTATAACAATACGGATGACAATAGCCCTTGTGTTGACAATAGAAATTATAGCTACTAATCAAATCGATGACAGCCTTTAGCCATGGCATATTCTTCGCTGTTTCATCTGTCTCATTTGAATCGGTTGGTGATTCCGGCTGCTGATCATCACTTAAAATGCCCGGTGAACCATGGTCATCCTCTCCGCCGCTGGCAATACCCTGTTCCGAGGTATCACTGCGATCAGATAGTGAGGATACTTTACGTTTGGCCTGAATCGAA
Organism: Musca vetustissima; assembly: GCF_032173495.1. Classification (NCBI taxonomy): domain Eukaryota; kingdom Metazoa; phylum Arthropoda; class Insecta; order Diptera; family Muscidae; genus Musca; species Musca vetustissima. Next base: position 162,282 of record NW_026880846.1, read on the forward strand.
TCGACACGCTTGACTGTACGAACGAAAAATGTATTTTTATAAAATTTGGTTCTCTGTGATGTCAAGTGGTCATACGTACAATCTGTTTCCATATCTTTGCCATCCTTGGTGTTGCGTCGTAGTTTTAGTGAGCGCCGTTTAAATGATCCACCAGTTGTGGTGGCGGTACCACGCCGTAACAGGAAGGGTCTCACTGCAGAGGCTGGTGGGCGTCGAGCTGGAAAATATGCGAAAGTAGATATAGACGGGATTTTTTTTTATATTTTAATAGGGTTCGGACTTCAAGGTCTAATATAGGCGTGGATTTTTTAAAGAATATTTTTTCAAGTGCCAAAATAGGCTGGATGTTTAAACAATATTTTTTAAGGTCCAAAATAGGCGTAGATATTTAAAATATTTTTTAAGGGCCAAAAAAGGCGTAGATTTTTAAAATATTTTTTAATGACCTATAGAGGCGTAGATTTTTAAAATATTTTTTAAGGACCTATAGAGGCGTAGATTTTTAAAATATTTTTTAAGGACCTATAGAGGCGTAGATTTTTAAAATATTTTTTAAGGACCTATAGAGGCGTAGATTTTTAAAATATTTTCTTAAGGGCCTGTAGAGGCGTGGATTTTTTAGAGGAGGACCTTTAAACGCATGTTTTTTTAATGAGTAAAGATGAATTTTAAAATCCTTTTAGCTCTGTTTTTTAATCCTCACCTTCCTCTCCCTCCTTGGTCAACGTTGTATTACTGCTATTCTCCGATTCATTGTCCGGTTCATGGAGTACAAATGATATTTTCCTTTCAGTCTGGCCACCCGCTGCATCATTGCCGGCCGCAATCGATTGTAGACTCTGTGCCGATGTCTGCGAATGACCCATAGAACTTAAAGCCATTGACCAACGACGATTTGCTTCACGGTATACCTTTTCCCAGGGTGCTGGTTTATCTTTGTGCAGCAATTTCGATGCCTTCGGCAGCGTAACATAAATATCCCGCAAAAAGGCGGTGATTTCAAAGAGCAGTACACAGGCGATCAACTTCAAGGCGTGTGGACAATCATTGCCGTGGGGATTGACGGAAGCCTCATCTAGGAAATCCTCTTCTTCGTCTTGTTGCAAAAGTTCTCGCTGTTTTTCGGGATCTGTAAGGCTGGCATTGACATTCTCATACTGCAGGCGTTCGGTGAAGAGTATTTCCTCCAGACGGGCGCCCAACATTTCAGCCCACTAAAGAAATTTTGTGAAAAAAGAGATTTGAAGAATCTGTTTCGGGACTTATAATTGTAGAACCTACCTGATGGAACATTTTGCCAGCAGCTCTCTGCAGAATATGGGTACGCCGAGAACTTGTGGTACCCATTTGTTGTTTTATTTGACTGGCATTGATGTTGGCTCCTGAGGGTCTATATCCAGCCACATTTTGTTTCATCCAGGTGGGCCATTGACCCTTGTTGCACAAATGCACAAAATGAGCACATTCCAATAGGAAGGTGGCTCGGGTAACCAAGGGAGCTTGGGGCTAAAAAGACAGCAATTAGAAAATGCTCCTAGGAGATTTATTTACACCCTACCAAATCCAAAACCGCCGCCACCAATTGAGGATCCGGAAATGATCCGGGAGCACAGGTCTCCAGCAGAAAAGACAGGCGTAACATACCAATCCTAACCGGTTCCAATGGTATTAGCTTACGTTCCTTCAGTACCACCACTTCTGATTCTCTGGGACCATCACACATATCCGATGAGCTACGTCTACTATAATCTGCCGTCTCTTCAATGCCACCCTGTTTCTTTTTACCCTTAACAATGCCACCGAAACGATTTAGCCGACGTTCAACTCTTCTCTTGGCTCTCTGTATGGAACGGCCAATGCCATCACTAGACCTCCCCCTTTGGATTTTCAATGAGGGATGTCTAACAAATGTCGTTGACATTTCAGGATTCAGGGAACCGATTTCTAAATCAATGGATGAAGCTTCTTTTGGGGTACCCTTGAACCAACGTACCAAACCACTCAAGCGTCCAAGAGAATTTCTCTCCGAACTTGAGGTTGAGTCTGAGAGTAGTTGTCGTTCACTGTGGCGTGGCGTCAGGGTGGGTCGTATGCCAGTTGTGCGTCGTCGGAAGTTGCTCAACGGCGATTGACTGGTTTTGTAGTGTTCGTCACAGGGTTCGGTTTCGAGAAGGCTCTGTCGAGGTAAGGAGAGGGAGAATGAATATAATTGAAATGTTCTTTCAAGACATTTCTAAGAGGGAGACTTACCACGGCACAAGCGGATGATGTGCTTCTCTTTTTCAGTAAGAGACGCCTCTGAGAGCGGTTGTCATCATTTTGGACACTTTGAGCAACCTCTGCCTGGGGTATGTGCCTGGAATAAAGTAGGGATTGGTGTAAGATAATGGATTCGCAAAAGGAAATGTTACCCGGATAAGTTATTCGGATAAGGTTTCCGTATAGGAAATATTATGGGGTTTCCGTACAGGAAAGGGTATCCGTATAAGAAATGTTATCCGGATAAGATTTCCGTATAGGAAATGTTATCCAGATAGAGTTTCCTTATAGGAAATGTTATCCGGATAAGGTTTCCATATAGAAAAATGTTGTCCGGATAAGGTTTCCGTATAGGAAATGTTATCCGGATAAGGTTTCCGTATAGGAAATGTTATCCGGATAAGGTTTCCGTATAGGAAATGTTATCCGGATAAGGTTTCCGTATAGGAAATGTTATCCGGATAAGGTTTCCGTATAGGAAATGTTATCCGGATAAGGTTTCCGTATAGGAAATGTTATCCGGATAAGGTTTCCGTATAGGAAATGTTATCCGGGTAAGGTTTCCGTATAGGAAATGTTATCCGGATAGGGTTTCCGTATAGGAAATGTTATCCGGATAGGGTTTCCGTATAGGAAATGTTATCCGGATAGGGTTTCCGTATAGGAAATGCTATCCGGATAGGGTTTCCGTATAGGAAATGTTATCCGGATAGGGTTTCCGTATAGGAAATGTTATCCGGATAGGGTTTCCGTATAGGAAATGTTATCCGGATAAGGTTTCCGTATAGGAAATGTTATCCGGATAAGGTTTCCGTATAGGAAATGTTATCCGGATAAGGTTTCCGTATAGGAAATGTTATCCGGATAAGGTTTCCGTATAGGAAATGTTATCCGGATAAGGTTTCCGTATAGGAAATGTTATCCGGATAAGGTTTCCGTATAGGAAATGTTATCCGGATAAGGTTTCCGTATAGGAAATGTTATCCGGATAAGGTTTCCGTATAGGAAATGTTATCCGGATAAGGTTTCCGTATAGGAAATGTTATCCGGATAAGGTTTCCGTATAGGAAATGTTATCCGGATAAGGTTTCCGTATAGGAAATGTTATCCGGATAAGGTTTCCCTATAGGAAATGTTATCCGGATAAGGTTTCCCTATAGGAAATGTTATCCGGATAAGGTTTCCCTATAGGAAATGTTATCCGGATAAGGTTTCCCTATAGGAAATGTTATCCGGATAAGGTTTCCCTATAGGAAATGTTATCCGGATAAGGTATCCCTATAGGAAATGTTATCCGGATAAGGTTTCCCTATAGGAAATATTATCCGGATAAGGTTTCCCTATAGGAAATGTTATCCGAATAGGGTTTCCGTGTAGGAAATGTTATCCGGATAAGGTTTCCGTGTAGGAAATGTTATCCGGATAAGGTTTCCGTATAGGAAATGTTATCCAGATAAGGTTTCCGTATAGGAAATGTTATCCGGATAAGGTTTCCGTATAGGAAATGTTATCCGGATAAGGTTTCCGTATAGGAAATGTTATCCGGATAAGGTTTCCGTATAGGAAATGTTATCCGGATAAGGTTTCCGTATAGGAAATGTTATCCGGATAAGGTTTCCGTATAGGAAATGTTATCCGGATAAGGTTTCCGTATAGGAAATGTTATCCGGATAAGGTTTCCGTATAGGAAATGTTATCCGGATAAGGTTTCCGTATAGGAAATGTTATCCGGATAAGGTTTCCGTATAGGAAATGTTATCCGGATAAGGTTTCCGTATAGGAAATGTTACCCGGATAAGGTTTCCGTATAGAAAATGTTATCCGGATAAGGTTTCCGTATAGGAAATGTTATCCAGATAAGGTTTCCGTATAGGAAATGTTATCCAGATAAGGTTTCCGTATAGGAAATGTTATCCAGATAAGGTTTCCGTATAGGAAATGTTATCCAGATAAGGTTTCCGTATAGAAAATGTTATCCGGATAAGGTTTCCGTATAGGAAATGTTATCCGGTTAAGGTTTCCGTATAGGAAATGTTATCCGGATAAGGTTTCCGTATAGGAAATGTTATCCGGATAAGGTTTCCGTATAGGAAATGTTATCCGAATAGAGTTTTCTTATGGGAAATGTTATCCGGGTAGGGTTTCCGTATGGAAAGTGTTATCCTGATTGGGTTTCTCTTTAGGAAATGTTATCCCGATATGGTTTCCGTATAGAAAATGTTATCCTGATGGTGTTCGCATAGAAAATTTGACCTGATTCCGGTTTCCGTATAGGAAATCTTATCAGGATAACGGTTTCTTCATGAAAATGTTTATCCGAATTGAACTCACCTTATAACTCGGGTAGTCTGTGATGCTGGCCCCTTCTTGTGTGGCCTTGGCGTTACCGCCAATATACCACTAAGAGCCACCAAACGGAATGGTCCACCATGGGCTCCCTTGACATAGGTTATAAACTGGCGAACATCACTATAGAGACTGGTATTTTCCACCGACTTCAACTCCTTCGAGGCATTCACAAATCGTGTTACCAATGGTTTAAACACCGCAGCAATAACTTGAGCCTCCGGGCCACCACTTAGGCCGCCACTGAAATTTGTCGAATATCCGCCTTGACCGCCTGATGAGGATACACCATTGCCAAGATCGGTGTTAAGATTTTTAAAGGCACTCGTGCGTTTATGAGCTATTTTGGTGTGTTCGATATTCGATATTTTTGTTGTTGTTGGTGTTTTGATGTTATTTTGTACAGTAATGTGTGTGGGTGTGTGTGAGTGTTTTTTAGTTACAGACAGTTGTTGCATAGCGTTATATTGAAAGAAATATAAGATATATAGAAGAAAGAGACAGATAGACAGAAATAAAGAGAGAAAGAAAGAAAGTGTGTGTTTGTGTGGGTGTTATCAAAACAAACAAACAAATAGATGCGTTATCGGACGGTGTTGTTGTAAGAGATAGAGAGCGAGAGACAAGGATGGATGGGAGATTTTTAAAGGGGGGAACAAAACGATTAACGAAATTAATTTTAAGGCATTTTTTTTTATTAAAAGCTATAATATGCTACAAGTAAAAGAAGCCAATAATCTGAGGAAAACATGCAATCAACAATTTTTGTAACCGTTATCCGGATAAGACTTTCAGTAGAAAATTAATCCAATATTTTTTCTTTCACAAAATTTTGATTTACTCGTAGCAAAATAAGATTTAAATTCCATGCATAATATTTAATTATTTGACTATGTTTAATTTAATTTCGAAAATTTATCCAAAAAAGCATTTTCCAAGCAACTGAAAGCTCAATTAAAGCAATTTTATCAAAACATGCAATAATTTTTATTTTTTGAAAATATTTTTTTGTAACAGTTTTGCTAGTGTAATGTATGAAAGTTAAGAGATTATTGGCTAGGGCAGAAACTACATACGTATTTATTTTTTTGTTTTTGTTGCCCATTGTAATTACGCGCAGTCGAATGTATGTATGCAACTAATCTCAATGAATCACATTTGAAATTAATTCATTACTAATATCTAACGGGTTTCTTTCCGATCTAACGATTATATCGAACTTACTTAGCGGTGATAATAGGGAACTTGGATCCACACAAAACGCACAGAAAGCATGGAAAAAGTCAACCAACTCTTGTAGGCCGGAATTTTTTACCATTTCCTGTAGATATTTTTTGGTTCGTTGGCTTGCATGGCGCAGCAGACGTGAGAGGATCTTTTGACACTGACTGCGCAGAAAATCGGCAGGAGGTCCACGAACACCTGAAAGGAAAGAAAATACATCATTATTTATAATATTTCCCAAAGAGATTTCGATGCGAAAAACATTATCCGGATAACATTTCCTATACGGAAACCATATCCAGAAAACATTTTCTATAAGCAAATCGTATCCGGATAACATTCCCCATACGGAAACCCTATCCGAATAACATTTTTATATATAGAACTATACGGATATCATTTCCTATACGGAAACCCTATCCGGATAACATTTCCTATACGGAAACCATATCCGGATAACATTTCCTATATGGAAACCCTATCCGGATAACATTTCCTATACGGAAACCCTATCCGGATAATATTTCCTATACGGAAACCCTATCCGGATAATATTTCCTATACGGAAACCCTACCCGGATAATATTTCCTATACGGAAACCCTATCCGGATAATATTTCCTATACGGAAACCCTACCCGGATAACATTTCCTATACGGAAACCCTATCCGGATAACATTTCCTATACGGAAACCGTATCCGGATAACATTTCCTATACGGAAACCTTATCCGGATAACATTTCCTATACGGAAACACTATCCGGATAATATTTTCTATACTGAAACCCTATCCGGATAACATATCCTATACGGAAACCCTATCCGGATAACATTTCCTATACGGAAACCCTATCCGGATAACATTTCCTATACGGAAACCCTATCCGGATAACATTTCCTATACGGAAACCCTATCCGGATAGCATTTCCTATACGGAAACCCTATCCGGATAACATTTCCTATACGGAAACCCTATCCGGATAACATTTCCTATACGGAAACCCTATCCGGATAACATTTCCTATACGGAAACCCTATCCGGATAACATTTCCTATACGGAAACCCTATTCGGATAACATTTCCTATACGGAAACCCTATCCGGATAACATTTCCTATACGGAAACCCTATCCGGATAACATTTCCTATACGGAAACCCTATCCGGATAACATTTCCTATACGGAAACCCTATCCGGATAACATTTCCTATACGGAAACCCTATCCGGATAACATTTCCTATACGGAAACCCTATCCGGATAACATTTCCTATACGGAAACCCTATCCGGATAACATTTCCTATACGGAAACCCTATCCGGATAACATTTCCTATACGGAAACCCTATCCGGATAACATTTCCTATACGGAAACCCTATCCGGATAACATTTCCTATACGGAAACCCTATCCGGATAACATTTCCTATACGGAAACCCTATCCGGATAACATTTCCTATACGGAAACCCTATCCGGATAACATTTCCTATCCGGATAACATTTCCTATACGGAAACCCTATCCGGATAACATTTCCTATACGGAAACCCTATCCGGATAACATTTCCTATACGGAAACCCTATCCGGATAACATTTCCTATACGGAAACCCTATCCGGATAACATTTCCTATACGGAAACCCTATCCGGATAACATTTCCTATACGGAAACCCCATCCGGATAACATTTCCTATACGGAAACCTTATCCGGACAACATTTCCCATACAAAAACCTCCGTTATCCCAATAATATTTTCTCTTTGATCCACTTACCATCATTACAACCATTTGGACAACCCAGAACTTGCAAGGCTCTCCTTATGATTCCCATAGATATTTCATGGGCATGTTCGCCCAACTTGAGGACACCCATTTCCAATAGAAGTTCACATATATTAAGACCTGATTCCAGCACCCTCAACGATACTACAGTCAAATCGCGCTTAAAGACATTCAATACGGCCAGTAATACAATTTCATAATCTATGCCTCCATCACGGGTAATATAGAACGAAGATCCGGGTGCCTCCGATTCATCCACTCCAGTATAATCAATATGAGAATCGGTATTCGATCGCAACATATGGCCACGAAAACGAGAGCCCACATTGCTGGTAGACAATCCAGCCATGCTGCCATTGTAGCCATTGGCACCCTGCATACCGCCACCAATGCTACCACCACTGCTCATGGCATCCAATTGGGAGTCAATGGAGCCCTGCAGGAAGATAAATGGTGTTACATATTTGGGGTATAAACTTTTTCTGATGAGGTTGCCTTCCTACCTGTCTCTTCATATAATCCGGAGATGGTGTTGGTGTATGTTCCGTCACCGTGATAATGGGATTTCGTGGATAAAATGTCGTCCTCTGGCTCGATGATTGTGATGATCTCATAACCTTGGGCGGTTCAACATATCTGTAAAATCTTCAATATTTCAATATTCCATTGTGGGGGGAATATATGAATCGACAAAAAAACAAACCGAACATTAGTTAACAAAGATGACATGATGGTGCAGGATGAGTTTTCAATATTATTGTTGTAAATACTGTAAGAAAAAAGCTCATATATACAAAATATAATTTTTTGTTTAATTTTAAGTAACGCAGCAACAAAGCTCTACTTGGAACGAAACTCGTTAAACAATTACTTGGATTCGGGGTGGGTGTTTTGGGGGAGTTATAAAGGGGGTATTTTTAGTCATAAAGTGGTGCAACAAACATGAGAAGCAAGAAATATGCATAAAACACAATTTGAACTCAATAACAGTTTAATAGAATAATGTAGTTGTTGGTGTTTTTTCAAATTTTAATAGAAAGGGACAAAAGCGGTTGGCGTTTCTCTAACTCGAAAGTAATTTTTTTAATTACCAGCAAGTGGCAAATTAATAAGGCCAAGAACTGCGAGAGTAGTTTATTATTGGATGACCATTTGGTAGACAATAGAGTTGGTAAATCTCATTCCTAAAGCGGATTGATCCTTTTCGATTCCCTCCACAACATGAACTAGGTTCCATAGCTTTTAGTTAATTTTAGTTCAATCTTTCTTTGGCAACGGTAAGATCTAGATGAACGATTGGAGCACAAAGAACTAGGTGAACGAGAGCAAATAGGAACGACTAGATTAAAATGAACTAGCTGAACGAAAGTCTGCAACTAGTACCGATCGTTCCTTTCGCAGAATAGTTTCTTTGAACTAGTTTCGGTCGGAACGATCCAACTGTAGCAGACAGTGTGGGCGAAAATTCGTGGCAGATATTTTCACATCCCTCGAGTGGACGTTCAACTAATCCTATACAAAACAAAACTTCTGATCTTCCAATCATCAGCACACGTAATGATTTTCTCGATGAATGGAGGAAGAGCTCCGGGGTTTAAGCTTTATATTTCGTAACTCCACTTATCACTAAACCCACATATAATTGCTTATTCTACGTTTAAATCTTGCACAGAAGAAATGGTTCTAGCAGTCCCCAAATGGTGTGTCACGAATGCCAGGATCAAAGATTTTTCATAGGTCAAATCCAACCTCATAGATTGTTTGGCTTTGTCTTCGACTTAAGATGAAACCACTGGATAGTTATCCCAGATACTAGGAAGGAATATTGCCTCAAGAGTAGAGTTGTGTAGTCGAGTTCTTTTCTAGAAAGGAACTAGTTCCATAATATAGTTCCTTCGATCCATATAGTTCCGACTCCTAGATAGTGCATTCAAATAACTTTCTTTCTCCCTCCCTTCCATCGTTCTTTTCGTTTTGCCCTTCACATAGTTCCATATAGTTTGAAATGTTTTCGAAAAATGATGTGTCATGATATAAAAAAACCACTACCGTTCTATAGCTTGTTCATGTTTTCATATCCACGGGGCGAATTTCTTTTCCAGAAATGAACTAAATCCTTCTCGACATGTAATTCCGACTCCTAGATAGTTTATTGAATCTCTCTTTCTCTCTTTGTTTTTCTTTCTAATTCCGGGTTGATTCGTTGGACGGTGAAAAATGTTTTAGGAATGAAAGTTGTTTCAATAGTGGCGTTGGGTTTACGGAGCGATGTGATCTTTCTTGTTCTTTTTATATAAATGATGTTTGTCACTTCCTTTCTAGAAAGGAATTAGTTTCATATTAAAAATCCTTCCCTCCATATAGCTCCGACTACAAGATAGTCCATTCGAATCTCTCTCCTTCATCGTTCTTTTCGTTCACATTGTTCCATATAAATTGAAGTGTTTTCGAAGACGATGATAACATCAAAGACTTTTAATAGGACAAATCGAACAAACCGTTACCGTTCTATAGCTTGTTCTGATTTTCCGCTTATTCACGGATCCGAACAATAAGTTATTTTTCAAAAAGGAACTAGTTCCATAACTTCATATAGTTCTATTAAATAGTTCATTTTAATTTCTCTCTGTTTGTTTTTAATTTTTCACATAGTTCCGGGTTGATTCGTTGGTCGTTGAAAAAGGTTTTTGAAAGGAATGTTGACTCAATAGTAGAGTTTGGTTTATGGAGCGGATTTATCTTTCTTGTTCCTTTTCTAGGAATGATTTTTCTCGTTTCCTTTCCAGAAAGGATCTAGTTCCATAATAAAAATCCTTCCCTCCATATAATTCCTTCTTTCGTCGTTCTGTTCGCTTTTTTGTTCACATTGGTCCATATTACTTCATTTCATTAGTTGAACTATCTAGGTTCAATTAAATTTCTCTCTTTTTTACTCTAGTAGTTCCGGGTCGTTGGCTTGTAAAAAGGTTTTTGGAAGGATTGTTGACTCAATAGTAGAGTTGAGTTTATAGAGCGGATTGATCTTTCTCGTTCCTTTTCTAGAAAGGAACTAGTTTCTTATTCCATTTACTTCGAACTCCTAAATAGTTACATAGCATTTTATCCTTGGCTGAAGATGAGTTGGACAATCTAGTTCACAGAGTTGGAAAATCTAGTTCACGGAGAAATTTTTTTTCTCTATTTATTCCTATAAAGGAAATAAATGCTTCCCTACATATATTTCAGACTTCTAGATAGTTCTTTTGTTTTGTCGTTCACATAGTTCCACTTTGAAAAAAATTCATGGAGCGGACCGACATTGCTTGCTCCTTTTCTAGAAAGGAACTACTATATTTTTCCATTCACTTCGAACTTCTAGATAGTTTTATAACATTTTATTCTTGACTGACAACATTAAAAAATTTTAATAGGTCTAACCCAACTAACGCCTACCGTTCTACAGCTTGTTTTGATTTTCCGCTTATTCACGGAGCGGAGTCCTAGATAATTCATTTGAATCTCTCGTTTATCGCTCATTTTGCATTATCGTTAGATCTGTGTTGCTTCGTTGGTGGATAAAAAAGATAGATTGTAAAATGCATTGACGAGCGTACGTTTTGCATGGAAGAGAAAGTTCGAAGAATACAGGAATGAGATCAGAAAAAGGAACGAAATCAGATGAAATAATAATGCCAAATAAAGAAACGAGATAAACAAATGGAACTACATGAACGAGAGAGTCGCAACTAGTTCCGATTATTCCTCTCTCGGATTAGTTTCAATGAACTACTTCGCTACGGAACAACCCTAGAACACTGGTGCACAAAATAGTACGATAGGTTTGATGGTTAAATACTTATTCTCTCTACTCCCGGTTACGCTCTAATTTAGTTCTGTTCTCAATTTCTGTTCAACACCGCCTTAGAGTCTTCCGTGAAAGTACCTTCTGGACGGAACAGATTTTGTTCGACATGTCATCTTTTTGCATAATCTCTCTCGAGATGTTCGGCAATCTTTATTTCAATTGACGGGCGTAGCGTCCTGACAGACGCTACCGTAACTGTCAGATTCGACACAATAGAAAGAGAAGGTTGCAGATACAATCATCCATGGTCCTTTGGAGAATTCGTGTGACATGCTTAAGGGTAAACTTATTAGTAGTTTCACGGATTCAGATGCGAATCGTATCGAAAAGCTATTGACGAACTTTGAGCTAGTGGACATCTCTGTCTACCAGAGGTAAGTATTTTTTGCCCTAATTATGAGGATATATTTTTTTTCGTGGACGTACCCGGTTACCCTTTTATTTGACCCGAATGTTCGGATACGGGTACCCGGAAGGGGTTATCTCAACACCCAACAAAGGTTACGCGACCGAATTTCCTTGTTTTTGTGGGGTTCTGAGGCCATATATTTTCATTCACAACAGATATCATTTAAGTCAGGTGAGGGATTATGATTGGGGTCCAAACCCCAGTTTTGTGACTCTACTTTCCAAACGGTTTGAGATAACCTCAATGGAAAGGTATTTTCATAAGCATTCAATTGAAACCCGGATGTTGATTTCCATTTTAATTCCCTTGTTGTGATATCAGTCGAGTAGAACGCTGGTTTCTGCGGATTCTGACCTATGACCTATGTTCTTTCTTCGGGTATTCACTAACAAGAATATATCTGGGGCTGTACTAACGTCTCGTAATTTACTTTATGCTACCCGAACGCCAGAAGGGATGGATAAATCTCAGAACTTTCTGAATTCTTATTAATTGAGTTTCTTATATTTGAGTCGTTTTTTGGAAGTGGTTTAAGTCCATATTTTGAAATATTTAAATTTTTGTGGATTTGTGCCCTTAAACATGTCTAGAAACCCATGATGTGTAACAGAACCTAAAATGGACTTAAACCGCTTTCAAAATAAACGACTCATTTAAGGGAAGTGTGGCGATTAGAAGTGACGAATGACAATTATAAGGTGATGGTCTGAGGCATGAGGAGCCTCGGTATTTCTATACCTTCATGCGTTGTGTTGTTCTCTCAGTCGATGTATATAGAGGAGATACTAGTATTTAATAAAACACTAACCATTGCAAAGCCTAATAGAAACTTGGATTTATTTACTTTTCGTTTTCGAGTTAGAGAAACCTTTTTATTTTCAAAAATTTTCCGTTCTTGTCCCAACATCTTGTTTTTGTTGCCAATTAAGTGAAATCGTATCGAATGAAATGATGTTATGGTGCTGATGTTTTTATAATAATATATATTTTTGCTTTGCAACAAAATAAAAGTGTGTGTGTTTTTCTTTATTTCGAACATGATTTTCATTTTGGTAAACAGCACAACTCACCCGCTATCGAGAAGACAGCTGGTTTTTTATTGTAATGAAATAATCGGATAGGATACAAATAAAAGAAAAATGTGAAAGAAATGGAAAGCTTAGCTTTAGCAAAGGAAAGCATTTGATTTGTTTTGAGTTTTTAGAGAAATAAATTAGTGCAAGATTTTGTGCAGATAGTGAGGTTGGATTTTAATGTGGTGTGGATTCATCATGTTTTTTCTTAGAATTTTTGTAAAAGTATGACCTCCTAATTAAAATGTTATGTAGCCCTATGTTCCTTGTTTTATTTTCTATAGAAATAAATTAGCTGACCCTTGGGTCCAAGTTTTTTCTAAAGAAAAAAATTCACAGACCCCTCGGTCTAAGTTTTTTTATTCACCAAAGAATTTACAGACCCTAGGGTCTATGTTTTTCTGCGGCTTGTTTCAAAGTTTTTGTTGATAAAAACCAATTCACAGACCCTTGGCTCTTAGTTTTTTCTATAGAACAAAATTCACAGACCCTTGGGTCCAATTTTTTTCTATAGAAAAAATTCACAGACCCTTGGGTTTGAGTAGAATTTTAGGTTTCAAATTAAAAGAAATTCTGCCCGCCCCCAATTGACATCTGTTCTTACGTGTTATTTGTTTTGAAAAAGTTTTTTTTAATAGGTGTTCCAAGTTCTAAGTGTACCACATCAATTCTGGGGAAATTGTTGTTCTATAATTTTAGTAATTCTTACCTTAAACTAGGCATTGATTTGCCCTTGATCAAATTACTAGCCGGTTCTCTGGAAATCATTGATGCCGAACGTGACAGCTTCTTTTCACCAGTATCCAAACTCCGGTGGTATTCCTTGGAAAAAAAATAGAAGATGCTATGAATATGGCGAACAACTGGGGAAAATACATTTAACATTGAAAAGGGAACACTGAACAAGAAACATATGCAACGTGGGTGAAATGCAAGTAAAATAGGTTATATATTCTGGAACAATTTTGCGTTATATAAATATTTCGAATGGGTGTAGGAAACAACATTTAAGGGGATTGTGGTGGTACGGACTTAAATGCAATGCAGGGCTCAGAGGTTGTATATATTTTCTATAGAAATATGTTTTCAACACCCAAGGACCCAAGGTTCTGGAATTTAAAAAAAAAATAATGGATCCAAGAATCTATAGAAAAAAAACTTTGGCCCAAGGTTCTGCGAATTTTTTTCCATACAAAAAAAGTTAGACCCAAGGGTCTGCGATTTTTTCCATACAAAAAAAAAATTAGACCCAAGGATCTGCGAATTTTTTCTATAGAAAAAAAAGTAGGGCCCAAGGGTATGGGAATTTATTTTTATATAAAAAAATCAGACCCAAGGGTCTGTGGATTTTTTATAGAAAAATCATGGACCCAGTGGTCTGTGATTTTTTTCTACGCCAAAAACTTGGACCAAAGGATCTGTTTATTGTTTTCTATATAAAAACCACTACCCAAGGGTCTACGAATATTTGCCGTATAGAAAAATTTGAACCCCAATGGGCTGCGAACTTTTTCAATAGAAATGACTTGAACACAAAGGTCTGCGAATTTTTTCTATAGAAAAAACTTAGATCCAAGTGTCTGTGAATTTTTTTTCTATACAAAAACTTACATCCCAGGTTCTGAGAATTTTCTTCTATAGAAAAAACTTGGACCAAAGGTTCTGCAAATTTTTTTCTGTAGAAAAAACTTGGACCAAAGGTTCTGCGAATTTTTTTCTATAGAAGAAACTTGGACCAAAGTTCTGCGAATTTTTTTCTATAGAAAAAAATTGGAGCTAAGGTTCTGCAATTTTTTTTTCTATAGAAAAAAATTGGACCCAAAAGTCTGCCAATTTTTTTCTATAAAAAATGTACCCAACGGTCTATGAATTTTTTTTCTATAGACTCTGAGAATTTTTGCTGTGAGTACGACTCCGGAACACAGCCTATGAATGCATTAAGCCAGTACCAAAATGAGGGAAGTGGGATTGTGATGGATGGTAATATGAAGTAGTAGGTGTAGCTTTAAAGGTCTCATGCCACACAAAACAGACACAGTTAAATGGGGGAATACAAGTAAATGCAGGATTGATTAGCCATCGGGTTTGAAAGGGGTTCGTGGTTTTAAACACACAAATATTTAAACGCTTTGTTGTTGTTGCTGTTGTAATAAATATTTATCTTACTGCATGTTGCAGTGGTCTCTTGCCATTGGCTGAACCTGTATCAAGGCCTACTTTTTCCAAATTCTTTTCCGATTTTGAAAACATTTTCGTTTCGACAAATGCTCGCAGATCGGACATTTTGACACGTTTCTTTTTTTCGCTGCCACGTCGTTCCGCAGTGGGTGAGGCTTCTTCTGTAAGGAAAGAGAATGGTGTTAGGAATAATTTTTAATTGGAAGTTTTAATCAGAACTCACCCGCTAAACATGCTGTGATGGATGGTTCGGGTATTTCAATATAATCTTTATTTACGGAACTTCCAGGGCTATCACGATTATTACTATTCGGTCCCTGATAGAGGGAAATTTCGATGTGTGGTATGGGCAAGGAATTGGAACGTTTTCGTGGTTGATTTATGGAAATGGCAGCTTCTTCACCAATTTCACTTAGTCTGGATAAATAAATAAATAATTAATTAACTAATAATTAAAGTCTTTTGGAACCAAGGACTAAGGATTTTTTATAGAAAAATACTTGGACCCAAGGGTCTGTTAATTTTTTTCTATGGACAAAACAATGGACCCAAGGGTCTGTGAATTTGTTCTATAGAAAATACTTAGACCCAAGGGGCTGTAAATGTTTTCTATAGAAAAAGATTAGACCCAAGTGTCCGCGAATATTTTTTCTATAGAAAAACATTAGATCCAAGGTTCGGTGAATTGTTTTCCATAGAAAAACATTCGACCCAAGGGTCTGTGAATTTTTTTCTATAGAAAAACATTTGACCCAAGGGTCTGTGAATTTTTTTCTAAAGAAAAACATTTGACCCAAGGGTCTGTGAATTTTTTTCTATAGAAAAACATTCGACCCAAGGGTCTGTGAATTTTTTTCTATAGAAAAACATTCGACCCAAGGGTCTGTGAATTTTTTTCTATAGAAAAACATTAGATCCAAGGGCCTGTGAAATTTTCTATAGAAAAACATTAGACCCAAGGGTCTGTGATTTTTTTTCTATAGAAAAACATTAGTCCCAAGGGTCTGTGAATTTTTTTCTATAAAAAAAATAAGACCCTGTGGTCTGTGAATTATTTTCTATAGAAAAAAAGTTCGCAGAGGTCGGAATTTTTTCCTATAGAAAAAATAAGACCCTGTGGTCTGTGAATTTTTTTCTATAGAAAAAAAACTAAGACCCTGTGATCTGTGAATTTTTTTCTATAGAAAAACATTGGAACCAATGGTCTGTGATTTTTTTATATAGAAAAATACTGTATCCAAGGGACTGTGAATTTTATTCTATAGAAAAACATTGTACCCAAGGGTATGTGAATTTTTTTCTATCGAAAAACATTGGATCCAAGTCTCTATGATTCTTTTACTGTAAAAACATTTCCACCTTAAAGGGTTCTCACACTCACCTATTATACAAATACTGAAGACTCCAAAAGATACCCTCCTCCTGCCAATGTGATATGAACAGGCAACGCATAACACCCACATCCAAAAATGTGGCCGCTGAGACATCAGCATTTACACTTTCCGATTTATCTGATTCCGTCTCCCTCTCCACAGAGGCACTACGTTTCTCCTTCATGGAAGCTCCACGCATCAACTCCTGCTGATCGAATTCAAATTTCGTCGACGGCTTATCCTTATCCCTTGAATGTATGGACTGGCGACTGCCGCGACGACTTTGTGGTTGTTGTTGGGTCAGCAGGCTAGCATCGGCCTATCGATCGGTGTCATGTAAAACAAAAAATATTGAAAATTAGAAAACCAATTCGGATCGTAAACGATAAAGCATTTCAACAATTACAGTAAAAAACGAATTGTCCATTAAATGGGAAGCAGAAGGTAAACGAAAAATAACAACACGTTCATCTTCAACACTGGATGCTTCTTCGGGTATGGTTTCGGGGAAAAATTCCTTGGGCGATGACACCCAAGAGCTCTAAAAACATTTAATATTCCAAACATAATATATGTATGTATGTGGGTGGTTATCAAAAGAAAGAAAACGAAAACGAAAAAAAAATACAAACATTCATATTGAAAAATTACACACATATATAGAAAAAGATATTTTTTGTTTTTGTTGTTGTTTTGTTTTGCATAGAACAAAGCTGTTGAGGCTTTAGCTATGGCGGAAAATGTTATTTATGCGGTACATACCTCCTCATCCTGACGCGTTGTGTGATCGGATCCCACACTTTGTGGTGAGTCGACTTTGGGGGACATGGCATCTACGCTGAGGGATTGTTTTCCTGAAAGGATATATTTTTTTAATTTTTATATTCAGATCGGAACCAGGAAATTCTGATGATTTTTTATAGAAAAATATTTTGTAAAGACACAAGGGTCTCTGATTTTCCAATAGGAGGGACTCTATAGAAAAAAATTGGACCAAGGGTTTGTACATTTTTTTCTATAGAAAAAACTAAGACTCGTGGGTTTGTGAATTTTTTCTATAGAAACAACTTGTGCCCAAGGGACTGTGATTTTTTTTCTATAGAAAAAACTAAGACACAAGGGCTTGTGATTTTTTTCTATAGAAAAAATCAAGACCCAAGGAGACCCAAGGGTCTGCGAATTTTTTGATATAGAAAAAAAACTAAAACCCAAGGGTCTGTGAATTTTTTCTATAGAAAAAACTAGGAACCAAGGTTCTGTGAATTTTTCTTGTAAGGCCCATGGGTCTCCGAGTTTTTTTCTATAGAAAAAAGCTAAGACCAAAGGCCTTTGAATTTTTTCATTGGAAAAAAAGATCCAAGGGTCTGAACATTTTTTTAGAAAAGGCTAACCCCTATGGGTCTGCGAATTTTTTCTATAGAAAAAACTAGGACCCAAGGGTATGCGATTTTTTTTCTTTAGAAAAAATTTTGATCCAACTTGGAATTTTCATACTTACGTCCTGTAAAAACATCTGTTGATCCTTTTGGTGTGGGAGCACACAATAGATTACGTGCCTTAGGCTTTACAGGAGCTGTAAAACAGGGAGCTCCCGGGGCACGATTATCCCACATGCCCTGCCATAACTTAATGCCATTTTCTAAACGACAATTTTGGAAATCGGATTCCTTTAAATGATGGATAATGGGAGCAAATAAATAGACAAAGAGCTGCAAAGGAAATCAACCGAAAATTAAAAATTTCCTTCAATAATTTAACCTGCAAAAATCTTACCGTAATTGTGGGCACCGAAAATAAATATTGTTCCATTGATTTTCCCTTCGTGTCACCATCCGTGACCATACCACCACCTCCTAGACCACCTTCGTCTCCAGCACATTCCTCCGCCGCATAGAGTAATATCCACTGCATTGCATACAACAATGTTGTTTCAATTTGTCCTATTGCCTGCATATCCTTGACGCGATTGTGCAGCAAAGCCGATACACAATGCATAACATGGGGCAGGGCGGCTTGCAGCAGACGCCATCGTGGTATGGCAGCCAGGCCATCCGTCAGAGAAGGTGATAAACCAAATTGTATATTCAGAACCACGACCTTTTCAAAGGACTAAGGAATTGAAAAATGAATATATATTTAGAAAATATTCAATATTTTGAAGAAAATAAAAACTCACCTTACACGCTCCCTTCGATTCCTATTGGTTCCAAATATTTTCAGCAAAATAATTAATAATTTTTATTAATATTAGTATTGTTATTATTTATATATAATTGCAATGTATGTGAGGGGGGAGTTTCGAGTAACTTTTTTTTTGTAACACAAATATAAGAGAACATTTAAACATCAAACATAAAATGGTATGAAAAAAGATTTAACTTTACACAAGAACATAGAAGAAAGTACGTGTAAAACATAATAAAAGATATATACAAAAGTTCAAGTTGTTCGGAGATAAGCTGTGTGACATATAATGTAACATAAATATTAAAAATTGTATTGACAAAATATCAACGAATGATTTCGGTTCCATTCATCATTCCAGGTGTTGCGTATAATTCGAGAAACCCATATGCCAAAAATACTGAAACGTAGGTAAATGTAAAATACTGCAAAGTCCTTAAAATACATAAAATGTGATTAACATTTTCCACCATGAGATGTTTTAACTGTTGAGAACTCTCAATGTCAAATTGCTGTCACTTCGTATCGGAAAGACGTAAAAGATCCTTATAATACATAAAATGAAGCGGGCATTGTTTTGAACATTTTTCGCTTATGGTATTTTACCTAAGAAAATCTGAAATGGTTATTTTGGACTAGGACTTTTAAACCAGTTAGGAAAGTAGTAAAGTAGGACGGGGCCGACTATATGATACCCTTCACCACTATGGGTATATTAAAGACCATAATTAACATGAAATTGGATGAAATAAAATTTGTGATATTTATCTAAATGTGAATCGGACTAGATTTATCCATAAACATGTCATTCGTTTGGGACAAAAGTATGAAAATCGACTTCAAACAAATCGACTTCTAGAAAACGCAACTACGTAATTCTATGCTCAATTTTGTACGGTGTGCAAAATTTGATGTCAATCTGACAAACATGAGGAGTTTGATGTACAATTTACTTAAAATCGGACGAAAATATATATGGAAGCTATATCCAAATATGAAACGATTTCAACGAAACTTGTCACAGGTTAAGTTATACTAATTTCGGTACGTTTAGTTCCTATCAGCCATATATTGGTTTCTTGGTGCGTCAATTACTTCATATCAGCTATATCTAAATCTCAACCGATTTTTACGAAACTTGGCACACAAAATTCTGGACTAAATTCAGTACGTTATGCAACATAAGAACTTTGGCACATTATTTAAATTAAAACGGACGAAAAAATATATATCTAGATCTGAACCGATTTTCACGAAACTTGGCAGACATCGCTCTAGGCTCAATTCAATACGTCATGCCAAATTTCGTGCAAATGGGAAGATATATAGGGACTTTGGTAAACCATTTACCTTAAATCGGACGAAACTATATATGGGAGCTATATGTAAATCTGAACTGATTTTCTCGAAACTTGGCACACAACATTCTGGACCTAATTCAGTACTCTGTTCCACATTTCATGCAAATCGAAAGATACAGAGGGACTTTGGTGCCCCATTTACCTTAAATCGGACGAAAGTATATATGGGAGCTATATCTAAATCTGAACCGATTTTCTCGAAACTTGACACACATCATTCTGGACACAATTCAGTACGCTATGCCAAAATTCGTGCAAATCGAAAGATTTTCAGGGTCTTTGGTGAACCATTTACCAAAAATCGGACAAAAATATATATGGGAGCTATATCTAAATCTGAACCGACGTTTTTTCCCAATTTCAATAGGGTTCGTCCTTGGGCCAAATAAATGAGCTGCACCAAATTTCAGCCAAATCGGATTAAAAATGCAACCTGTACTTTGTTTACAATTTAACATCAACAGACAGACGGTCGGACGGACATGCATAAATCGACTTAGAAAGTGATTCTATGCATATTCTCAAAAGGAACCATGTGTCTATATCGTTTATTTTTGCCTGTTACAAACATATGCACAAAGACATAATACCCTGTACCACAGTGTGGTGAAGGGTATAAATATATAAAATGAGGAGGGACCTGCGTTAGAGCATATGTCAAAACATGGACGTTTAGTAAAATTGGGTGGGTTTCTGTCCTCGTAGAATCCGGATTATCAGGCTAGAAATAAAATGGATATATACGAGGAAAGGTTTGCGTATTAAAGTGTGTGCTTATAATTTTGGCTATGTGGGTATATATCCATTATCAAAGTAAATCCGTAAATATCCGCCTTTTCGTCTGTTGTAATCACGCTAGCCTCTAGACAAAAATTTGCATGGAGTTGCAAATACGATCCATGTTTAGGCATATTCATATAATGATTTCCACAATTTTTGGTATTTTTTGATTTTGATCATGTTAGATATTTATATTGTAGATATTTTTTTCTTTTGAATTCAAACTATTAGCATCCGAAAAGTTCTAAAATGTACTAAATTTTTTACAATTTCGTAGCATGTAAACGGATAGAGCTAAAAAATTTAAATTTGGGATGCGAATCAAGATTGAGAGGTAAGGTCGATATGAGGAGGTGGTTTTGAAAGTGTGTACTCATGTGTACGAAATGCATTATATGGTACTATATTTAGTACAATTTCAATTTAGAGGTACGGATGGAGCTTGTAACGTGACCGCTACATTTCACACCACCTTATTATATACCCCTCGTTAATATAATAATAGGATACCTACATTTAAGCAACTCACTTCAACATCAATGAACAATCATGAAACTATTGTCGAGGTATAGGAAAGTAATTCTCATTCACTTTGTGTTGTCGTACAGATAAGAGCAAGGTAGATATATAAGGTAGCCGAATTGGGAATATGATATGTCAAAATTGTTATCAAGGCGAATAAAAACGTATTCGCCTTATATTTTTCCACCAATCAGAACAAAGCATTTTTGAAGTTTTATAAAATATTTTTTTTTTAATTTGTGTGCTTTTTTGCAAATATTAAATTTATGAATTAAAAATAGCATAAACGATAAAAATGATTCGGCGATCTTAAGGAATTGATGACAAGGAATACATTTTTGGAGATACGAAGACGTGGAACCATTTTGTTTTCTGCGGTAGTAACACCTCAGCATACCAAACACAACATAAGTGAAAATCTAGATGCTAAATTACAACCAAATGAATGAAATCGGGACGTATCATTATATGGAAGCGAATAAAGAGAGTTTTGCAATAAGAATCCAAAATGGGAAATTAATCCAACTGAATTCTAGCAATATTCAGTACAAAAACTCCAGACTGGTTTCCTGGTTCAGTATTCTTATCATATGTAAAAGTTTGCAAAATTGTCTATTCTGAAGGTCTCATTCGAAGATGAATCATTTTCCTTTCGATTATTGGTATTGTTTAACGTGAAAAACGGCACCAAATAGTTATAGAAAGTCACAAGACTTCTTCCTATAGAAGTTTTGTGAAGGCATCCTGGACATGGCCGATATTTATTTGGTTCTTTGCTTCTTCAGAAATTTGCTTTTTCATTATTATTTATTTTTTTCATTATATTTTATTTTCACTGCGATGTCAAGAACAACAAATTTACATATAATGTTACCTTCAGCTGGCTTGATACGGTTACATTATGAATATACCTTGGATAAGTGTTCCAGTTTTCATTGGCAGAGATGGTCGAGAGCTGGAGTTAGACCAAGTACGAGAGAAACCGACTTGTGGCAGTGTCCGCAGTCGCAGGACCTTGTACCGAACATAGCCGAAGCCTTCGACCTGCGATTCGTTCGCTACCGCCACTCGTTCGCTTCCTGCGACTCGTACACTTCCGCGAATTGTTCGCTTCCGCGACTCGTACGCTTCCGCGAATTGTTCGTTTCCGCGAGTTGTTCGCTTCTATATAACTCTTCTCGTTTCAGAAGGAGTTTGAACGAAGGGCCCCACCGATTACTACTACCCGAGCCGACTACTACAAGCCGAGTCGACTACACAATCCGAGCCGACTACTTCAACCCGAGCCGAATACTTCAACCCGAGCCGACTACTTCAACTCGAGCCGACTACTTCAAGCCGAGCCGACTACTTCAACCCGAGCCGACTACCTAAACCTATACAACCGAGGCCGACTATACAAATACAGCTGAGTGCCACAATCGGCAGTCAACCCATCAGCCCGACGGAACGAGTCCCAACACACCGAAACGACAACCAACGAATTAATAACTCCATCGTATTGAAGATCCCGCATGTTATTCTCTATCTAAACACAGAAGTATTTTTTAACTTTAACTTTTAATAATTTAACTTTTACCACTCGTGTTTTCTAATTTAAGGTTTGTGGGTCCTTGAGTTGACCCTGGCTGCGATTAAGCTTACTTCAGCCTTATACAAAACCACTCGTTATAAGCTGGAACTGTGAAATTTGAAATAAACATTACCGTCGGAGTGTAAGAATAGGAAATGCAAGTAGTTTTGGAAATTTTTTACTTATGTGTACGAAGAGTACAAAATCGTTCAATAATTGATACAATTTGGATTTGGGTGAATTATGGGTACTCAATGATATTATACTTGGCACAATTTGAATTTTGGGTTAACCGATAGAGCTGAAATCCTAAAATTTGGAGTTAGGATCACTGTTGGTGTGTAGGATTGGGGTATGTTGGAAGTTTTGGAAATTCTTACTAATGTGCACTAAATTTGGTACAATTTGAATTTTAGGTGAACCGATAGAACAGGAATATTAAAATTTGGAGTTCGGATCACTGTTGGAGTGTTGGATTGGGTTATGGATGTAGGTTAGGAAATTTGGACTTACGGGTACTAAATGGTACTACATTTGGTACACTATGAATATTGGATGAACCGATATGTTAAGATAATCAAATGGTTTGAAAATTCAAACTGTAAGTATATAAAAAGTGATTTAATGGGTATCGAGGTTTGTGTAGAGTTATGGTTACGCGTTGGTTTTAGCACTTTTATTATAAATGATATTGGGAAACTAATGTATTTATGGCCGCATTTATTTATAAAGCTTTAAGTCCCAATATTCCACACAAGCAACAACATTTTTAGTGGTTCATATCCGCTCACTGAAAATGTGTATATATTTGATATACACTGGTGGCCAAAACTAAATCAACTAGAACTACAAGGTTAAAAAATGCCGCATATCTTTTTAAAAAATAAAGATTTCGTATTAAGTTTTTCAATTTTAAATCTGGTTCTTTATTCACTTAAAAAAATTTGTAATGTAAATCTCATTTATCTCAATTTTTGCTTTGACAAAACCAAAGCAACTCTACAGTACAAATATATTAGCTCTAAAAGTTAAGTTATTTTTACCTTAATAACTGGATGGATTTTAAATGAATTTTATTACAATAACATGTGCCTGGTTATAAATTGTGACGTACTACCAAATATATATGGGCAATATTGTCAATTTTGTAATATTCCATTTTCAAAAAATCAGCATTTTTGTTTTTGTGGCACATCTATGATTTTTGGTACACATATAGAGAAAAATGTTCTGACTCCGAAGCCGTTCGCGATCAAAATTTTGGTTGATGCGCGCAAAAGTTATCGAGGTTTTAATTTTGGGCATAAGAAAAAAATCTTAAAATTACGCCGTTTATTATATTGACCAAAAACGTTGATATAAATATGAGAAAAATAAAAAATATATAGCAGATTACATCAATATTTTCATTATATTAATGACATACACACACCTAAAAATTAATTTAAAAATATCTACACAATCTAAACATGGTGAATCAAATGATATCAAAATCACACAAGTCCGTGTAGCGGTTTCTAAATCAAAGCGACATCAAAACAAGATATTGAGGAAAAATATTTGTTTTTGGTTCGAAAAAACAATGTCATCATATTTATTTTTTTAATTGTATACAAGAAATTTCGGAAAAAAATGTTGGGGTTATTCTGATATTTTACCAGAATTTCGCCGAAAAATTGACATATATAATAATAATCACTTTTTGTGTATAAGTATACGCCTTGCGGATTATATCAAGACCCTTCCGATAAATCTTAGAGTTCTATAAATAGAAATAAATCTTAAAAAAATAATATTATGAAATATACATTTTAAATTGCGTGTAAATCGCGCAATTCTCAAAATCATTTGATGCGCATGCGGTTTCCAGGAAGTACTAAAGTTTATCTTCCAATCCATACATATTTTGCGAAATTTCATTTGACGGCTAAGATGTGCCACACGTTACATTAAAGTACCCAAAAAATCGTAAAACGCGAATAATTTCCGAAAACTCCATATGCCATTAACGCGCATCCGATTTCGGTGTGCACCCTAAAAAAATACATCGATCTATACCGATTTCAATGTGGTCCATTAAGAACCATGGATGTGCCAGCTCACACTATTTTTGAGATAAATTGCGTACATCTCTCCTTCGGCTGAAGTTTTTAAAGTTCCGTTCTCGAAAAAGATCAAAATCCGTATGAGGTCATTTATTGAAGCGGAAATTATCCACAAAAAACGCAAATAAATCCGCGATATTTTCAAAAACATTTTTTGCCAAATTTCGGGTTTTTGGAAGGCCAGTTCCCGCCGTTCTAGTAGATGGATTTTCACGAAGACGATTTTATATCATTCGAAACGTAAAAACCTTATTGATCGCGGGCACCCATATCATTCAGTTGACAGATCTAAAAATTTGGCCCGAAAAATAGGTTTTTTAGAAATTTGATCGCACAAAATTCGCACCTGCGGATGAGTATTACTCTGAAGCTGTGCATACTACATACACAAAATACATATCAAATTACGCAGATTCGCGACTACAATAATCTTATAATCGATTTTTAAAAATTCCTGTTTGCGTATTAAAGCTAGAAGTAAAATTAAAAAAGCACTCAAAATCAAGCTTCAAAATGTCAGCATTATTTAAAGGTAGATGCAGTTAAAATTTTGAAAAATGATACATAAGTGGCGTAGTCCCCATTTTGTTGGCTTCTAGTTTTCTTTTGACACGAAGACCGTGCAATGAGTGGCTTAGTCACAAATCGATAGAGAACATAAAAAAACTGGTTCGCCTCAACCTGTTTTTACACATTTTTTTACATTAACACTAGATTGCCGAAGGCAGTCATTTTGACCGTTTTTCAATTTCAAGTACAGAAACAATTGTGTATATTATGACACAGCTTTTTAAAATTTGGTGACTTTTTGTACCACATAGAACTACGTTTATTAATCATAGTAGCTGTTTCCTCCCCTCTTTCATTCCCCGTATTCACATGTGCTATACCTATATTGCCTGAAAGCGGTCATTTTGACCTTTTGTGAAATATTATATATCAAACTACTTTTATTATTGTATAAAGTAAATTTCTTATATGACCAGATCAGTACAACAACATCGAAACCCGTTTGCTACTCTAGAAACACAATCGAACATACAAATCGGGAAAAATAAATTTTATATTTCCAGTCGATTTCACTCTTCGAGTAAAGACTTCCTCTTTTTCGAACATTTTGCCCGCGCTCTTATTTTTTAAAAGGGGAAACTCGAGAGCCCTACCACCGAAAACAAATAATAACAACGTTTTGTATGATTGTAAATAATGTAAAAAATATTAAAAAATTAGTTAAAAAAATTTTCTTTACACAATAAAAATTCTTTCAGAATGAGGTCATTTTGACCGATTTTAGGCAATATAGGTATATACAAAATTCCCGTCTTTCTAGTGTTAAAGTAGACACAGCTTCCACCAAAATTGGCCATTGGCCAGAACCCATCCTACATGCACAATTTCGTGAAGATTGGTCCATAACTGTGGCTTGTATCGTGGTATAATGGATAGACGGACGGACACACATGTCTAGATCGACTCAGCTAGTCGAGATATGACGATCGGTATACTTAAAGGTGGGTCTAGGACCAATATTTCGCGGCGTTACAAACTCTTGGGGCTGCACAAAGCTATAATACCCTGACAACATAGTTGTGTAGGGTATAAAAATGGCTAGGACAAAATACAGTACAGATACAGTACAACTTCGGAAAACTGAATGGTGCGCCGCCTTTGGTGACGGATGAGTGTACCCCAGATATATGGCGCCTGTTTGTTCGAGAGATTAAATCGAAAACCAGGTATTTAGTAGATACAGGAGCAGATTTAACGGTATATCCTGTGTCACAATCCATGCGCAATCATCCTCCCAGTCAGCTTGTTCTGTATGCCGCAAACCAAACTCCGATTAGGACATATGGCACAAAAACTCTATTGCAAGTGTAAAGGATTCTGCTATTAAATGTATTTCAAGATTATCTGAATATACGCCATTGCTTCGAGAATTTAACGACTTAACAAAGATTAATTTCAAATCTAAAGCAAAACATTCAGTTAAGCAACATATCAAAACTACGCAGTTCCACATATTCATGATTTTGGTGCATTGCTGGATGGTAAGACTATTTTCAGCAAAATTGATTTGGTTAAAGCTTACCACCATATACCAGTGGAAGAAGATATTAAAAAGACAGTGGTAGCAACACCGATTGGAAATTTTGAATTTACTAGGATGGCATTTGGATTGTGCAACGCTGCACAAACATTCCAGCGATTTATGCACGAGGTATGTAGAGACTTAAAATTCGTTTACGTTTATATAGACGACATTCTCGTTGCATCAGTAAGTGCGGAAGAACATCAAAATCATCTTAGAAGATTATTCGAAAAACTGCGCCAATATGGTTTAACTATCAACATCGATAAAAGTGTTTTTGGAGTTGCGGAATTGTAATTTCTTGGGTATCTCGTAACAAAAGAGGGGTTAAAACCTCTTCCTAGCAGAGTTCAGGTAATACAAGCATATAAGAGACCCAGCACTGTCAAAGATCTTCGTCGTTTTCTGGGTATGATAAACTTCTACATACTATTTCTACCAGGTGTTGCAAAGTCACAAGCAATTTTACATAGCATTTACAACGGCAATGTGAAGGACGATAACAGCGATATAAGAGTTTCACAAACAAACAGCATCTTCCCACAGTTTCAGGATGCAAGGAATAGTATACCCAAGGATCAAATTGAGCATTTTATTGATTCGAAGCCTCGTAGGTGTGCTGCCGTAATAAAAAAATTGTACATTACTAGCAAAATTAGCTTTATAAGAAAAACTCAACAAGTTGCTTTAGTTTTGACCAATCAAAAATTGGTTCAATTTAGTTTTCAATAAGCCGACCATATGATACCCTACACAACTACCAATGAACTAACTAACTTTTTGCGGATCTGTATTCCGAGCCTGAGCAAAATTTTGAGATATTTGCTTATAATAGTGACCCCTAGAAAGCCTTGAAAACCAGATAATAATAATGTTTTCGTCCATTTCATTCCGCAAAATATCATCTGATCATTTATTATAGGCATTGTCCTTGACCATTTCCGGAACTCCGTGCATAGTTACGTGCATAAAAGAACATATTGTTGCTATCAATTTGACCGCTGGCCAGACCCGTTTCTCCGTACAAACGCCCGATAAAACGAAAGTTTTTGGTTCATTTGATCCCCAAAATATTAACCGATAATACCAATATCGAACGAAATTCAGTACAATGTATACTTACTATTACAACATACTTTTGGTTACAAATGCGTCGGATGACAAGAACCAATATATCCTTTTCAGTGACAAACTTCATTGAATTAGTAGGAAAGTATGTGTAAAAGTTATCCCACAAATATTGTGAGCTTTATTGTGAAAGTCAACAGTATTATACCCTATATGTTTATAACATACATACACAAAATATGTGCACCTTTGAAATTTATAAAGAAATCAGTGAGCAGTATAATCGGACGGACCCTACACAACTTGCACGAAAATTTAACTTTCTGTGGTTCTATATTCTGATATTGGGCAATATTTCGCGATATTTGCACTCTCTTGACCGTCTAGAAGTCAACAAATATTACTAAAATTCAGTACAGCCCTTCTAATTACTTGTCCAGATTCCCTTCACCGTGGGTTGTGTTGTGATGTTCAGCTTTCAACAAAACACAAAAATTAAGTTTTCGGTCCACTTCATCCCAATATTATTGTCTGATCATCACTGAAAATTATAACTGGAACCTCATGGAACATTTTAAAGCGATCAGCGCTATATTTCCGCCATCTAGTGTGGTAATGGTTTACTAAATAAATAAATACGTAAGCGCCTGTATATATTTACGTATAACTCCCACATCCGAGTAGATACGACAATATAATTGATATCAATTTAAGGGCCAACCACTCCTCATGGATACACTATCAACTTCTCGGCTCTATATTTTTCAGGAGTAAATATATAAGCTATAGAATACACATTTTGTCATTTTTCACACAAAAGTCAGGGTTCATTTGATCCGAAAAATACAGACATGCTTATTCTTTGACCCGATCCCTTTCTCCATGTAAAAATTCGCTATGTTTGGGCCATAACCTAACATATTAACCGATCTTTACCAAAAACAATAGGGGTATTCATTGGGCCGAACCCATCCTACATGCAACATTTCGTGAAGATTGGTCGATAAATGTGGCCTGTATCGTGTTTACAAATTATAATGGAAAGACGGACGGACGGACACACATGTTTAGGTCGACTCAGCTAGTCGAGATATGACGATCGGTATACTTAAAGGTGGTGTTTCGGTTTGTATAATGGAATATGTTTTGCAAAACTTTTCTAGAAAACCAAATCAGAACCTAAAATGGACTTAAACCACTTTCCTATGATGGACCCATTGGCCCACTCCTTCTGGTACATCCATCAGAAAGTACCAAAATTTTGAAAATGTTCAAATACAATATCAAGCGAACAGAATATTCATAATAGTTTTACCAGTCCTAAATAAAATCAAATACCAATGTGGGAACCATCGGTCCTCTCCTTTTCCTACTTCCTCGATATGGGTCAATATGTTAAAACTTTAAAAATATTATAGAGCGAATAGAGCATTCAATTAGGATAAGAGATCAGGAATCAGAAAATTATTTCAAACCAGTAAGGAAAGTAGTAAAGTCGGACGGGGCCGACTATATGATACCCTTCACCACTTTGGGTATATTCAACAGATGGAATTCTAGCAGACGTCGAATTTTTGAAGGACCATTAACATGAAATGAAGGATATATAGGGAAGGATATATAGGGACTTTGTTGCAACATTTACATAAAATCGATCCAAACTATATATGGGAGCTATATCTAAATCTGAACCGATTTTCACGAAATTTAACACACATCGTTCTAGACATAATTCAGTACGCTATCCCAAATTTCGTGCAAATCGAAGGATATATAGGGACTTTGGCGCACCATTTACATAAACTTGAAGGAAAATATATGTGGGGGCTATATCTAAATCTGAACCGATTTTCATGAAATTTAACACACATAGTTCTAGACTTAATTCAGTACGCTATGCCAAGTTTCGTGCAAATCGAAGGATATATAGGGACTTTGGTGCACTATTTATCAAAAATAAGACAAAAATATATATGGGAGCTATATCTAAATCTGAACCGATTTACACGAAACTTTGCACACATCATTGTAACTTAATTCAGTATGCTATGCCAAATTTCGTACAAATCGAAGGATATATAGGGACTTTGGTGCACTATTTACCTAAAATCAGACGAAAATATATATGGTAGCTATATATAAATCTGAACCGATTTTCACGAAATTTTACCCACATCGTTTTAGACTTAATTCAGTACGCTATGCCAAATTTCATGCGAATCAAAGGATATATAGGGACTTTGGGGCACTATTTACCTAAAATCGGACGAAAATATATATGGTAGCTATATATAAATCTGAACCGATTTTCATGAAATTTTAGACAGATCGTTCTAGACTTAATTCAGAATGCTATGCCAAATTTCGTGCAAATCGAAGGATATATAGGGACTATGGTGCACAATTTACATAAAATCGGACGGAAATATATTTGGGAGCTATATCTAAATCTGAACCGATTTTTCCCAATTTCAATAGGGTTCGTCCTTGGGCCAAGTAAGTGAACTGTGCCAAATTTCATCCAAATGGGATCACAAATGCGATTCTATGCATATTCTCAAAAGGAACCATGTGTCTATCTCGTTTCCTTTTGTCTGTTACAAAGATATGCACAAGGACATAATACCACAGTGTGGTGAAGGGTATAAAAATGTACACGAATGAATCGCTGATCATCCATAAATAATCATGGAAACTTTGGTACACGGCAAAAATCATCTCTAAGAAATCTTAATAGTAATTTGTGGCAGAGTTTAAGTCCATAATTTAGATATTTTCCTAAAATTGGAAATGTTTAAGGCCACATGAATATTTCCGTTTACGACCTACTGCGGATAGAAACTTTTAATACACGTTCTTTCAGACTAATCATGCATGCAAATCACTTACATCAAATCGAACTGAATTATATATGTGGCCTGGCTGTGTAATGGGTTTAGGTTAGGATATGTATTTGAAAATGCATTAGTTTGCTATAAAATCGTTATTTTATATTTTAATAAATCCTATAAGAGATGTTCTTGAGTATCTGATAGATTTCAAGTACAAATGCTAAGTATTTTCGAATATATAACCGATGTTCTGTTATTTTCCTTTAAAATTCTTGAAATCCACAAGTATTGTTTTAACCTCCACACTAAATAATTCGATATCGTAGAAACTCAAAACATCTAATATTATTTATTAATAATAATTATCTGAAGTTATTGCAAGAAAAAAGATTTCTACCGATATTCGGAACTAAAAAAATAACGAATTTAAAGTATGGGAAATATAACCAACTACAAACGAAATAAAATTTAAATAAAACAAAAAGTAATTTCGGTGATGGATTTGTGTACGGTTGACTGTTTCGGGTAACTGTTTTATTATTTTGAATTACCGCTCAAATGGCAACTTACATGGTGTCCCGGTGCATGTTGACAAAACTACATCAAATATTATATAAGACAGACAACAAGAAATATTAAATTGATTTATTTTTTGTTTTTTTTTTGTTGTTTTAGTATTTTTATTTTATTAAACAAAAGAATGGTGTTAGTAATAAAATATTCTAATTTTATATTTATTTTGAAGGATAATTTCATTTAGTTTTCATTTTTTAATATTAAAGCAACAAAAAAGTGGTTAAGTAACAATTGTTGACATAAAAAAACAGAACATTGAAAATATGTAGATTATTAAGCCACAATTAATGAGTATAAGACAATTGTATAATATGGGATATAATTTCAACACCAAAAAATTAAAAAAAAAACACACTTCAATATCAGTGATATTCGACGAGGCAATATGAATTTAAAATTCAAATTTCTTACTGTGATAGTTCCACAGTAAATATACAAATTCACTAAGTTGAAAATCCATTTCAGAGTTCACTTTGTAATTAGTCACACATACAATTGTCTTATACTTATATAATAATTGAAAACAACGTAAAAGTTTTAATTTTTTTTGATATTTTATTATTAAACATAAACAGCCGTATTTACAGCACATTTTTTTTTTAATCAAATTGTGTGGTTCCTGTTAAAGTCAATATTTTATGTATGTACAATAACAATTAGCTTAAATCACAATTCATTTTCTTTTTTCGATTTTTTCATTCATTTGTTGACAACAAAAAATAATTAAAAATGTAAAAAATATACTCACCATACAACTGGCTTCGTGTAACTTTCCTAGTTTTGGCCTTATAAACGGGGCAATTTGTTGCCATAGGAAAGTTTGCACCGATACCGGTAATCCCAAATCCTGTAAACCATCATCCTGATCGATATCGAATTCGTCATTGTTGTTTGAATGATTGTTGTTATTCGTTGTTGATGTATTGGTGACCATTTTCGTGTAGTTGTTTAGATAATTTCTTTAGAAATTCTTATTCCTTTTTTAATTTTGTTTAATATTTGTCATATTACATGATTTTAATTAAAGATCTGTAAAGAGAATATTTCTTTCGTTGATATATTTATTTTCACTATAGGCTGCAAGACTGAAAATTGTCGTTTCTAATTTGCTTTTATTCTACAAATGTGTACATACAAGTTCTGATTAAAACAATGTAATTTAATTTTTTAATCATTTTGTTTTTAGCGGTTGTTTACGTGCTCGTCCTTCTCTTAACCGGAACACAATTGAACTTGTGTTCTGCTCAAAGTTGGCTCGCCAAATGATGCAGTCAACATTTCAAATAGCCTATCGCATTTAATTTTGTACACATTTTAATTTAATACACTGTCTTATATCAATTTTTTTTCAAATAGAAAAAATTTAAAACACATCAAAATACGACTAAGAGCACATTTACATACAACAGAAAATTCGGGATTTAGGGCTGATGCGTCATTTATTTCCTAAAACCGGCACGATTTAGCATCATTTACCATAAAAAAATAACGATGCCAATGATTTCAGCGTCATTTGTTTTAAACAACGCACGAAAACACCATACCATGCTATACAATCGCGCTTTTGTGCCAAAAAGTTGCAACTGTTCTCATTAAATGAGTCGCTCTGTGCATATAGATTAATTTACTTTTTGAAAAATATTAAATTTAAGTATCAAAGTTCTTGGTATAGTCACAACTTTTTGTACTTATAATAACTTTTCTGACATCAGTAGTGTTGGTGGTTTTATTCTGACTTCAGTAGGGTTGGCGGTTTATTTTCTCATATTATTAAAGGAATTAAAGTTCGGCCGGGCCGAACTTTGGATACCCTCCACCATAGGTATACTGACAGGTATTTGAAATGAAAATATAGGGAACATACCAAAACATGGACCTTTATGTAAACCACAATGTACACTAAGTACATTTTGGTGTAAGCTGCTGTTTCAATATGAAAATTGGTATTGCAGAAAAAAGTGTATGAGTACGTCGCACTATGTCGCGAGTTCATATAAACAGCGGCCAAAAAAAGAAGGAGTTATCGTAAGTTAATGAAATTTGGTACACGTGCTTATTATTGGCCTAAAAAGCAACTGTCAAAAAATTGGATAGGTCGGACCAAGATTTGGTATACCTCCCATATAAAGGGTCTTGAGAATGACACCCTTTTTGGCCTATAAAATCTTCAATATTCAAACAAATTCAATGAAAATTTGCAATTTACATTTACTTATGCCTATAAAGCAACTGACCAAAAACTGGGTAGATCGGACCAAGATTTGATATACCTCCCATACCAAGGGTCTTGAAAATTTTACTATTTTGGGCTATAAAATCTTTAATATTCAACCAAATTCAATGAAAATTGGCAATTTACATTTACTTATGCCTATAAAGCAACGGACCAAAAACTGGGTAGACCGGACCAAGATTTGATATACCTCTCATACAAAGGGTCTTGAAAAATCCGATTTTTGGACCTATAAATTGTTTATATTCATTCAAATTCCACGAAAATGTTCATATCTTCGTCTAAATTACATCAAATTTGGGCGAAGACAGTAATAGTTGTTGTAATTTAGTTGTTGGCCCATATTTCAGGTACCTACCATACCAATAGTCCCCAAAAATTTAACTTTCTGTACTATAAAATCGTTATATGCAGCTAAATTAAGTATAGTAGTTTTATTTTTGTTATTTTTATTATAATATAAAAGATATTTGATATCGTTTAATAACTAATAAATAATTTGTTTATCATTCACAACATTTTCAAAACACACATCAGATATATATAGTCTTACCAAATGTACGATGTAGTATCATCCACATTATAATCTCGGGCCTTTACTTTATGCCTGTTTAAGGATATTACAAGGTCAGATTGTAATATAAAATACTAAATAAAATCCTTATTTTACTCGGCTTTAACTACTAATTTTTTGTTGGCATGACTTGTTAGCACCTTGTGAAAGTCGCTCAAAAGGTATTGTACTGCACTTTGCGTATCCCATGCCATGAACTAATATTTTTCTGTATGAACTTTCCACAAAGGTAATTCATGTGCGGCCTCTAAATTAAGATTATAAGATTACGTCTCAAATGATCTGATAAATAAGTGTAATATTCAAACTGACTGAAAATTTATTTAAAAGCTATATTTTAAAACCAAATCTCCCATATCTACCCTTCGAATAACGTTTTTACCACTTAAGTGCATATTTTATGTAAAATATTGTATTATTACTATGTTCTAAATCCATCTTCTCCTTCCTATTTGACCCTCAATAACTTATTTAATTGTATACATAACATATTTGACCATCCGCTTCTAACCATTTCGTGAATATGCCATATTTTTTCAAAAGGTGATCACCAAAAAAGTTAAATAACTCTTAGGACCGCAGGACTCCGCAGCTAATTTTTTTTATTCCTTAAATAACACACTTTCCACCACTCAAATAAAAAAAATTAGAGCTAACCTTTTTTAAACTTTTTTTCTGCTCCACTAATTTCAAAATTTGTTTTACAAATTTGATGAACTAAGTACTATAAGTGTGGACGACTGTATACACCATATTATATCTATATAGATACAAACTAAAGCGAATCCCAGTTTTTACATCCACAGCAACCAAAATAAACACTTTTATAATAACCGTTAATTTGAATATTCAAATATTTGAGCATCAGGAAAACACACCCATTTTTCGAAAATATGGTAAAAAATCAGTTTATAAAAAATTATCAGATTTGAACCTTTGTAGAGACAAAACTACTCGACATATCGATGTAAAATTTCATATTTGTTCTAATTGGAGTATTTTCTATCAATCCTCATCAAAACATTTGTTCTCCGTGGTACTTGGTTTTGACCATTTTTGGCCGCGGTCGTGACACTGTGCGTCGCTGGAGGCTATACCATAAATATTAAAAATACAGAAAATCTGTAAGTATCGTTATGGGGGCTCTATTTAGAACAAAAATGTTTGCGTCATAATACATTTCTATACGCTAAATATTAAAAATAACGAACATCGGTAGATATCATTATACGGAGGCTAGGCTTAAATGCGGGCTAAAGTTTATATAAAGTTCATTATCGAACATTAAGTTCTAGTTTTTTTTGTCTCGTTATCCTCCACAGGTGAAATGATTACAACAGAATCTTAGAACAAAACCCAAAACGCGGAACAAATCAGATATAAATAATAATATAAACAAGTGGAAAAGCATTAAGTTCGGCCGGTCCGAACTTTGGATACCCTCCACCATAGATATACTGACAGGTACTTGAAATGAAAATATAGGGAACATTCCAAATAGTGGCCATATACCGATAATTCTACAAACCGTAAACCATTATTTACACCAAATACAAACTTCAAAAAATTTTAATTGGAATGTTTCCCAAAATCTGTAAGATCCAAAAAGTGGACTGATACTGATAACGCATGGTAGAGTAGAAAATCCTCAAACTACTGTAATTTAGATTATATAGTTATATGAGGGAATGCCTAAAGGGGGACCAATATTGATTACATAGTATAGGAAATAGTGAATATTTGGGGATATCATTGTATGAGGGCTATGCCTAATTAGTGACCGGTATATGCCAATTTTGAACCCAATATTTTAACTGTTTATCTCAATTCTTTCATTCAGGAAGTATCACTATATTGAGGAGATAACTAAATGTCTGCCGATAAAACCCCCCAAAATACTGAAAATTAGGAGGTACCGTTATATGGGGGCTACCAGAAAAATTGGACCTAAATTTATAATACTTTGTAGAGACATTTACTACCCAATAAGAACTCAATGTACCAAATTTTAGCGTATTCGGTTGAAAAACGCCATCAAGAACCCCAAAATACCGAAAATTGGGAGGTTATATGGGAGCTATGCCTTAACGTGGACCGATATATCCCATCTTCGAACTTGACTGCCTGCAGACAACAGACAAACGTATGCAAAATTTCAGCACCCTATCTCAATTCCTTCAGAAGATAGCGTGATTACAACAGATGGACGGACATGGCTAGATCGTCTCAGGATTTTGCCCTGATCAAGAATATGTATACTTTATAGGGTCGGAAATGAATATTTCGATGAGTTACAAACGGAATGACAAAATTAATATACCCTCCATACTATGGTTATCTGACCTAGCCCTTGTGTGGGGGTTCCAGAAGGAGTGGACCGATATCCCCCATTCTTTTAAAATTCCATAAAAATTTTTTTGAACATTTTTTTTGCGAGCACATTTATGATTTTTGGTGCGTAGGTTAAGAAAAATATGCTGATTTGAAATCTGTTCGCGTTCACAAATTCGGATGCTGCGCACAAAAGTTATAGCGGTTTTAATCTTCTATTTCAAATATAAATTAAATGAATTTCTATTTGTTGTAATTCGGATAGCCCCCATATAAGGGTACTCCCAATTTTCGGTATTTTGGGGTTCTTGAGCGCGTATTTATATATTATATTAAATAGTTATCTGTTCCGCGTTTTAAGTTTGGTTCTAAGACTCTGCTGTAATCATTCATCTGAGGAGGATAGGGAGATAAAAAATTAGAACGTAAGGTTCGATAATGAACTATATCTGCATTTAGACCTAGCCCTTGTGTGGAGGTTCCAGAAGGAGTGGACCGATATTCCCCATCATCGAATTTGTACTAAGTTTGGAAGAAATAATAAGATGGGCAAAGTTTGGTCCAAAGAAAAATGGGGTCTAGAACCAACATTACGATGAAGCACATTTTCACCGTTTTATAATTATCCTTAAAAATTTTCTGAAGGTCTGTTAGGATTAATCTGATGAATACACCCAAAGTCGTGGAGGGTATTATATAGTCGGCCCGTCCGACTTTACTACTTTCCTTACTGGGTTATATTAAAATGACTAAACTGATTTGTTCCGGGTTTTGGGGTTACCTCCATATACCCGTATTCCACCATAGTAATACGCACCGTTTTTTTTCGTACCGTTAAAGTTCATATTTCCAAAACCCACGCATACACACCAACAACAACCTATACTCATAATTTCAACCTTCTAGCTTCTCTCACTCACTTATCACTAAGCTCATTTATATATTAAGATTTTATACGGCATTTTCGATTTAATTAATTACGATGTGGGAAAAATGCACTTAATCCGGGGTCAATGACCCTTAATCCGGATTAAGCCTTAATCCGGGTTCAATGACCCTTAATCCGGGATAAATTACCCTTAATCCGGATTAAGACCTAACCCGGGATAAATTACCCTTAATCCGGATTAAGCCTTAATCCGGGCTACATGACTGTTAATCCGGATTAAACCTTAATCAGGGGTCAATGACCCTTAATCCATATTAAGCCTTAATCAGGGTTCAATGACCATTAGTCCAGGGTCAATGGCCCTTAATCCGGAATAAACCTTAATCCGGGGTCAATGATCCTTAATTCGGGGTCAATGACAATTACATCGAATTAAGCCTGAATTTCCCTACCAAAAATTATTAAAATTCACCCCCTTTTAGGGATATTACCCATATAACCCCCTTTTTAAACCTTCCACCATAGTATGGAGGGTCCACTTTTTCTGGTAGCCCCCATATAAGGGTACCCCCCATTTTTAGTTTTAGTTTCGGGGTCAATGGCCCTTAATCCGGATTAAGCCTTATTCCGGGGTCAATGATCCTTAATCCGGATTAAACCTTAATCTGGGGTCAATGACCCTTAATCCAATTAAGCCTTAATCAGGGTTCAATGACCCTTAATCCGGGGTCGATGCCCCTTTATCCGGGTCAATGGCCCTTAATCCGGATTAAACCTTAATCCGGGATCAATGACCCTTAGACCTAGCCCCTGTGTGGAGGTTCCAGAAGGAGTGGACCGATTTTCCCCATCTTCGAATTTGAACTAAGTTTGGAAGAAATAATAAGATGGACAATGTTTGGTCCACAGATTTAAGATTTTATACGGCATTCTCGATTTAATTTATTACGATGTGGGAAAAATGGATTTCACTCCAGCAATGTTCGCTGAGAATCACATCGAACCGTTCCGATTCGCAGTTGAAGCATTTAGGAGTAGTGTGTAAATTATTTAGGTCCTTAATCCGGGGTCAATGACCATTAATCCGGATTAAGGCTTAATCCGGGGTCAATGACCCTTAATCCTGATTAAGCCTTAATCCGGGTTCAATGACCCTTAATCCGGATTAAGCCTTAATCCGGGTTCAATGACCCTTAATCCGGATTAAGCCTTAATCCGGGATAAATGACTCTTAATCCGGGATAAATGACTCTTCATCCGGGATAAATGACTCTTAATCCAGATTAAACCTTAATCCGGGGTTAATGACCCTTAATCCGGATTAAGCCTTAATCCGGGATAAATGACCCTTAATAAACCTTAATCCGGGGTCAATGACCCTTAATCCATATTAAGCCTTAATCAGGGTTCAAAGACCCTTAGTCCAGGGTCAATGGGTCTTAATCCGGACGAAACCTTACTCCGGGGTCAGTGACCATTAATCCGGATTAAGCCTTGATCCGGGGTCAATGACCCTTAATCCGGATTAAGCCTTAATCCGGGATAAATGACTCTGAATCCGGATTAAACCTTAATCCGGGGTAAATGACCCTTAATTCGGTGTCAATGACACCCCATATAAGGGTACCCCCATTTTTAGTTTCGTGGTCAATGACCCTTAATCCGGATTAAGCCTTATTCCGGGTTCAATGACCCTTAATCCGGATTAAGCCTTAATCAGGATTAAGCCTTAATCCGGTATAAATGACCCTTAATCCGGGTCAATGGCCCTTAATCCATATTAATCCTTAATTATGGTCCTTAATCCGGGTTCAATGGAATCCGGGGTCAGTGACTCTTGATCCGGGTTCAATGACCATTAATCCGGATTAAGGCTTAATCAGGGGTCAATGACCGTTAATCCGGGATAAATGACTCTTAATCCGGATTAAACCTTAATCCGGGGTTATTGACCCTTAATCCATATTAAGCCTTAATTAGGATTCAATGAACCTTAATCCGGATTTGACAAGAACACTTCATCTTATAAAAATGAATTTAAATTATATGTAATATGTTCATATTTCGAGTTATAACCTTGCAAACCTCAGCTTCAAGGAATTTAAAAGATTTTTGTAATTTCCCATATGTTTGTCACAGGCAAAAGCAAACGAGATAGACACATGGTTCCTTTTGAGAATATGCATAGAATCACTTTCTAAGTCGTCCGTCCGTCTGTCTGTCTATGTTAAATTGTAAACAAAGTACAGGTCGCATTTATGATCCGAATTGAATGGTACACCAAAGTCACAACGTTAGTCCGATTGACAGAACACTTTGCACAACATACTGAAGTTAATATAACCCAGCATGTGGAAAGTTTTGTTGAAATTGGTTCAAATTTGGATAGAGCTATATATATATTTTTCCCGACTTTAAGTAAATGATGCACCAAGAACTCGAAATGTGGCCGATATGCACAAAACATACTGAAATTAGTATAACCTAAGGTGTGACAAGTTTTGATTAAATCGGGTTATATTTCAATATAGCTTTTATATATATTTTCGTCGGATTTTAAGTAAATGGTGCACCAAACTTCTCATGTTTATCAGATATTTATCCAAATAATCAACGGGTGTCCGATGGATATTTGCTTTAAATTGATTTACAATGTTAGGATTCATCTGTTGAATATACCCAAAGTGGTGAAGAGTATCATATAGTCGACTATACTACTTTCCTTACTGGTTTATTATCAAATTCGTGGTAACAATGAACAAATACCAGCTGACAGTCATTTGAAATGATCTCAAAGCTAGCGTAAATAAGCTTAATTTATTTTCAGGATTTCGTAAATCCACTTTGCTCACAAAAATACATGTACGGAAGGACATGAATAAATCGACTCAGAAAGTGATTATATGCATATTCTCAAAAGGAACCATGGGTCTATATCGATTCCTTTTGCCTGTTACAAACATATGTACAAAGACATAATACCCTGAACCACTGTGTGGTGAATGGTATAAAAACAAGTGAAAAAATTATAAAAATCGGCCGGGCCCAACATTAGATACTTTCCACATTAGGAATACTGACAGTAAATTGAAATGAAAATATGGGAAACATATCTAATTTAAGCAATATGTGTATAAAAATCCCCAAAATACTGCAATTTAGTATACCGATCTTATATTTCGACTAGCTGAGTCGATATAGACATGTGTGTGCGTCCGTACGTCCGTCTGTCCATTATAAATTGTAAACACGATGCAGGCCACAGTTATGGACCAATCTTCACGAAATTTTGCATGTAGAATGGGTTCTGGCCAATGAAGACCCCTATTGTTTTTGGAAAAGATCTGTTAATATTTAGGGGATGAAATGGACCAAAAACTTTATTTTTGTCGGTTTTTCTGGTCGCTCCTGAGGCCGCAATTATGGCCCAAACACCGCGAATTTTTGCATAGAGAAGGGGATCGGGCCAAAGAATAAGTATGACTGATTTGATAAAGATCGGTCAATATTTAGCGGGTCAAATGAACCCTGACTTTTGTGTGAAAAATGACAAAATTTGTATTCTATGGCGTATATATTTGC
Organism: Musca vetustissima; assembly: GCF_032173495.1. NCBI lineage: Eukaryota > Metazoa > Arthropoda > Insecta > Diptera > Muscidae > Musca > Musca vetustissima. The sequence goes on from NW_026880846.1 coordinate 203,473, forward strand.
CCCTGAAGGACCAAGGCCCGAGAAGTTTATAGTGTGTTCAAGAGGAGTGGTTGACCTTTAAATTGATACAAATTATATGGTCGTATGTACTCACATGTGGGAGTTACACTTAAATATTTACAGGTGCTTACGTATTCAGACATTATTTAGTAACCCAATACCACACTAGAGGGCTGAAATATAGCGCTGATCGCTTTAAAATGTTCAATGAGGATCCAGGTATGGTCAGGGATATCGGGTATAATTTTTGGTGATGATCAAATCAAAATTTTGGGATGAAGTGGACCGAAAACTTAATTTTTTATTTTTTTCGAGACGATCTATAGGCCACAATTATAATCCGAACATCACAACACAAGGGAATCTGGACAAGTAATTGAAGGGTTGTACTCAATATTGGGAATATGTCAGTGTAAGGAATATGTCATTGTAAGGAAGAGGTGCTGTCGATCTTTAATCGGGCAAGAGGGTGCAAATATCACGAAATATTGCCCACGCTCAGAATAAACGTCGGCAGAAAGTTAGAGTTCCGTGGTAGTTGTGTAGGGCATCGTATGGTCGGCCCCGTCCGACTATACTGCTCCGCTCACTGGTTTAAAATGTTTAGCATTTTCGAAACAAAATATAATATTTTTTTCTCAATCATGTTTTGACAACACTGGGGCTATAAACAGGCTATACGGGGATAACCAAAACACACGGAACAAATCAGTTAAAAAGGACTAATGTTAATAATTTTTGGTAGGGATATTTTTTACTAAATACAAAAACAAAATAAGAACACAAAGTGCCAACTTACAGCGAATTCGGTTGAAAACGCACTCAAAAACCCCAAAATACGGAAGCATTACGGGAATTCTTTATATTGGGGCTGCATAAAAAAATGGACCCATATTGATCATTTTTAGTGGAGAGATTTGGTACCCAATAAGAATGTAATTTACCAAATTACATGATTTGGAGGCTATGCCTTAACGTGCCCATATTCGAATTTGACTGCCAGCAGACTACTCTATGCAAAGTTCATTTACAGGCTGGAGTGATTACAACAAACAGAGGGACAGTAGACATTAATAATCTTAGTAACATTATCCGGTCATATTTTCCTTACTGATTTATTTGTCCTATTGAGTAACATATGCTATAGAGAAAAATTTTACAGAAAATAAGGTTGAAAATGTGGCTTGGACGTTCAAAATCTCGAAAATGGGTCAAGTTCTTTAATTGAGGTATGAATAAAAACATCAACCTACTTTTAAGATGGTTTTTCAGGCAACAGAAAATTGGGAGATTTCTTTATATGGGCTATATGGCTATACATATAGCGATGATCAAACCGATATAGCCATCATTAAATGTTACCAGCCTGCAATAACAAGGCGCCTCTGTACACAATGTTTGTTTACAACAGACAGAAAGACATGTCTATATTGATATAGATTTTTACGTTCCTCGTGAATATATGTATTAACTTTATAGGGTCGCAAAAGATGACTACGTCGATAAGTAACATGCGAAATAATAAATTTATATTATCACCAAAACTGGCATATTTCAGAACCTCTTCTAAGTTTTCAAAATGTAGACTGTTTGATATAAATATACCAGTTAATGTGAGTGAGATATAATCCATTTTGAAGATAGATTTCGTAAAGAAATATTACGCTTATTTTATTTCTTTCTATTCCCTCACCTTCCAACCTCAAGAATCCCACCAATGGTAACTGCCATGTAAGCATGTCCTTATCATTACCTTTTGATAAATGACTAGCAATAAAATTCCATTTGTGTAAAATGTCTTCACAAATTAAGCGATGCCAGGATATTTGTTTTGTTCGTGCCTGACAAAATGCCATTAAACGCAAAGTGATTTGTCCGACTAATCGTGAAGGCTAACAAAAATGTTATAGCAATTTAAAAGAAAAGTTAAACGCAAACAGAAAAAAAAAAAACGGTGGAAACCTATCCCAACAATTTCGCTAAGGAATTTATGTATGTGGGTAGCTCTGGGGCAAGCATTCAAACATTAATTGAAATGGTAGATGTCAGGATCAACAAGTGTTCGCGTGTGCTCCAATATAAATTTAAAATTATAAGGGGTGGTTGTGGAAATAGTATGAAATAGAGTAATAAATAGAGGGTGGCTTTGAAAACCGGAAGTGATGAATGAAACCATGTGATTTCGAAGTAGTATAACAGTTACTGGCATTTAGAAAATGTATGTCAAACAGATGTTGAGATAATTAGTTGTAGAGATGTGAAATAAAATCTTGCTCATTATCTGTAACCTTGTTGGTTCTCATTATCTCATCTGAGATAAATTATAGAGAGGAAAATTCTCAATTCTCTCATCATCCGGAAACAGCATCATAACATGCGCAGATATAAGAAGTCAGCATCACAATCATTGTCAACTGTTTGCCGAATGTTTGTAAACAATTCGAGGATATTACTACAGGGTATATTAATACAAACATGGGAAAAGGAGGAGCTACATATTAGAATAAATATAATAAATATGACCTTAATGAAATAAATGCACAATTTTAAAAACATTATGGCTTAACTTAAACATAAAATTGTTTATTAAACGAGGTCAGATAAAAAAGGTCTAAGGTCTAATTGTTTGTTCAACATCAATATCTTGCCTCCTTTAAAGTATTCCCCCCTCAGATATAAAATACTTATGTCGTCGTTTTTCCAATTCTGATACAAGCTTCATGTTATAGCCAACAGTTCCTGGTTCGATTTTTTATACCCTCCACCATAGTACGGAGGATATATTCATTTTGTTTTTCCGAAATCATTTCCGATTCTTGATCAGCGTAAAATTCTATGACGATATAGCCATGTCCGTCTGCACGTCTGTCTGTCCATCTGTCTGTTGTAATCACTCTAACGTCTAAACGAATTGAGATAGATCGCCAAAATTTTGCATAGAGTCGTTTTTTTGTCTGCAAGCATTTCAAATTCGAAGATGTGCTTTATCAGTCCATGTTTAGGCATAGCTCCCATATAAGGGTGCCCCCCAATTTTCGGTATTTTGGGGTTCTTGAACGCTTTTTTCAACCGAATTTGCTGAAATTTACTACATTGGGTTCTTATTGGGCACTAAATGTCTCCACAAAAATTATAAATTTAGGTCCACTTTTTCTGGAATATAATGGTACCTCCTATTTTTCAGTATTTTGGGGGATTTTGATCATATTTTTCAGCCGAAATTATGAATATAGGTCAATTTTTTCGGATAACCCCCATATAAGGGTACCCCCAATTTTCGGTATTTTGGGGTTCATGAGCGCGTTTTCAACCGAATTTGCTGCAATTTGGTATTTTGTAGCCGAATATGGTAACAAATCTCCCTACCAAAAATTATTAATATTCGTCCCATTTTTGGGGTCCTTTTTGGTCCCCATATAACCCCATTTTTATACCCTTCATCACACTGTGGTACAGGGTATTATGTCTTTGTGCATATGTTTGTAACAGGCAAAAGGAAACGAGACAGACACATGGTTCCTTTTAAGAATATGCATAGAATCACTTTCTGAGTCGATATACGCATGTCCTGTCCGTCCATGTATTTTTGTGAACAATGTACAGGTCGCAATTATGATCCGATTTGGATGAAATTCGGCATAGGTCACTTATTTGGCCCAAGGACGAACCCTATTGAAATTGGGATAAATCGGTTCAGATTTAAATATAGCTTCCATATATATTTTCGTTCGATTTAATGTAAATGGTGCACCAAAGTCCCTATATATCTCCCGATTTGCACAAAATTTGGCAAAGCGTAATGAATTAGGTCTAGAATGATTTGTGTTAAGTTTCCTGAAAATCGGTTCAGAATTAGATATATCTACCATATATATTTTCGTCCAATTTAATGTAAATGGTCCACCAAAGTCCATATATATCTTTTGATTTGCACGAAATTTGGCACAGTGTAATGAATTAGGTCTAGAATGATGTGTGTTAAGTTTCGTGAAAATCGGTTCAGATTTAGATATAGCTCCCATATATATTTTCGTCCGATTTAATGTAAATGGTCCACCAAAGTCCATATATATCTTTCGATTTGCACGAAATTTGGCACAGCGTATTGAATTAGATCTAAAATGATGTGTGTAAATTTTCCTGAAATCGGTTCGGATTTAGATATAGCTTCTATGTCTGACCATATGAAAAATTTAGTATCGGTAGCAGAATGACATGTTAATGGATTCAATTTCATTTTACTGGTTCTTTAAAAATGCGACGTCTGTTAGGATTCATCTGTTGAATATGCCCAAAGTGGTGAAGGGTATCATATAGTCGGCCCGGTCCGACTTTACTCCTTTCCTTTACTTTGTTCAGCGTTTTGAGTTTTGTTCTAAGACTCTGTTGTAATCATTTCACCTGCGGAGGATAGCGAGATAAAAAATTAGAACGTAAGGTTCGATAATGAACTATAGCCGCTTTTAGACCTAGCCCCTATGTGGAGGTTCCAGAATGAATGGACCGATATTCCCCATCTTCCCCATCATCTAAGTTTGTAAGAAATAATAAGGTTGGTAAAGTTTGGATGAAATCTAAATTTTCTTAAACGGATTTGGTCCAAAGAAGCATGGGGTCTAGAATCAATATTTCGAGGAGACACATTTTCACAGTGTTAAAGTGTATATACCCTCATTAGCCATAAGGCTGAGGGTATAATTATTAATTAAAAATTTCTGAAATTTGTATTATGGTTTACATAATCCGTTTTTAGGTCCACTTGTTGGTATGTTCCCTATATTTGCATTTCTAGTACCTGCCAGTATATCTATGGTGGAGGGTATCCAAAGTCAGTATATCTATGGTGTAGGGTATTCAAAGTTCGGCCCGGTCGAACTTAACTTTTTTCACTTGTTTATCCCTAAACCCATATTTCTGAATATGTTCTGTTTTCCTACAGGACATAAAATCATAAAACGTACAAATAATTAATTAATTTCTCGGATTAGCCATGAATGGTGGGCTGTTTTTAACATGTTATAAATACTGGTAGGCACAAATCAGTACACTTTTCATTTTTAGGCTAAAGGTGACTGCCCATTATCAGTTTCAAAACATATAGTTTATATTTATATATTGAATTTCAAGTAAACACTAAAAAATATTCTTTAAAATATTGCCAATTTATCGCTTCTGAAAACTTTTACGACTGACGGTTACGACAACTCAAAAATTAATAATCCAATCGGCTCCAGATTACTATAAACGTAAATATCTCTCGAATGAATTAGGATAAATTGGGTCCACCCTTTTAAAAGCTTTTAATTTTGAATATTTTGAAAACAGAAAACAAATTTTGAAAAAACAAAAGTTCAATATTGAAGAATATTTTATACCCTTAACCATTTTTTTGTTGACACATTTTTAACAAGAGTTGCTAAAATATATACGATTGAAATATTGTTTATTTTGTAGAACAGGCATATAATCATTAGATGACCATTGAAATGGAATGGGGCGAAACTAAATGTGTGATCTACATAAATATTTGAACCAATTAAAAAACCCATGCACATACCATTCTGAAATCTATGAAGAATTGTATGTCAATCGGATTCTTCTGTGTACCATTTGTATGAAATCGAGGAAAAAAATGTATATTTAAATCTGGACTTAATTGAGCAACCGTGGCGTATACTGTTTGGTATGCTGCAACACAGAGTACTGTCCACAATTTTATCTCGTTTATATGGAACAGACCACTTTGGACACATCCAGCAACAGATGCTAATATATACTGTATAGGATATTGTCGAATACATAGATATGGAACAATACGCTGTGCATATAATCATTGGGAGTTTGATGCACCATTTAAATAAAATAGGAAGAAACTATATGTGTGAAGCTATATAAATATTTGAACCAATTAAAAAACCCATGCACATACCATTCTGAAATCTATGAAAAAATGTATGTCATTCGGATTATTTTGTGAACCATTTGTATGGAATCGAGGAAAATAATGTATGTGGAGCTATATTTAAATCTGGACTTATTTGAGCAGCCGTGGTTTATACCGTTCGGTATGCTGTAGCACAGAGTGCTGTACGCACTTTTATCTCGTATATATGGAACAGACGTAGGCTTCTCGGTGCACCATTTACCAACAATCGGACGAAACTATATATGGGAGCTATATCTAAATCTGAACCGATTTCCACAAAACTTCGCATACATTGAACTGAACTTAATATAGTACGTTGTGCAAAATTTTGTCACACTCTAAAAAATATTGGAAGTTTGGGGCACCATTTACCTAAAATCGGACGAGACTATATATGGGAGCTATTTCTAAATCTGAACCGATTTTCTTCAATTCAATAGGGTTCATCCTTGGGCTAAATAAGTGACCTGTGCCAAATTTCATCCAAATCGGATCATAACTGCGACCTGTGCGTTGCTCACAATAATACATGGACGGGCGGACGGACATGCATAAATCGACTCAGAAAGTGATTCTATGCATATTCTCAAAGGAACCATGGGTATATATCGATTCCTTTTGCCTGTTACAAACATATGAACAAAGACATAATACCCTGTACCACAGAGTGGTGAAGGGTATAAAAAATCAAAAGATGACAGTCTTTTGATCTTTTGATTTTGTTCATTCTAGTGCGAAGCTAATAATCCCAGCCTAAGCAGACATGTAATTTTTTTAATTTCGCTGAATCGGAAATCCTGTCCGAAATCGAATGGTCTGTTCCAGTACTTTTTTAATAGTAAAGCTAGTAAAAGGGAAACATTTCAAAATCGCTCTCAGAGTACAAAATAATTTGAAAAGTTCGGGAACGCAAATCTAGTAAATAAGCCAAAATTAGATGGCAATACTTTAAAATCAACATAACAGCCAATCAGAAGTTGGCATTCCTGTTTACCATTTTTTACTCGGTCAAATTTCTCAAGTAAAAAGTTTACAAAGAGAACGGCATTTTGCTTTGTGCTATATTAAATTTGATTCGATGTTTTAAAATTAGTAGATTCTTTTAGGTTCTGGAACGGAACTGAAATTATTTTAATTTATTTTCTTAAGTGTTAGGCCTTCATGTACATACAAAGTTGGCAGCCGGTTGAAAACATTTGAAATGAAGAATGGAGTGCCCACTTAAAGTTCGAACTCTAACTATGTTTGGAAGAATTAATAAGGTGGCTAAGGGTATAATTATACATTAAAAATTTCTGAAATTTGTATCATGGTTTACATAATCGGTATGAGTCCGCTTTTTGGTATTTTCCCTATATTTTCATTTCAAGTACCTGTCAGTATATTTTTGGTGGAGGTTATCCAAAGTTCGGCCCGGTCGTTCTTTTTCACTTGTTCTTTTTATGGAGTTCAATATATCTACGAAATTTATAAAGAGAGGAATCGGATTGTTTATACAAATGAGTTGGAAAACGCTATGGTTACCTTCGCTAAAGAAAATATATTGTTTGTAAGTATGGGTGCTTCAGCTTGACAATAACCTCCAAACATACACCAAAACATGACAATGGTTGGTTGCGGGAGTCAAAAATCAGGGTTTTATAATGGCCAACACAATTAACAAATCCTCCAAAGATTTGATGGCAAATGGCAAAATCAAAAGAGTTTCAGAATCAAGCAGACATTGCATGTTCCAAGGATCAAATTGAGCGTCTTATAGATTCAATACGTAATGCAATGAGTGTGCTGCTTATTTATAAGAAAAAATCAAAAAGTTGTTTTTGTTTTGACCAAGCAAAAATTGGGTCAAATTAGTTTTCCATATACTATTTTTTATTTCAGAATAAATTTTGCGGATGGGCGGACATGCAAAAATTGACTCAGAAAGTGATTCTAGAACCAAGTAATATCCAAAGTTAGGCCGATTTCGTGAAAATCGGTTTAAATTTAGATATAGCTTCCATATACAGTTTCGTACGATTTCATGTTAATGGAGCACCAAAGCCTCTACACTTCTTTCGATTGGCACAAAATTTGGCATAGCGTAATGAATTAAGTTTGGTGAAAATAGGTTCTGATTTAAATATAGCTCCCATATATATTTTCGTCCAATTTTATGTAAATAATGTACCAAAACCCCCATATCTATTAGATTTGCACGAAATTTGGCATAGAGTACTGAATTGAGTCTAGAATAATGGTTGTTAAGTTTCGTGAAAATTGGTTTAGATTTAGATATAGCTCCCATACATTTTTTCGTCCGATTTAATGTAAATGGTGTACCAAAGTCCCATATATCTTTGGATGTACGAAATTTTGCATATCATACTGAATTAAGTCTAGAACGATGTGTGATAGGTTTCGTGAAAATCGGTTCAGATTTAGATATAGCTCCCACATATATTTTCGTCCGATTTCATGTAAACGATGCACCGAAGTCCCTATTACCTTTCAATTTGCACGAAATTTGGCAGAGCGTAATGAATTAGGTATAGAATGATGTGTGTTGAGTTTCCTGAAAATCAGTTCAGATTTAGATAATGTAAATAGTCCACCAAAGTCCATATATATCTTTCGATTTGCACGAAATTTGGCACAGCGTAATGAATTAGGTCTAGAATGATGTGTGCTAAGTTTTCTGAAAATCGGTTCAGATTTAGATATAGCTCCCATATATATTTTCTTCCGATTTAAATGGTGCACAGCGTAATGAATTAAGTCTAGAGTGATGTGTGAAATCTGATTATCTGATTAGTTTCGTTTGTTGCGATTGTCTGCGTAGAGGCGTATTCCACCATAGTATAGGGGATAGTCTTTACTCGAAATAATCAGTTTTAACCTACAAATTATGGAATTCTAAGACGATTTAGCCATCGGTTGTAATCAATCCGCTGTCTAAGGATATATATATGATGAAAAGCTAGAACCTTACGATAATGAAATATATCGGCCAGCATTTTGGCAACCCGAAATGTTCTCCAATTCTTAGCTATGTAATCAATATTGATCCCCCTTTAGGCATAGCCTCATATTGCTTTGAAATGTAAATTACAGTAGTTTGAGGTTTGCATAAATCGGTTTGTAGAATTATTGGTATAGTCTCACTTTTTGATATGTTCCCTATATTTTTTTTGCAGGTGTTTGTCAGTATACCCATGTGGAGGGTATCCAAAGTTCGGCTAAGCCGAATTTAACGCTTTTTTCACTTGTTTATATAAAAATAGTAAACTGATTTCTTAACGTTTTTGGGTAGTCTCCGTATAGACGCATTCCATCATAGTGTTGGGGATATTCTGTTGTCGAAATTGTCAGATTATACCCTACAAAGTATGGAATTTCAAGATGATTTTGTCGATTTAGTAATCTGTTGTAATCATTTTACCTTTGGAGAATATCGAGATAAAAAATTAAACGTCAAGTTCGATAATAAATTATATCGGCCTGCATTTAGTCCTAGACCCTATATACTGATTTATTATTAAGGGAGAAGAATGGTATTGAGAAATGTTAGATTCGAAATTGAGATACACCTAAGTCTGTTTTTACACGGTCTTTTTGTACACGGTTTCGATATAACACGGTTTGAAAATTGAATATTTTTAATTTTTTTGATTTTATTCCATTTAGCACGATTTGAAATTTTATGTACTTAATTTTTTTTGTCAAATTTAATTTTTGCGAAGTATGTTCATATCACAAAAAAATATTTATGAAAGAAAAAAGATTTAAGTGAATTCCCCTTTAGCGCGTACAAACAATTTTTACTGGTCAAAGCAAATGTGAATAGCACACAGCCCCTCATATAATGATAACTCCAAATGTTCCTACAAGATGTAATCAATATTGATCACCCTTAGGCATGGCCCACATATAACTTGCAGTACTTTGAGGATTTTGTACACCCTACCATGCGTTATCAATATCGGACCACAATCTGGGATTTTTGAGATTTAAGGAAAACTCCCATTTAAAATTGAAAATTTTGTATTTTATGTTATAACAATCGCTTGGTACAATTATCATATATACCACATTATTCCTTACATCAGAAGTCTCGGCAGTATAACATAGTTCTTTGTGGGTAGAGATACGTCACTGCTAATGTCAATACTCTATTGCGAAAGTATTAGGAATTTAATATTAATATTTTTTACAGCAATTTCCGGTCGTCAGTATTTTACAATATATTAGTTTGGGGGAAAAAGAAATCCATTATTTTTTCGGCAGATGGCTGTACCGATAGATTTCTCGTAAAGTACCAATCAAACAATTTCAGATTTATGCTCTTTTGTGGTTTTTTGTTTGGTGCATTCAGTTGTGAGTTACAGGGTGTTAAAAATCGAAGTGAACAAAGAGAAAATTCGGTACATTTTACAGTTTTTCTTTGACAAAGGCGAAAATGCAAGGCAAGCGGCTAAAATTGTGAATGGTGTTTATAATTCCGATACTGTAACAGCCCATTATGGGCAAATTTTTGTTTCGTAGATTCCGCTCAGGAATTTTCGTTGTTAAAGATGCACCTCGCATAGTTAGGACGGTCGTCGAAAATGTTGATAAAATCTGAGAAATGATCGATAAATGCCTTTAAAATCATACAACAAAATGGTGCATATCTTTGATCCAAATCGGACATTCCGAAGCATGTTAAATAAAGTCCTATAGTTCATATAAAAATAATGGATTTCTTTTTCCCAAACCTAATATTATTTTGCGGAAGTTCACTTATTTGTAATATGCCCTATATAAAAATATCCCACCCATTTTTGTATACACCAGAAGTATTTACCACACTTTCCAAGGTCATTCAAAATAGAATAGTTCCATATGGGGTTGAAACTGCAATTTCAAGTAACTGTCAATATATAGTTCTTGATTTATATTTTTCTCCTATTCTATAAATATTTTTGATATATTTTCACATTTTAAAGTCCTGTTTTCAAATATATGACTTCATATTTTTATTCCCTTTACTATCGTAACCTGATGTTCATAAAGAATTATAACATCCATATGTTCAAAATAAATTACATATCCTCTCTTTCAGAATCCTTAACGAGTAAAGTAACGTTCTCTGGTATAGAAATTCAATCATAATCAGTTGTTTCGAAATGTTTGTAAACAATCAGCCGGAATTGACATGAGTTTTACATCTATTACTGCAATAATCAAGCTATTCAAATATTTTAGATAATTTTGAAAAAGAGAAAAATGTTATCTTTCTCTCAGCATCCTTAGAGAGCAGTATCCCATGCGCATATCCCATACATCACAATCAGCTGTTTTGTAATGTTTGTAAACAAACTAGTCGGTATTACTACAGCATTTGTTTTGATTTCGGTTTGGAGACAGCTGTTGGCCCAAATATTTTGTTATCTATTCGAAAGTGGGAGGAGATGCAGGAGGCGATGGTGGTGTTGGTGGAATGTCACTTTTTGTGTGTCATCTATCCGTTTGATAAACGCAGACTCCAAATCTTGTGATACCAGTATAGAGACCTAGAAATTTTTTCACCAACTCTATAGATGTCGCTTTGGTTTCATGGCAAAAATTTTCACTTGCTTACATAATCACTTTGAAATTTCTGAAATTTTTTTCTTTTCAATATTTTCTTTAATTTTTCATAAATTTTATAAAGATTTTTCCATATACACAACACTTTAGCACAATTCTTTGCATTTGCATAACCGTTACCGCACCCACGTTTATTATTCGACCATTAATTGCTGATGGTTAGCACTCCATAAGGATTTGAGAATTGAATGGCAAATATGGGTTTGGTTTTTATTATTTGTTATTCAATTCGATTCTTTGCAATTATTTTGGATTTTAATTGTGTTAACGATATTTAAACGATCATTTTCTATAGGTTCCTTATTTTTTCTTTGTTCAGCAGGACAAAGGAAAACTTACATTTGTATAAATATTTTTTGTATCTAGGTTTTGCGTTTTCTTGTTTAGTATCAGTGTAAAAATACTTTTGAACGGTTCGAAGCTTCGGATGTAACTGACATATAAAAGGGAAAAACTGTATCTGCCAAGGAGTGTAACGACAAATAACGAGTATCTTTGCCTTTCGTTGAATACACAGCAGGCACGAACACACACAGACGCACACTCACTCATAGTGACAAACTCACATAAAAGAGAAGATATACACAGGAATTCATCTGTACGGCCAACAGTGCGTATGGGGGATGTCCTGGTGTTTTACAAGCGTTATGTGTATACAGGGTGATGAGAAATTAAATGGATGTTTATATCAACATTAATAGAAGAGTAAAGTGATTGACTGGCTGGCCGACAGACTGAATGACTTATGATTTATCAACGTCCAGATGAAACGGCTGAAGTTACAATCTTGACATTTTGGATCACTCCTAGTCCGAAGTTGTCAGAAATTCGGAAATTCGAACTATAAATATCTGAAAGTGCTAAAATGTACTAAATTCGTAGCATGTGATCGGATAGAGCTAAAATCTTGAAATTTGGAATGCGAATTAAAGGTTGAGATATAGGGTCAATATAAGGAGGTGATTGTGGAATGTGTACTTATGTATACGAAAGTACTATATGGTACTATATTTGGTAAAATTTCAATTTGGAGGTACGGATGGAGCTGAAACCCTGAAATTTGAAATTAACATTACCGTTTTGTGTGCGAAATTTACTAAAGTGTACAATTTGGATTTGGGTGAACCGATAGAGCTGGAACACTGGAATTTGAAAAGAAGATTTCTGTTGAAGTGTTGGATTAGGGTATGTATGTAGTTTTATAAATGCATACTTATCGGTACTAAATGGTGCTAAATTTGGTACAATTTGAATTTTGGAAGAACCGATAGAGCTGGCATCCTGAAATTTGAAATTAAGAAGTTTTGGAAATTCGTACTAATGTATTCTAAATGGTACTAAATTTGGTACATTATATTTGCGTGAAGCTATCGGGCTGGAATCTTGAAATTGGAAAATAATATTTCTATTGGATTTAGAGCTCGAATCATGAAATTTGGATTTAGTTTTGGAAATAAGTACTACAAGAGTACGAAAAGTAATAAATGGTACCAAAAATAGTTTAGACTAAATTTCCGTTGTGGTCAGAATTGGTGTGTTGTGTTGGGATTTGGCGGTAGTTTTGAAAATACGTACTATAAGAGAACAAAGGAACTAAATGGTACTAAAATTTTAATTATGGTCAATATTGGCGTACAGGTTGCTTAGCTCGTACCGGGAACTCTGTAGCTCTCCATGGACAAGAATTTGCTTCAGAATATTCCTCAATGATGTGGACATTCAATATATTTAAATCTATCGGGCCTTCAGGGGAAAACAAAGTACCAAACTATAGCCATTCAGGTTTAGTCAGGATCTGCAATATACGGAAAATGATGTGTGACGACGGAAAAAAGTCTGAATACCTCAAAATACCGAGTAGTGGGGTTATCGTTATATGGAGGCTACACCAAGATGATGTCCGATATTGATACTTTTTGAGAATCTAATAAAGTCGTTAAGTTCGGCCGGACCGGACTTTTTATACACTTTTTATATCAGGGACTTTTATATGGGGACTATGTGTTTGTATTGTGAAATATAATGTTCTAAAAGAGAATGTTCGAAATTTTCCAACCACAGTATTCCACTGAGGTAGGAACAGGCCATCCATACATGGAATAATTTTTTGAGAAAACTGTTTTTATTCACCAGGAATCCCATATGCCACATTATAACCACTTCTATATGAGGCGGTAACTTTATATTGGTACAATAATTAAACATGGACCTATATAGACAGTTTTCTGCATCGATTTGTTTTACCCTCCAAGTGCAAAATTACAGCCAATATATTAGAAAAAATAATGCTAAATCCTTCAAAATTCTTATATAGGAGCTACGCCAAAAGATGGACATATTTCTGATTATTTTCTGTATATATGCACGTCAGCCGTCAAGAATTGGTAATTTTTGGGAAAAAGGCTTGAAACTCATGTGAACCTGAAAAATATTTTAGAGCCAATTTGGTTGAAAAAATACCGAATACTCGTAGTAGGGATACCATAATATGGGCGCTATTCGGTGTTTTGGGCTAATATTCATAATTTATAGTAGGGGGGATTGAGAATCCCTAATATGAAATTTGAACCAATTCTGTTAAAAAATGTACACAGAAGTCTAAAAATACCGAATATTTGAATATTGCAGTTATATGGGGGCTACCCTAAAAAGTTTAAAAAGATTCAACCAGTTTAGAAAGTTTTTGATAGGCAGATTTGTTACCCAAGTAGACACTACAAAATTAAAGTCAAAACTCCCAAATATACCAAGTAATGGATGCCATCATCAAAATTCGTTTTCCTAACATCGTCAATATGCCTCTAAATGGTTTCTCCATCTCCAATCCTTGTCCTTCCCAATCTTGAAATAGACAGCGTTGGACACGTATTCTGCATTATCCTTAATCTTGGCCAGTCTTGCCATTGAAGACCTTTCCAGGCCTACCACAAGGAGAGCAGCCTCTTCCTTTTCCTTCGTCACATTGCGGGTGCATACCAATGACTTCGGGGCTGTGTTCTGTCGTGAACTCACTGTACTGTCCTCGAACAAGGACTATTGCCTTTTGTAATTGATAAATATCTACATTCCTCACCAGCTTGAGTTCAATTGTCTCTCTTAAGGGAGCAATACTTACAACAGATGCTCTTAGGGCTTCTATGTTCTTTGGTGACTCAAATTCCAGCAATAGAGAGTCCCCATTTGAATTCACAGCTATACCTTAGCCTCTGGCGTCCTCTTGCATGTAGCAGGTGCTCCTTATATCAACCTTGGCGTAATATAGCGGATTCTTTCCAATTTGTAACTTTTTCCTCTTTCGTAAAGTCCGTTTAAGACAGATTCCGGTCTTAATGAAAAATTCGATTCATCAATCGATGGATTATGGAAACAGGACCCTTAAATTTTGGGTTTGCTGAGCTTTCACTTTATATCAGCCATTGGGAAACTCTTTTTTTTGTTTTTGTCGCCGAGAAGCTCTTTTACTTGTCCGCAGACACTCGTCTGTTCTTCTTGAGGCCTAATCCTCTCGCCGCTTCAGAGGAAGTAGGCGGAAAGGTTCTTAGCATCAATTTGCAGTTCACATTTGTTCATTCGGTTCTTCAAGGGAAGTTTTCGCCTTTGAACCCTCAGATAATTGCGTCTCAGACATTCTAAGATGATTATGTTAGTCTTACACTTGTGCTCAAACTCGGAATTTGAGTTAGAGTCCCCGCCTATCTCGGAAGTCTCTGTAGCGATACCCTCGACTACAGGTCACGTCTTAAGGGTGAAAAATAGCTTTGAGGAAAATTCTCAATATAGCACCATGTTTTATAAAGCTCCCATAAAAAGAACCATCCCAATATTTTAGGCAATTTAAAGATTTCAGCAGTATTGTCCACAGGAATGGCTTGTAATGTTGCTTTCCGGATTTTGACCTACAATTTTCGTTGTGAATATGCGTAGAAATATCAAACATCTTTTAGAAATAAATTAAAAACAATGAGCGCAGCAGTATAGTCGTACGGGGTCTACATAAGTACCACTAAAATTTTACTTTCTGTGGATCCGAGATGAAGCTCACCATCCATTATTAATATTTTTGTTTTTTGTGTAAATGGTGTAAACAGTTATCGCCGATTTTTAGCTCCTGGGCGATGTTACGACTGCTAACATGCCGGTCAATTTCGACCATTTCCCCGATTTTTATCTATATTTTCGACGAATTCACAAATTCCTGAACGGAAGCTATGAAACCAAAATTGCACATAATTGGCTGTTACAGTATTGGGACCATAAACACCATTCACAATTTTAGCCGCTTGGCTTGCATTTTCGCCTTTGTCAAGGAAAAAATGTAAAATGTGCCGAATTTTCCATTTATTCACTTTCATTTTTACACCCTGTAACTCACAACTGAATGCACCAAACAAAAAAAAAAAAAAAAAAAAAAAAAAAAAAGAAAAATATTTTTTACTGCGAAATTACACCCTTCCAACGAGCATAAATCTGAAATTGTTTGATTGATTCTTTACAAGAAATTTATCACTACAGCCATCTGTCACAAAAAAAAAGAAAATATTTTTCCCCAACCTAATATATACTCTATGGAATGCAAATTTTGCCACTATTTATACAAATGTCTGGGTCCGTTTGACCCGTTAAATATTGATCGATCTTTATCAAAACAGACACGCTTCTTCTTTGGTCTGATCCCCTTCGCCATGTAAAATTTCTTTATTTTCGGATCATAATTGCGTCCTCTGTAGTGATTAGAAAAACGAACAAAAATGAAGTATTTGGCCAGAATCGATCCCAAATGCAAAAAATTCGTGAAAAAAAAACTGTGGCCTATATTGTGTTTACAAATTATAATGGATAGACGGACGTAATGGCAGACATGTCTAGATCGACTCAACTAGTCGAGATATGACGATCGGTATACAAAAAGGTGGGTCTGGGACCAATATTTCGCGGCGGTACAAACTCTGTCAACATAGTTGTATGCAATCAATCAACCAGGATTTCGGAATGGTCACCAGCAAGATATAGCGATAATGGTGACGCAATTAAATCTAGAGTCAAAAAAGTGGTGACTCATATCTTACAAAGGAGCTGGAATACTCTAATAAGGTATTGTAATCGGAGTCAGAGTCTATAAATCAGAGTTTGAGGTGTCTGACTCCGGAACAAAATAAACAAATATGTAGGATATACGAATATAATATATCAATAACAAGTAAAACGTATCAGTCGCTCTTATCAACAGATATATGCCCTTAGCCTATGCTTTATCCTGACTTATGTATAATATGTTATCCTACGGAAATCTACGGAATCACTGTCTACGGTCGATGTGTATCAGTTTTTTATTAAATTTAATTTTATTGTCTTTTCTCATTAAGCCACCAATATATGTCTTATTTTTCCCATTTTATATTTGCGTATGAGTTATGGGAGTTTTTGTTAATTTTATTAATCATACGCTTAATATAAATGTCATACTATTGCGAATAATTAACGCAAGTAATTTTTCATAAAGAATTATTATTTTCATTCCACCCTGTATTTGCAACAAAAGCTTTTCTCTTTATCAATGATAACAAATTGAACCATTTGTTCGCGATGCCGTATGTGTGCCATAAAGTGTATACTTAGTTGTGTGTCTGTGTGACTTTCTTCGTGTGTGTTTTTGTGTGTGTCTCTCCACATTCACAAGATAAAATGCCAACGCTCAGCTCACATTCGTCTGTTGGTTATGTAGCTCTGCTAGCTATTTGGCAAATAATTTATTTTATGCGAGGGTTGCAACCTGATAACTTGACATTCTTTACAAATACAATACAATTCGTTTAGTTGTAGTGGGGAGAGAAAATAATAACAAAAAGCAGGGGCGTTATGGCGAGGGGGGAAATGTGAGGGATTAAAAAAATAATCGGAAGTGTATAATCAAGTAAACAAGGTTTTCCTAAGAATTATTAGGCCTACAGACGTGAATTTATAAAGAATATTTTCTCAATCATTTTTTTGGCCCAGAGGTATTGGAGGATTTAAAAAAAAAAACTATATAATAATTCGAAAAAAAAATATTCAACAAAAATATTATATAAAAGCGTGGATTTTTTAAAAGAAATAATTCTGCGGCCCAGAGGAAAACTTTTTTTTGGCCCAGATGCTTGGATTTTATAAAGAATATTAGGGTCAGAGGCGAGGATTTTTCAAGAATTATTTGGTACAAGACGGGAGGCGTGGATTTTTTAAAGAATATTTTTTTCAATAATTATTTGGTACAGGTCCGGAGGCGTGGATTTTTTTAAAGAATATTTTTTTCAATAATTATTTGGTACAGGTCCGGAGGCGTGGATTTTTTTAAAGAATATTTTTTCAAGAATTATTTGGTCTAGAGGTGTGATTTTTTTTAAATATCGGTCCACTGCTTCTGGTACATCCCCCACAAAATGGTCAAAATTGTTTCTAAAAATTAATTTTATAATAACATGCAAACAGACTATCCGATTTTGTACAGCCTATTATCTTTACTAAGCCTAGATCTAGTGAGAAGATGGTACCTCTTTCTGGTACCTCCCCCACAGAGGGACAAAATTTTCAATATTTATAATACCAAACTTTGCACATCCATTACTTTTACCAAGCCTAGACCAAGTTTGAAGATTGGAGATTTGGAACGGACTATCCGATGTTAATGAAACTTTATACAACCTATTATTTTTACCAAGAATAGATCAAGTTTGAAGATGGGACCCATTTGTCCACACCTTCTGGTACATGCCCCACCAAATGGTAAACATTTTCAATATTTGTAAATCCAATATCAGGCGAATGGAATACCCGATTTGAACCAAACCTTGCACAACCTATTATCTTTACCAACTCTAGATCAAGTCCGAAGAAGGGAACCATTGTCCACTCCTTCTGGTACCTTCCCCACAAATGGTAAAAATTTTCAATATTTTTAAATCCTATATCAGACGAATGGAATATCCTATATGAACCAAACTTTGCACAACCCATTATCTTTACGAAGTCTAGATTAAGTCCAAAGATGGGACCCAGTAGTCCACTCCTTCCGGTGCCTTCCTCACAAATGGTCCATATTTTATAAAATTGTATCAACATTAAATCCGAAACCTCTTTGATAAAAACATGTTTCTTATATAAAACTAATAATAAAATCTGTGTCTAATTCCGAAGACCTCCGCAAACCATATGCTGAGGGTATATATCTGTCGGGGTTGCCTCCATATACCTGTATACCACAATAGTAATGGGGTTATCCTGTACTCGACATTGCCCGTTTATACCATTTATCCATCTGTTGTAATAAATCTTCCATTGGAGGATATCGAGATAAAAAACTAGAAGGTGAGGGTCTAGAATGACTATATCGGCCCGAATTTAGGCCTAGCCCCTTTAGCGTGAAGGAAGGTATTGAGATACAAAACTAAACCAATAAGTGAAGTCGGATGCGGTCGACTATATAATACCCTTCGCCACTAGGGGTATATTAAACAGAAGCATCCTAACAGAGATGGCATTTTTGAAGGACCATTAACATGAAATTGGGTGAAGTGAAATATGTTATCTTTATCTAAATGTGAACCGACTTAGATCAATCCATTTTAAGCAATCGGACATCCGTTGAGCTATGTCTGTATATATACAAAACGCAACTACGTCATTCTATGTTGTTTCACTTGTTATTTTTTAAATATCATTTTCAAAATTTTCTTAAGTATCATTATTTTTTCTCATGTTGATTAAAATACTGCATCCTCCCCAAAAACATCTTCCCCAATACACCTCTGTTCATGGCGATAAAACTACATACACTTGAGAATGTCAAACACACCCCACAATTTTTATGGTAGGGGTATCATTTATAATCCGACTCAAAAGGCTGCGGATCGACAAAGGGGTGGGTTTTCGTATTCAATCAATTACGCTAAATTCCGCTAAATACATTGAGTCGTCGGAAAATAAATAAAAACGAATAGATGGAGGTGGACGAACAAACGAACTCATTAGTTGAGGGATTTATCGCTGGAATTATTTAAGCGAACCGCATAAATTTTGTGTAATAAATACACCTTTGATGGGTGTCATAAAAAATTGGAAATGGGAAATTGATTGAATTCGATATAGAGATAAAATTATTAGTTTATGGAAAAGATTTTCGTATTCAGTATTTCGGTAAAGAGAAATGGCGCCCAACATTTTGAGATTGAGAAATTGTATGTCAACACAAAACAGCTGTTGTTAGGAGATAAATGTTTGTGAGCAATGTAATATTTTTTTGTAGATAATGAGAAAAGAGAGATTTACTCCAGAACGTGATTCTTATTAACATAGTATCAGCTGTGCATGAATTTATCTCAAGATGTATGAATGAATCTGCAGCTGTGACTGTGGAGGCTGCGTAGTGATGTTAAAAATGCATCTGAAGCAACAGGTGGTAGTCCTTGAAAAAACTCTCAATGAAACATATGTTTTCATTGAGAGGATTTAATGAATGAATTTTACTACAAATATTTTTTTACATGTGATAAATTTGTTTATCTAAAATTTATCTAATGTCGAAGAATACTAACGAGGAAAATGACCGTGAATTTGAAGTAATATTAACCCCCATACTATCACAGCTATAAGCATGATTTTTTAAACAATATTTTCCGTTTGAAACATCGGAGAACACATAAATGTCTACTATTGATCAGAATAAAATCCTATGGAGTTTTAATAATGTCCGTCTGCTGAAATCGATGACAGAAATCGCAATATATAAAATATATTTTGCACAGACATTGTTACAATTCCAAGGATATTTGTTATTGCAAATTGTGTATATCGGCCTTCGATTGGGTATAGTATCCATATAAAGGTACAGTCCCTTTTTGGCAAATTTTCAAGTTTTTTTTTTCAAGTAATTTGGCATTCAGAGTTCTTGAAGGGCAAGACACATCTTTGCAGATTTTTTTTTAATATAGGTCCATGTTTTAGCATTTAAAGGTCGGGCCTATTTTTAGTATATGAAGATTTTTTAAATCGAAATGGCTACAATTGGCATTGACGTTCTAGAAGAGCGAGGAAAATATTTGCTGAAAATAATTAATACAGGTCCATATTTTGACATCATTTTCGGTATTATCAAGGTTTCATCCGCGTTTTCCAACCGATGTGGCTGTATTTTAGCATTCAGATTTCGTGAAGATTGGATATAGGCCTAAGCCGCAAAGATTGGTACTACCTCATTTTTTTAGCCGCATTTCTCTAGTAAAGTGGTTGTAATTATGCCTCCGTATGTTGATAAACAGACAATTTTTAATATAAGACCATGTTTGGACTAATTAAATAAAAGGCATTAGATTGGTCATACAGAGGTTAAGGCAACATAACTATGACAGCATAAATAGTGAGGAAACAATTTCAAAGCGAAAGAGGTCCGAAGCTAAATTTATAGTATTCTGGAGCAACTTACACGTCAAGAGGAAAGAATGCAACAGGTCGGTAGAATAAACAACGTTTCAAAATCAAATAGTTTCTATGTTAGGATAGTCTTTATTCCCAATCCCGGCATTTCTATTTAAAAATATGTAAAAGATATTTGATATCCGTCATCGATTTCGGGTGTATTTCTAATAAATGTCCATGAATAATAGGATAAAATTGAAATATTCGGTATTTTGGGGATTTTTGGCACCTTTGAATTGGCTCTTATTTGGTATTTTGAGTTTTCTTTGGAAATCAAATATCCATACCAAAAATTGTAGGATGTGCCGGTACTCCTTTATTTTGTATTTTGGAGAGTTTATGCACGCTTTTCAAACAAATTGGCTTTATCTTAGTATTTAGAATACTCATCGCAAATTTCACTATCAACAGGTAAAAAGGTGTTAGTGAGTGTTACCGACAGATATGTACCCTCAGCATATGGTTTGCTAAATAAGGCATGTTTTTTTATACTTTACACAACTATATTGTCAGGATATTATAGATTTGTGTGACCCCAGAAGTTTATAACCTTTTAGTATACCGATTGTCATATCTCGACTACTTGGGTCGATCTGTGTCCGTCTGTCCATTATAATTTTGTAAATACGATACAGGCCACAGTTATGGATCAATCGTCAAGAAATTTTGCATGTAGGACGGGTTCTTGCAAAAAAGATCCCCTTTGTTTTTGTTAATGATCCAGGAATATTTTTGTAAAAAAATTATTTTTGTCTGTGTTCTGGTCGTTCTAGATGCCGTTCCAGATGACCAAATTTTACTAAGAGAAAGGTGTCTGGCCATAAAATAAGCATTACTGTTTTTAAAAAGATCAGTCAATATTTAGCTGTTCAAATTGACCAGAGTTTTTTGTGAAAAATGACAAAATTTGCATTCTATGGTGTATATATTTAATCCTGAAGGACATAGATCCAAAAAGTTAAAATTGATACCATTTATATTATTGTAGTGTGTACTCGGATGTGGGAGTTATAATTAAACATTTATAGTTGTCTTCGTATTCAGATATTATTTAGTAAACCATTACCACACTAGATGGTAGAAATTTAGCACCAATCACTATGGAATTTCACATGAAGTTCCGGTAGGGGTCAAGGACGACACCTATTGTTTTCGGTATTGATCAGATGATATATATGGGAGGACATAGACCGAAAAATTTATTTTATAAAGATTTCTATTCTATTTAATTTTATGATTTAGTGACCCAGTAAGGAAAGTTCAAAAGTCGGACGGGGCCGACTATATGACACCCTTCACCACTTTGGGTACATACAAGAGATGGTAATATGTACATTATCCTGTAGATAGAACAGACATAACATCTTTGGAGGAATCGGGCTAAATTAAATGGGTGATCTACATAGATATCTGAACCAAAAACAAAACCATACACATACCATTCTGATATCTATGAAAAATTGCATGTCAATCGGTTAGAGTTGGGTTTTTTAATGTACCATTTGTATGAAATCGAGCTAAATTAAGTATGGGATGAATATGCAAATCAGGACCTAATTGAGAAACCGTAATATGCTGCAGCACAGTGCGCTGCTCATAATTTCTTGTCGGTAGGATAAACTTGTATTATTTGGTGCGCAAATCTCATGAAATCTGACGAAAATATAGAGGGGTTATATTTACATCTGAATATATATTACGAAATTCAATACGCTCCAATTTTGTACGTTGTGCAAAAATTCGTCCCAATCGGAAAAAGTTTAGTT
Organism: Musca vetustissima; assembly: GCF_032173495.1. NCBI lineage: Eukaryota > Metazoa > Arthropoda > Insecta > Diptera > Muscidae > Musca > Musca vetustissima. The sequence goes on from NW_026880846.1 coordinate 226,222, forward strand.
ATTTGGAAACAATTTAGAAATAAATATGGAAGCTTTATCTAAACCTGATCTGATTTCAAGAAATTTCAGTCTAATACTCTCTGCAATAAGCACCTCGGTGCACCATATGCATTAAATTGGACGAAAATATTTATGGGAGCTACATCTAAGTCTCAATGCGGACAAAAGTATATCAAAATTTGAACAGATTTCAATAAAACTTCACAGGCATCAAACTGGACTTAATTCAGTGTACTGTGCAAAATGTTGTCTCAATCGGACAAATATTCGGAATGTGGTGTACCATTTATATGAAATCTATATATGGGAGCTTTATCTTAATCTGATCCGATTTCAACATACGTCTATCTGGACCTTATTCAGTGCGCTACGCAATATTTTGGCTCAATCGGTAATATATATGGGAGCTATATCTATATCTGATTTCAATGAAATTTAACACACTCTATCCTAGCTTCATACGTTATGCCGAATTTTTGGTCTGTTCCACTACTTCTTTAATAGTAAAGCTAGTAAAAGGGAAATATTTCAAAATCACTCTTAGAGTACAAAATAATTTGAAAATTTCGGGAACGCAAATTTAGTAAATATGCCAAAATTAGATGGCAATACTTCAAAATCGACCTAACAGCCAATCAGAAGTTGGCATTCCTGTTCACTATTTTTACTCAGACAAATTTTTCGTGTAAAAAATTTACAAAGAGAATGCCATTTTGTTTTGCGTTCTCTTGAATTTGGTTAAATGTTTTACCATTTTTGTTGGTTCAGGAATGGGTTTCGAGTAAAATGTTTCAAAACCTTTAGGTTATCGAACCGAACTTTTGTCTCAATCAAACACAAATTGGAAGTTTGGTGCACCGTTTACATAAATCGGATGAAGGTATATATGACAGCTATATCTAACTCTAAACCGATTTAAACAAAATTTCACAGACAAGAAACTGGACTTAATTCAAAATGCTGTGCAAAATTGTGTCTCAATCGGACAAACCTTGGGAGATTTGTGCATCTTTTATCTAATATATATATATATATATATATAAATCTGAGTCGATATAAACAAAACTTTATAGACATTAAACTGCACCTAATTCAGAACCCTTTGCTAAATTTTGTCTCGATCGGAAAAATACTGCGTGTTTGTCTTTCTCGTTTACTTTGCCTGTTACAAACATATGTACAAAGACATAATACCCTGTACCACCTAGTGGTGAAGGGTATAAAAATGTAAAGGCTCTGAATATAGATCCGCAGAAAGTTAGAATGGTGAAGGGTATCATATGGTCGGCACCGTCCGATTTTACTGCTCCGCTCACTGGTTTTAAGTTGATCATCTTTGGAGAGGTACTAGAAGACGTTGCTTTGCAGGCCCCATCTTCGGATTTATTGGGGGCTAGGTAAAATATTACGAATATCAAATTAGTTATTCAAAACATATTGAATGAAATTTACATTTTTTTAATGGTTACCATATAATGTTCAATCGAATCCGAAAATGGGACCCGTAGGTTCGATAACTTAGAACTTGAATTAAGTTTAGAAGAAATATGACAATGTGCAAAGTTTGAATGAAGTCGGTTACTCGCTTTGATTGTTATCGTTCACATCAGTCAGCCAGACAGACAAATACTTTGATGAGGTATATTTTTGCCTCTGTATTCTAGACCCTCATTAGACATAAGGCTGAGGATATAGAAGTTATGGGTATCGGTCCACTTTTGAGGATAATCTCCATATAACTGTACCTTCCATAATCGGTATCGGTTCGGCCCGGCCGACGTTTTTACTTGTTTCAATTATATTATCTCAACTTGTTGTCCTCTCTTGAGTTCTAGCTTTCCTCCCTTAAGACTAATTATCATTGCTTTCACTTCACTTCATCAAATCCTCTTCCATCTCATCATCATCGTTAAAAAATTAAATAATTCACATTTGTTTTTTGTTCAGAAATTTATTAGAAATTAGAAAATCTAAGTTTAGTTTTGAAATAAAAGCTAAATCCATCCATTGAAGAAAAACCCAGTCCGAAACTTTTTCTCAAATAAAAAAAAGTTATGACAAAATATTGACCAACTAAACGAAGCTACAGCAAAAATTGAGTTAAAGTGTTTCGATTAGCCAGAAATATTTTGCAGATTTTAAATAGTAAACTTTTTTCTCTTCCAAACATTATTTTTCAAAATGGCCGTTTATGTTTTTGTTATTTTGAGTATTTTCTTATGAGTTGAGTTGAATTTTCGGCTGAGATTTTTCTTAGATGGAATTTCAAATTTCGGTTTGAGTTATAACTTTTGGCTGTGATTGGAGCATGGGGGGTAGTGATTGCTTGATTGATGGATGGTTGGTTGGAGGATAGTGTTCGTTGCGAGTGTTGCGGTAGTTGTTGTTGCCAACGTTTTTCCTTAGAAGGAAGCCTTAAATGGTCGTTTTTATTTTTCTAAACCAAACAACATGAGATTATTTTTTCTCCTTTGCCTACACCTTTTGTTATTGTTGGTTTGCTTTGTTTGTTTTTCTTTTCACTTTATCAGTTTCTTTTTATTTTCTATATGTATATATAAATGTATTTTAAATTTAATTATATATCTTTCGCTTTGAGTGTTTTCTTTAAAAAAAAATGAACAACAGAATAAGTTTTTAAATTTTTTCTTCTTTTTTTTGAGTTTTTTTTATCAGTTTTGTTTTATAAGTTATTATTTTTATAATAAAATATGGTTTTCTTAAGATTTTTTTTGGTTTATTTTTCTTAAAAAAATTATATTAGATTAGAAAAAAATAATGAAAACTAGCCAGCCATGGGATGACGATGTTCTTGTTGCTGGTGGCTATTATTTTCACGATGTTGATGTTGGTGTTGTTGTTGCAGTTTTTCATTGCATTTTAATTAATTTAATTAAATTATTTATTTTTTTCTTTGCTTTATTAAATTATTACGAGAGAGAGTAGTGTTGGTTTTTTGTTTGTTTCTATATTTGTTTGTTTCGAATAACATCTATTGGAGAATGGTGGTAGCTACAGATTTTTAACAGATGGTCAATAAAAATTTATAGCATATCGGGTCTATCGCACATTCTGGCAAGAAATGCTGTAAAGAGATGGAAAGAGAGGGGGAGAAAAAGGAAAAAATATTGATTAGATAAAATTGTCAAATGGAAAAATAAATAAATATTGCAAAAAGCAGATAAATCATAAATTCCAAAATTATTCCTAAAGTAAAGGTCTTCTCAGGGACCCTGCCCTTGAAATCAAGAAACTTATAAGAAATAATCAATCCTTGGTAAAATAAATACTTTTTTGATGCTTTTTGTACTTCAAAAATATAAAACCCCCTTCAGAACTCCATACCTAGGAAATTCTGTCCAAAGACCATTTTAGATTTTAAGGATTTTGCTCTCCTAAAAAATCCTCTCTCAACTGGTTGTAAAGACTCTCGCTCCTATTTAAGAAGTCTCCGTCTCGGCTGTGAAGACTTCCTTCGGATTTTTATGAAACGGCTGTCTTTTCCTCGTCTATATAATAAAGCTTCCCATTTCAAAAAATGTTGTTATGCTCTCAGATATAAAGACACCCTGTCTAGAGCCCATCTATGAAGTAGCGAAGTCGATAAAAAGGTTCGCCAGAGCTTGTCATCTATAAAGACTCTACTCCATTCGTCTATATGGACCCATATCAGCTCATCTATAGTCGGACTAAAAATATTTTCTTCAGATATGGTAAATTTCCCAGCCTGCTTTAACGACACCCTGTCTGGAGCTTATCTATTAAATTGCCCTAAAACTCGTCTAAATTCTTCCTGCCCCTAAGCACGGTTTTCAACTCATATATATAGACTCTGCTCAGATCGTTTAAAAAGGTTCCCCTACCATCAAAATTCTCCCTTGAGCTTGGCTATGTAGAAGTTCCCTCAGCTCGTCTAAAAATAATTATTCAGTTCGTCTTTCAAGACTCCCTTAATCGTATCTATAAAGTCTACCATCGGGCCTTTTTTAGATTTTTTTCTCTGAGACTCCACTAAGCTCCCAAAAAATACACCCTACATGGTTGAATGGCTCCTCACTTCAATTCATCTTCAAAAGTTCCCTGATTCTTTCTGTGAAAAACCTACAGATACATCGTTCAGCTGGTCTAAAAAGATCGCCTTCACTGCTCTATAAAGACACCCTGCCCCTTTAACTAGTTCGAAAATATTACTCTATTAGCTCGCGTATACAAGATCGTCTATATAATATTATCTTCGGGTTAGTTATACAAAACTCCCTTCAGATCGACTATATCAGAGTCCTTTCAGCTCTTCTATAAAACCTCTCTTTAATTCGTCTATAAAGTTTCCCTTCAGAACGTTATTCGGCTCTGCTGAAAAGACTCTATTCAGAGTATCCATAAAAACTCACCGTCCTATATAAGGACTCTCTCAGCTCACATATAAATATTCTCTTCAGGTCACATATATAGGCGTGAGACTTCCTTCAACTCGTCTATTGAATGTCGCCAGCTCTACTCTAAAACCTCTCTTTAATTCGTAAAAATGGTCACCTAAATTCTCTCAGTTCATTTATAAATACTCCCTTCAACTAACAAATAACGCCTCCTTCTTTTGCTCACTTATAGCTACTCTTTTTAGCTAACATATAACCGATCTCTTCAACTTTGTCTGTAACTAATCTCTTCGGATTTCATTCTATGATCTGAATTTATTCTCTATTACTCAGAGCTTATTTTTGCTCTTAAAAAATTCTCTCGAAAATACAAATATAACACATGAAGAACACCAGGATACTTCTTGGACATACACTAAACAAATTTAAATTATAATTTATGGAACAATAGGAAACACTTCGTACTTTATACCTCATAGCAGATCGAAGGACCAACATTTTTTATATTTAATTTTCATCTCAAAATGCCAGCAATTATTACCACAAAAATCCATTCATGGTAAATAGACAACTTACCGTTTAGTCGAAGACAACGGGATCGCTCATCAATCTTTGGACGAATTCTGTGGTTGTAAGGTAGACAACAGGGTAGGTGTGCACAAGACATTGGTTGGGGGATACACATCAGGAATGGTTTTTTGGGGGTGTGATTTGGTTTTGTTTTTTTTTTTGTGATTGTTTTGGAACAGGAACATAAACAAAGAAGTGCACATATATTCGTGATTTGAATACAAATATAAAAATAAAAAATACAAGTGCCAGGTGGAATACAATAAAAACATGGTGATGGTGCCAGGTCACAAACAAGAGTTCACATGAAATTACAAATAAGAAAATACAAATTTATAGGAAAACAATACATAAATATATATCCTTTTTAAGGATATGTGGAAAGAGATAGAACGAGAGAGAGAAAGAAATCGATTCATTGGTATAAAACTTACGGGAGTATGGGATCATGCCATCATCATCTTCAGGGTCCAAACAGTCAGCGAAGAGGGTCTCGACTTGTTCATCTTCCAAGTTTTCACCTAAAAAGAAATATATTTATTAGATTTTTCTTTTTAAAAAATTATTTTTGTTTGCTTACCCAAAGAAAGGAGGGCATGTTGCAATTCAGCCAAGAGCATGGTGCCGTTTTCTTGTTTGTCGTACAATTTCAAACATTCAATGAAATCTTCGTAGCAGCCTTGCTCCTTTTCCTTCTTGACTTGAGAGTAGATGGGGAGGAATTCATCGAACTTGATCATTTTCAATTTGCGTTGCTTGGTACCGCCCATCTTTTCAATCAAAGCCAAGGTGGGGTTCAAGTTGAGGGCACGAAGGGCATCACCCAAGTCGTAGGCATCGATACCATCGGCACTACCCATAACTTCGAATACGAATTCGATATCTAATAAAAAAGAGGGTAAAGATTTATTAATAAATGTTTTTATTTAAAAAAAGGGAAAGGGGGGACATACAATATTTTCGGTTTTGAAAATAGCATTACCCAGTGTTTTTGAAAGTAACTTCGGAGCGCATTAAATTAAATTTTAAATTAAATGTTAGCTGCAAGTTGTAATTAAGTAGATTACTTTGAAAGGGGTTTATGTCCATTTTTTCTTATTTTACATACAATATTTTCGGTTTTGAAAATAGCATTACCCAGTGTTTTTGAAAGTAACTTCGGAGCGCATTAAATTAAATTTTAAATTAAATGTTAGCTGCAAGTTGTAATTAAGTAGATTACTTTGAAAGGGGTTTATGTCCATTTTTTCTTATTTTGAGATATTTAAAGGGTTTGTGGTAAGAGGTATTAATTTCGTTTGTGGTTTTTTGCCCTTAAACATGATAGTATATATATAGATAGAAATATGTTTTGTAAACTTTTCTAGAAAATCAAGATTTGTATTAGAACCTAAAATAGACTTATACCACTTTCAAAATAATCGAAAAACTGGATAAATTGTAGCGTATATGTCGACGCTTTGATGGACCTTCAAAATACAAAATATCGGTTGTGGTGACCTAGTAACAAATGTAATATTTTTTAAAGACCCCAACAACTTTATTTTTTTTTATTCGGAAGTTCTATGTTACATATTTAAAAAAATTATTTTTAGGATTTTTAAAAAAATTATACTTTGACACATGGTCATATTTTATTAAAATTGATATTTAGAATTCTGAGTGGATGGAATGCCTTTCTAATATCATTATGATTAAAAAATACGTTAGGAAAATTTCAAATTTTTGAGAGATTATCATTGAAATATTTTTTAAGTACTATGGTTTATATGAGTATCAGATTTTTATAGGGTTCTAAGGTCGTCAGAAATGTTATTAAAATTATTTTACATTTTTTTTTTGGAAAAGGAAAGGTATGGAATTGTTTGTAAATGCCTTGTTAACCTCGAAGTGAGGCACCAGCGAAATTCTCATGCAGTTTATGTCGTTGGTCAGCTGAGTACTTCGCTTTGTTACAAGAGACATTTGGGTTTGAAAGGTTTTTTGTATGGAAGCAATAGCTTCTGGGGAGAAGCAAAAAACTAAGGGAACTGATGAGGATCAGTGGCGTGATCCGAAACTATAGTCTTCCCTGCCTTACCCCTCGGCAAACAATGCCATACATTCCCCACTAATAAATAGTTGTTTTTTATAAAAACAACAAACTGGGATTCAGCCTGACTATTTTGCAAAAACAAAATACAAATGGTATCCCTAACAAACCGCCAACACTACTGAAATTATTTTTAATATTAAAGACAAAACTTAAAATTTGTGAAGAAGGATATCAAGAGGAAATTATTATTCAATATTCCAACAAAATCTGAACACTCATTGAGCCAATATATTATCTATAGAAAAACTTTATAATTTTTTTTTAATTTTTTTTGTAATAAAAAAAAACTTTTGAAAAAGTCTGTTTAGATGACCTTTAAATTTGTTATTTATTATTTCTGTTGCATTTCTAATAAATTGGTCTATATTCCATATACATATACATGTCATCAAAATCTATTACAAAATTATTCAAAATTTCTTGTAATGAAATAAAAATTACTCAATTCACATTCTTGTTAAATGACAGTGAAAAAAATTATTTGAATATTTAATTGGCAACCTCCCACATCTAGCTATGAATCTCCTTATATTATGAATATTCATTTTGGCTATTATGTCATATATAAATATGTACATATAGCTACTTATATATGTATATGTTAAAATATGCATGTGTGGGGAACGTATACAATCAAAAGTAATTCGACACCCAAAAAAATATTTTAATTGTTTTACGGTTTCTACAAACGCATATAAACTTATATGTATTTTGGTGTGTGTATAAGTGTGTGTGTGTAAGAATGCTTGTCTGTCCTTTAACCATAAACATAGATGACCAAAGAAAATACATTTCTCACAGCATAGAATATATATTCACACACACACACACACACACACGCATTGTTTGTTTATTTGTATATGTGTTTCCCCAAAAATAGATTTGCGTCTGGTGTTTTTTCGGGTAAAACCCACACAATCGTACATGTACGAACGAAATGATCTTTCAGAATCGTATTTTCTTCAACGACAAGTGTTCTATATTTTTGATCAGGCTCTATTGGGTGTATTCGTGTGTGTATGTATTTATTCGACATTTCCTATGGCATTGAGTATACAATTTAGCGTGAGAGAATTCTCTCTGAAAACAATTCGGTCATTTGCTCTCATTTTCAAGTTTCTTTAATTATTCTTCGTTTTTTTTTTCATTTCAAAAAGTGTAGTTGAACTATTTCGTAAATTTTGAAACAACAACAAGAAAAACTATTTCTTTTTTTTTGTTTTAAAAATAGAAAGCCCAGCATTCGTTTCTCGTAATGAATGGTTCTCTACTCTATGTGAAACGATAAAATAATAAAAAATATTCAAACGTATATTTTTATTTTGTAATAAATATTGATTTGTATTTTTTTAAAAATGTTGTTGGCGTTTATTTAATTATCGAAAATTTGGAAATAATTTAATATTTCTTATAAAATATTAGCACGTCTTGAAATCAATTTTTCCAATTTATTTTATTTTGCCCTATATATGTAATGAAGTTTTAGACGTTATCGAAATCATCGAAATAGTTTGAGGGATTTTTCATTTTTTGTTTTGATTTGGTAATCTATATTTTCTTCTTTACTTATTAATTAAAATCAGAATCGATAACTGTTTATCGTTTGAATAAATACCCTATTTTGTTCTTGACCTAATTTAATTAAATGTTTCGCCTATGACCTTGACAGTTGTCGATGTTATCGAAAATAAAAATGTATGGCTAAATAACATAAATTTAAAAATATAATTATAATTTTTAAACATTTTTCTAAAATTATATTATTACAATAATTATTATTATAATTCTTTAAAAAAATAAAATTTCGATTAAATTCGATAAATTACCATTTTTCTCGGATTTTCTAACTTCTTAATTTGTTTATTTATTTTTTATCGAGGAAATTTAATTTATTAATTTTATTGGAAATTTATCGTGACATTAAAATGCAATTCATTAAACATTCAAATCCAACAGCGTGCTTTTAAGTTTTTTAAAAACACAATTTCGATAAGTTTCAATATATTGTTATTTTTAATGGATTTTTTTAATATTTAATATTTATAATACCTGAACAATAAATTTATCGATAAATGTAATTTTTAGCTTTTTTAGATACCAATATATTTTTATTGTATCTATTATTAAGAGGTTTATATATATATATATATATATATATAATTAAATAAAGTATGTTTGGTATATAGTATTTTTTTTTAATTTCGAATTATTATTATCGATTTTTAGTTTGTAAAAAAAATGTTTAATTAATATTGACTGCATTTGCCCTATAATGTTGCCTAAAAATTAGGAATCATTTCAAGGTTTAAAAAATCAGATCTAAAAAATGTTGTCTTTTTATAATTATTTCAAGTGGGTGTGTGTGGTATCTCATACTAAATCGGTGAGGTCTCATATCGAGGTATGCTACAGGTTTGTATTGTAATTTGATAATCAAAAATTGAGTTGATCTGTTTACTTGCTTCGGAATATGCGAATTTCTGTCATATGAGGAAAGCTAAAATATATATAGTATATTCTTTAATGACCTAGGGTACTCGTATCTGGCATATGCAAATATTATTTTATGTTAAGTATATATTGTATACTAGGTAGCGTTACATATCTTTATTAATATTGATTTTTTCCTGTACTCACAATAAACCTTTCATAATGACAAAATCGAAAACAATTTCGATTACTAAACATTTCTGGAACGAAGTATATATTCCAAAATAAAAAAGAAATCAAAACTATTTGCATAAATTTCAATTATCTATGTACATATGTTCACGATTATCTCCCACACATTTTCTTTATATAAATATACCGAACCATATTAGGTAGTTGAAGTATTGATTTGTATATATGTATGTACGCATGTATGTATGTATGTATGTAGTATTATTCATAGGTTATTATATTTATTCCATAGTTATATCACACAGTTCTGCATTTTTTTCGATTTCTTCTTTTGCATGGTACTCTATCGTATGTGTTTTGAATTTTCAAATTTATTTTTAGATCGCCTTTCTCTCACTTTTACACAGTTTTTTCGAAAATTGTTTTCTTTTTGTAGCAATTCATTAAGGTATAAAAATAAATTTTCAAAATGTTTTTGAGGTTAGAATTCAATGACTGCGTAATGCTATTATCAAAGATTTTTTATTGTATATCCCCTGGATTTTTTTTTTTCAAAATATTTTCTTTTATGTGAAGAAAAAAGACTTACTTTCTTGTTCACGTTTTGGTACATCGGCCTGCAGGTGTAGAAATCATGTTGGTAGATTGACAATGATGAAGAAGAAGAGAAAAACAGTTATAAGTAAATTGAACATTTTTTTTAATTTTTTAAATTATTTTTTCTTAATTTTTTTACACAGTTTTTTAATATATTTTTTAATTATTTTTTTAATTTTCATCATTTTTATTTTATATTTGTTCCTGTGGTATATTTTCCATCTTTTTTTCTATTTGATTTTTTTTTGAAAAATTTAACACTTTTCACACAACCAGACACTCACCATTTTGACTGTTTGTTTGAGAAAAAGCAACTAACTCGCGGATGAGCTCGGTCTCGACTGAACACTTTTCGTCGCCAACAATTTGTAAAGGTAATTCTAAGGTGGATTCTTGGCAACCCATACCATCACAGACCGTATTAATGTGAGTAACACATACATACAAACAGTTAGACAGGCGCACAACCAAAGGCATTAACTCTGTGGAAAATATACAACAACAGCATTTCAATTCTTCAGATCATTTCCCCAAGTATACACACACAGACATACACTCAAACATGTATACGATGATTACGATGATAAATTTTCCTTAGTATATAACATGACGAAATCTCTTTCTCTCAAACACGCAATACGATGCATATGGGGCCATCGTATGGTGTAGATCTCTCCGATCGTTTACTGTGAACACGTAATCGTGTCTATATGTATGACACGATTCGGTGAGAGCCACAGAGAGATTTTACTCATACGTATAATACCCGGCCGATACATGGACATGAACGGCATCCCAAAAATACCACAATCAACATGTTGGCCATTCTGTATGTAGAGAAAAACATTTTCAGATTTGTTTGTTTCCTTCATTCTATTCTCAGAAGTCTAGGAAAATGGAAAGCAACGCAATCATAGCAACAAGTACAAGGAAAAGCAACCGCCTGTTGTTCATTTGCCAGAGAAACCATGCAGTGGAAAATCGGTTCTCACTCCACATTCAACGGTGGGGGTGTGGGGCATGATCATAAAATACTGGCTGGTTGGCACATAAACAGACACACACACATATGTGTATGTATGTTTAATGGCAACACATGTATGTATGTGGATATTTTGGGCCATCTATTCATGCCACCACCTCCACCTTGTATGAGTAGTCGTTGTCTTCGTATGTCTGTCTGTCAGTCAGTCATTCAGTATTCCATTGTTGTTATTGTTGGATTTTTCTTCGTTTCTCATTTTTGCCTAGTCTACTATTTGATCTATTTTTATAGTATTCACCTCTTCATGATTATCTCAGTGTTATTATTTTTGCATTTGTTGTTGTTACTTTTGCTACGTAAAAATATAATTTTTTTGGTTATATTTTCTCCCAAGTTTTCTTCGTTTTCTTTTTTTTTTTGTATTTTTGTTTTGTTAGTTTAGACCCAAACAGTGTTGAATATCATTTCATTTTTATTTTCAACATTGATTTTGCAATACATATTTTCTCGTTTTTCAGCATCTTTCCGCCATATTGTTTATTTGTTAAAATGTTCACAATTTTAAATTTTTTCAAAAAATTTTCATGACCCTGTCTTCATAGCCGTACATTTCGAAAAGTTGAGGTATACTCTTTTGGTTGTTTGTGCAAATTTTTTTATGTGTTTGCCAAATTTTCAAAATAAAAAAAAAAATCAAAATAAGAAAAAATATCTTCTTCTCTTTCTAGTTAGCTAAAGAAAATGGAAATATAGAACATAGTAGTTGAATATATGTTAAAAATTAATTAAATTATTATTTTATACGTTATGTTAGAAATATAATCTTAAACCAGTAAGGAAAGTAGTAAAGTCGGACTGGGCTGACTATATAATACCCTTCACCACTTTGGGTATATCAATCCCTACACATGCCAATCTGCAACCTATGCTAAATTTTGTAAATCGATTTAAAGCAAACTGGACACACGCTATTCGGTATGCTGAACTGTTTAACTGAACTGATTTTCACGAAACTTTGCACACATTATTCAAGACTTAATTTAGTACGCTTTGCCAAAATTCGTGCAAATCAAAAGATTTGCAGGGACTTTGGCGCACCATTTACCTAAAATCGGGTGAATCTACATAAGGGAGTTATATCTACATCTGAACCGATTTTAACGAAACTTAGTACACGTCCTTCTAGACTTATTTGAATAAGCTAGCCCGAAATTCGTGCAAATCGAAAGATTTTCTGGGACTTTGGTCCACCATTTACTTAAAATCGGACGAAACTATATACGTTATCTAAATCTGAACCGATTTTCACGAAACCTAGCACACGTCGTTATAGACTTAATTAAATACGCTATGCCAAAATTCGTGCAAATCTAATGATATTTAGGGACTTTGGTGCACCATCGGACGAAACTATATATGGGAGCTATATCTAAATCTGAACCGATTTTCTCGAAACTTAACACACATAATTCTAGACTTAATTCAGTACGCTATACCAAAATCCGTGCAAATCAAAAGATTTGCAAGGACTTTGGCACACCATTTACCTTAAATCGCACACCACCACACCATTTACCTTAAATCTGAACCGATTTTTCCCAATTTCAATAGGGTTCGTCCTTGGGCCGAATTAGTGACCTGTGTCAAATTTCATCCAATTCCGATCATAAATGCGACCTGTACTTTGTTTACAATTTAACATGGACAGACAGACGGACGTACATGCATAAATCGACTTAGAAAGTGATTCTATACATATTCTCAAAAGGAACCATGGGTCTATCTCGATTATTTTTGCCTGTTACAAACATATGCACAAAGACATAATACCCTGTACCACAGTGTGGTGAAGGGTATAAAAAAACTGTAAGGAAAATAGTAAATTCGGACGGGGCCGACTATATGATACCCTTCACCACTATGGGTATATGAAACGAATGCATCCAAACAGAAGTGCCATTAACATGAAATTTGATGAACTAAAATATGTGGCCATTTAGATAAAGGCCACATATTTTAGTTCATCCAACCGACATAGATCAATCCATAAACATATCATTCGTTTGATACAATGGGTCAAAATTATGTAAATCGATTTAAACCAAATATCAAAAATATCAAAATGCTCATGTCAATATTTCCAACATGAGGAGTTTGGTCCACCATTTATTTAAAATCGGATGAAAATAGATATGGAATATGAACCGATTTCAACCAAACTTGTCACAGGTTGGTTTATACTAATTTCAGCAGGTTTTGTTCCTAATGGCCATATTTTGGGTTCTACTTAAAATCGGACGAAACTATATATGGGAGCTTTATCTAAATCTGAACGGATTCCATCGAAACTTCAGACGTTTGGCTATACTATCTTCAGTACGTTATGCAAAATTTTGTGTCAATCAGCCTAACTTTGGGTCTTTGGTGCACCATTTATTTAAACGCAGACGAATATATATATATGAGAACTTTCTAGACTCAATTCAGTACGCTACGCCACATTTCGTGGAAATCGAAAGATATATAGGGAGATTCATAAACCATTTACATTAAATCGGTCGATAATATATATGGGAGCTATATCTAAAAGCTGAATCTATTTTCGGGAAACATTACACAAATCTTTCTATACACATTTCAGTACGCTATGAAAAATTTCGTGGAAATCGAAAATTATATAGGGACTTTGGTATACCATTTACATTATATTGGGCGAACATATATATGGGAGCTATATCTAAATCTGAACCGATTTTCAAAAAATTGTACACACATCATACTAGACTTAATTCAGAGCGCTATGCCAAATTTCGTGTAAATCGAAAGATATATAGGGACTTTAGTATACCATTTACATTATATTGGGCGAACATATATATGGGAGCTATATCCAAATCCGAAACGATTTTCAAAAAATTGTATACGTCATTCTAGACTTAATTCAGTACGCTATGCCAAAATTCGTGTAAATCGAAAGATTTTCAGGGACTTTGGTGCACAATTTACCTAAAATCGGGCGATACTATATATGGAGCTACATCTAAATCTGAACCGATTTTCAAGAAATCAATACAGTACGCTATGCCAAAGCAAATCGAAGTATATATAGGGACTTTGGTACACAATTTACATTAAATCGGACGAAAATATATATCTAAATCTGAACCGATTTTCCTCAATTTCAATAGGGTTCGTCCTAGGGACAAATAGATTAGCTGTGCTAAATTTCATACAATTCGGATCATAAATGTGACCTGTACATTGTTTACAATTAAACATGGACAGACGGACATGCATAAATCGACTTAGAAACAGATTCTATGCATATTCTCAAAAGGAACCATGTCTCTATCTCGTTTCCTTTTGCCTGTTACAAAAGCACAAAGACATAATACCCTGTACCACAATGTGGTTAAGGGTATACAAATGTAAAAATTATGGCGTTTGACTTTGTTTCAGTATTTTATCTTACCCTGTATATGTTTGTCCGACTTAATATATTGAATGATGCATCAAAGACACAAAGTTTGTCCGATTGACACACAATTTCCCACATTGTCAATACTTCGGTAGATTGTGTACCGAAATATTCATTATGTTTCATTGAAATCGGTTCAAAATATAGATATAACTCCTGTATACATTTGATCCACATGGTGCGATTAATTCAAAAAATGAACTTTAACGTTAACAGTTTTTGGTACTGGGCGAAAGAAGATAAAATTCTACATCACTAATTGCCAAAATAAAAGTTCTTAGCTGTTTACTTTATTTGCAGTGTGTCTTCAAAGTTCAGTAATTATTATTATTTTTGCGCGCATTGGTTAAAAGTGAAAATTTGCATATTTCCAGTGATAATTTTTTTAATTAAGACTTCTAAAAAGTAAAAATTTTATTATGGAGCCGTCTACTTTAGGTGTTTGAGCATATGAAAAATATTTGTTTGTTTAGATAAATGTTTTGGAAATATTGAAAAAACATAAATAAGGAAATTGGTCCAAAAATTAGGTATTTTTGATGTTTGTATTGGATTTTAACTGAATTATTGTTGAAACTTAGTAAAACTGCTTATATTTTCTTAAAATATGAAGTTTAAGCTTATAAATTCCAGAAAAACTTTTTGCCGTTTTGGTGCATTTTTTGACTTATTACAGAATTTGTAAAATAACTCAGCTAAATGAAGAATCTCAGGAAGCCAGAAATAAGGACTTCAAAAACTATTGGGAGCACTTTTCCAGTAAATTCAGTCGGGAAAATACAATAGAAGACGTCTTTAGTAGATTTCTTTAAAGTTCAGATCCATTTATTTCGAGCAAGAGGAAGAGTTGTAAAAATAAAATACAGCAAATGTCTCAGACTACTTTGGACTTTCTTATCCTTACCCAAATGGAAAATGTAGTAAGTAATATTATTATGTGAATTAATTCTATAATGGTTGTGAAGTAAATGATGATTATTAAATTTATAATAATGTTAAAATTAATAGAATCAAGTAAATAAAAAACCGTACAATTATATTTTTTTTAATTATTTTTTCCTGTAATGGTTGTTTGTTTTATTTTTATACTATGTTTTTTGTTTATGAATATTGATCAATAAGATAGAATAATATTTTCTAATGTAACTTTTTTTAAATATGTGGAATTATGGAATTTGAGGAAAAAATCGGATTTTAATTTAAAATTTTGGGTATATAAATATAGATTAAATATTTATTAATTTTTATTTTTTTAAGAACAATTTTTTTTTCTAAAAGCACATTATGTATGCTCTAATTTTCAATTGCATTTCCTAATTTATCGTTTTTCTTTGAAAAGTTATGGCGAAAATTGTGATATAAGACCACTTTTTCCAAAATACAAAAAAGGTCATAAAATATTAAAAGAACAAATTTTAATTTTTTTTTTTTTGTTTTTCTAATTATGTTTTTTTTTATGTATTTATGAATATCCATCAATAAAAAATAACAATATTTTAAAATTAAGGCTTTCCTGAATTAATCGCCACTTTGCACCGCTCAACCCACTGTGCGTCGCAAACTGAGCCATATAGAGGAAACAAAAACACGTTTTCTCAATTTGGTACGATCGTTTCAAATTATGAAGCCAACATACGACTACTATTTGCAGCATCTATATCTGGATAAAAAATATATTAAATTCGTCATTCCGTTTGCAAACGTCGAAATATTCAAAATATTCTTGTTCATCCTGTTGAAATCACGATAGAGCTCGCAATATAGCAGATATAGCTTTGAAATATTGCACATTCATTGCTATTAAACCTAGGGTAGCCCCTATATACAGGTTTGACACATTTTTTAACCGAATTGGTTGGTTTTCAAACTGAATGATTTTCTAGGTTCAGATCGGCATACGATTTGGAATAGTTTCCATATAACGGAACCGACCCTAATTCGATTAGAAAAAGGATGAAAACATTTTTCTAAACATGTTAACTTGTATAGAAAGACAAATTTTTTAATGACTGAAATGTATATGTTATGGCGAATAAATCGTACGCATATGCATGAATTTAGGTACGGGCCTAAAGGCTGAAATACAAATATACAGATTATCCCTATTGAAGTGGCTATAATTTGGTAATTCTGGATATTTTTGCGAAAAATGTCTATATATTAGCTTGGGGAAAAATAAATCCATTATTATTATATGAACTATAGAACTTTATTTAATATGTTTCGGAATGTCCGATTTGGACCGAATATGCACCGTTTTGTTGTATGAGTTGTCGCCATTTTAAAGGTTACTACATACTGCCTCTCTCATAGAAGTCCTGCTCTCTATTTGCAAAAAAAAAACTCTAGTAGCCTATTTTCACAATCCTCCCTAGATACCAATTTTTTATCATTTTTTTTTTTGCAATGCAAGGAAAAGATGATAATCACTTGGTGCAAAGTCCGGACTGTATGGCGGATGCATTAAAACTTCCCAAACAAGCTGCCGAATTCATTTAGATAATCCTTTGAATTTTAGAGAACTTATCTCCCTTGTCACATGTAAGGCTCATAGAGCATTAGGATTTATTAAGCGATTGTGCAAGGAATTTGCTGATCCCTTAGTTACAAAGCAATTATATATATATATATATATATATTGTCCGCTATATTTTAGAATATGCATCAATTATATGGGATCCGGCTTATATAGTTCATTCAAATTCAAATGAATTTGTATAAAAGCAATTTCTTTTATTTTATCTGTATTGCAGAACAACTGCAATACATTTCCCACTGCTATGTGTCACCACTTTGCGACGAATGCACATAACGTTGTTGTTGGTATTGCTAGTTAAAGCAATTAACCAAACAGTTTAACCGTGCCTGCGTCTACAACTTCAGTAGTGTTGGCGGGTTTTTTGGGATACCATTTGTATTTTGTGTTTGTAAAATAGTCAGGCCTAATCCCAGTTTGTTGTTTTTATAAAAAACAACTATTTATTAGTGGCGAATGTATGGCATGGTTCGCCGAGGTGTAAGACAGGATCTCGCCACTGATCCTCATCAGTTCCCTTTGTATTTTGTTGAGATATTCTCCTCAGAAGATCTTTATTGCTTCTTTACAAAAAACATTTCATACCCAAATGTCTCTTGTAACAAATCGAAGTACTTACGTTACCAGCGATACGATCTTAATGTGAAGTTCGTTTGCGCCTCACTTCGTGATTAACAAGACATTTACGGAACAACTGCAATACATACATTCCCCACTAATAAATAGTTGTGTTTTATAAAAACAACAAACTGGAATTCAGCCTGACTATTTTGCAAAAACATAATATTTTTTTAATAAAATGCTGTAATATTCAATGATGGGCAGTTGCTCAACCCAAACAATTAAACTTTGACTCTAGAAATATACAATATACTTTTTACTGACGTAAACCAGAACGCTTCAAATGTTTTACTTTTCACATATAAACTTTAAATTATTCCAGTTCTTGATATTCCCCCAAAATTTAGTTTTTATTACTTTTTGATCGGTATTATTTTTAGAAATAGGTACGAGATGAAAAGAACATAACATTTCCGTTAAACCGGAAAGTAACTATCTCACAATATTTTCAAAGGTCCTTGGAAATTTGACACAATATGGAATGGAATATTATATTAACTTTTTACAAAATAAATATTCAAATTTTTAAATATTTATTTATAATGACAATGAGCTGTTATACATTGTGAACGATCACATATATTTATTTAAAATATATATATTTTTTTCGTTTTGAAATTTCAAATTGTTTCGTATGATTTTGTTGATGTTTTATGTGTTCTTCAGCAACAATATTCGACAGTATATGTGTATGTATGTAGGTTCGAATATATACAAATCTCTATATAATCCATGTGCGTATATGAAATATTTTTTATCTGGCAATGCTCTCTAGCATCATCAGCATTAGACTAAAAAAAACGTACGACGTATTCATCTCTGTGGTATTTCGGCCAAAATAGATTCGAGTTATATACAAACAAAAAGTGTATACATCAGGCTAAACACAAGCATTTTGAATTGAATGCACACATTTTTTTAAATATATCTACATATGTTGTTATAATAACTACAAACAAACAACCATACATATGTATATAAATTTACATACACACACATATATATACGAATCATCACTTTGTATTTCAATAATCATTATCTGGTCTAAAAGAAAATTCAAAATTTTCACTGTACTTGACCATTCATTTTGTTATGTTTGGTATTTTGAAATTTTCTTTAGATCGAATTTTATATTTTTGGCAAATGTAAATTCAAATTATAAATCATTTACCGTCTTATTGTTACACATAGCGGTATTCAGGCAAGACGTCATAACGGAAGCAGAAATTTATTTTTGGCCTAAATTATTAAAGAAACAACAAATAAATAATATCATCAAAACAGACATGAGTTATTTTTGTAAAATAACAAAATTTAAATCATAACAAAAAGTGGAGAAATTTATAAAAATGTATATCACACCTTGCAACTAGATTTTTATTTTCGATTTAAGGCTAATATGATAGTATAAATTAATAAAAAAGAACGACCAAATCATCATACCTTAGAGTTATGAATTGTTGCTATGGTGTTCCATATAAAAGCTATACAGTGACAAAAATAATAGGAACATTTCATAATATTTTTCCAAGTGCTGTGAGGTGGTGGTATTTTTGTATCAACTCCTGGAGGTCTATGATTTGTTTATTTCGACCAAAATACCTAAAATCGATCGAGACTTTTAAACAGGCAAAATTATGTTAAATTGCTACCAGAAGGAAACGGAATACCATACACTCAGGTTGAGAAATTAGGCTAGGATCTTGCATATACCGAAAATGATGCTTGACATGAGAGCTATCGATAACTTTTCGTATATTCGTTTCGTATATCCCCCGAAAAGGTGGAGCATAATGATAAGTTGGTAGGAAGATTTGGTATCAAATGAGAACCCAAGATAATAAATTACACTCAATTCTAAAACATAAATAAAATGATGTATTGTTCTAAAATAAGTTCTAAATATTCCATCGTTTCGGTACGTATCGTCGAAATCGCCTACAAGCCAAGGGACCTTCAAATTATAACGTTCGTCCGAATTATTTATTAAAATCATATATAGTTAGGCCAAATAAGACCAAAAATAATTTCGAGGAAAAAGAACCGGGTTGCTAAATTTTTTAACCTGATATTTGGATAATAAAACCAATAACAGCCCTGTTCAATAAATTTAGCATTTTTCTTTATTAGCTTTCTAATGGTATTAAAACAAAATGTTAGAAAACTGGTTATTTCTTTCCCGAAATTAGGTTTTATGGCTTTTTAACCTAAGTATATATGTTTGGCTTATAGCGAAATTAACCTTCTTGGGTTTTCATATACTAATGGCGAGTATATTAGGAATCAAGAAGAACAAATTCGCCATTGGCCAATATTTTGAGTTATGGCGTGATAATTATTGTGTTGATAAAAACCCTTATATCTTTGTATGCGGCTATTTCAGGTTATTATTGAGATGCCATGTATTGGGTCAAATCGAATAAGGATTTCTTTTGTAAAAGATATCGTCCTTCTATCTGAAGTTTTTGTGCGAATTTTTGGTCTTAATTTTCTTGAACGAATATTTTTGACATATTTTCCTTCTTAACCGAATGTTCGGCGGGGCCGAACGTTGGATACCCTCCACCATAGGTATACTGACAGATACTTGCAATACAAATATAGGGAACATACCAAAAAGTGGACCTATAATTCTACAAACCGATTTATGTAAATTATTATTTACACCAAATATAAATTTCAAAAAATTTTAATGGCTATTTTTCCTAAAATCTGAAAATCCCAAATAGTGGACTGATACTGATAACGCACGATAGAGTATAAAATCCTACTGCAATCTACTGCAATTGAAGTAGTGAAGTCGGACTGGGCCGATTATATGATACCATTCACCATTTTTGAATATATTCTACATTTGATGGGTCACATTCGTCACCCATGAGCATGGCCTGGTAATTATCGTTCCTACCAGTATAACTGGAAATCAGATCCTCTAAAGGTTGTATTTTGTTTTAATTTGCGACTCGATTTTGACATCCCAAGGCCACACACAACATCAGAAATAATTTTTTTCTAACGCATTTTCGTTTGGAGAAACTGATTTGGTCTTATATACGTAATTTCGAATCAAATTAAAGGATTATTTTTAAAGACAAAGACAAAAATTTTAAGGAAATAATATAGCACTATCTGTATATGGCCGAATGTGCCCCATTTTAAAATGTCGAATGTACTCCGAAGGTATTTTTTTATAGTTTTTTTTCTATCAATCTTCTAAAAACATTATATAAAGTTATGGGCTTTTCAATATAGAGAAGAGGGTAAATTTGTGTACAGTACTAATTTGTGTATACAGTCCAAAATATTTAAATCGCTTCGTATTCAAATTGTACGTATTCTTGTAAAAATGAATATAGAGAATAATTTAAAATTATAAAATAAAAATTGAAAAAATACAAAAATCCGTGCATCTAAATAAGCTTATTATCTAGAGATTTCAACCTCTGCTACAGTTATTTATTTTGATATTCGATACCTATGGGTCAAAGCTAGTGATGTGCAATGACAGCCATGGCCGAATGTGTCCCGATGCCAATGGTTCCCAACCTCCCCTATCCACTTACATGAAATCGTAACTATTTACTGAAGCTATAGCAATATTTAAACCGATTTGTACTATTCTTGCCATATATAATTCTCAATGCAGTACATTAGTCTAAATTTCGTTTTAATAGGAAAACTTTTCAGTGGAATCGGGTAAAACTTTATACGGAAGCTATATCTAAGTCTAATTCGATGTTCAACAATTCCAATAAAGTTCATCCTTGGTCCATATAAATGAGAAGTGCAAAATGTATTTCATACGGATGTGACCTATACATTGTTTGCAATAATACATCAACAGACGAAGTGATTCTATGCATATTTCCTTGTCCGTCTCCTGTTGCATGTTACAAACATATGCACAAAGACATAATAACCTGTACAAATGTGTGGTGTAGGGTATAAATAGCAAACAACAACAAATTAATTGTATTCTTTGTGCCAAAAACATTAGAGAAAAATGTTATCGGTGTAAAAATTTTGGAAATTCTAATAAACACTTTAGAAACCACAGCTGTGTATAAAGTCCAATAAGTGTGTATATAGAACACAGGGGTTTATATAATCGAATAGGTCTACATAGAGACCAGAGGCCTTTATAAAGTACAATTGGTATGTAAACCCACCAATTGGATGTCTATGGATACCACAGGTCTGCTGAGAGATCATAGGTCTGTATAAATACCAATTAATTTGTATAAAGATGTATAAATCTTTATACAATTGATCTTTATAAAGACCTGTGGTCTCTATACTGAGCAATTGTACCTTATAAACACAAAATATACCAATTGGTCTATACAGATCAATTCGACTTGTTTTCCAACTGGTCTGTATATACACCTGTTTCTATACATACCTGTGGTCTCTGTACACTTTCAATCGGCCTCATTTGAAAATGCATGGTCTAAAATAAAAAGGCGGTTAAGAAATAAACCAAAAAAAAAAAAAAAAAACTTGAGGGAAAATCAGCGAAATATGGAATTTTATTAAGCCAAATGAGTACAAACTATTAATAAATTAGAAGCATAATAGAATAAATGTCATAATTAATGAAAAATGTGATGTAAGTATAGTCTAAATTAAGATTATTAATATCGAACGAGCCTTTAATGGTCAAAAATAAAAATATTTATTTTTAAGTATCTCAATCCCTCAGCTTAATGGCTAATGAGGGTATATACACTTTGATATGGTGAAATATTGGTCCATGTTTCTTTGGATTAAATCCGTTTCAGACAATTTGATTTGATTTAATTTGATTTCGATTTACACATGTCCGTCCGTCCGATGTCCGTATGTCTGTCTGACTAGCTGGTGCCCACGATAACTCTCGAAGCGAGTAATCGATTTCATCCAAACTTAGCACATCTTAATATTTCTTCCAAACTTAGTTTAAGTTCGAAGATGGGGAATATCGGTTCACTCCTTCTGGTACATGCAAACGGACTATCCGATCTTAAAGAAACTTTGTACAATCTATAATTTTTACTCCTTCTGGTACCTCCCCCACAGAGGGTCAACATTTTCAATATTTATAAATCCTATATGTAGGAACTCAAAATGATATATACATTAAAATAATATATATTTAAATCCATCAGTCTAATGGAATGTCCGATTTGAACCAAGCTTTGCACAACCTATTACCTTTACCAAGCTTAGATCAAGTTTGAAAATGGAAATCATTGGTCGAATCCTTCTGGTACCCCTCCCACAAAATAAGGCGAATGGCCTTCTACTGTCCGTCTACCCTCTCCTCTGGTACATCAATTTAGCCTTTTAATGTGTGAGTTAGAGAGATTTAAAAGCTACATTTTAATATTTTAAATGGGTTTCCTATCCCATTTAAAATATAAAAATGTAGTGATTAGGATAGTATGTATAATCTAAAAATCAAATTTAGGGTATATTCTTTGCCGTTTTAAACTAATGAAGTATCGGAATATACCTGTTAGTTCTAAACTATACAAAGTGTTGTAAAATCTATTTGTACCATTCTATGCATATAAATTTATATGTAGGTATTTCCATTCGTCTGTACTATTACAGGTAATAAAATTATTATTATGAAATGCTCTTTATCAAATTTTAAAAATTCCAATGATCCAAAGATAACATGTTCCTTCAATATGTGGTATTTGGGACGAAATTTTCTTTAGAGTATTTGAACGACATTCTTTGTCCTAAATATGTCAGATCCAAATTATTAAATTTATCATTTTCATATAAAAATCTAGGGAAAAATCATTCATTTCACTGATTACGTCAACTTGCATGTCCAGCCTTACATAATCTTATTTTCCATAGAAAATATCCAACCAGTCTACAAAAATGAATATTCATCTGCTTGCATACAAATCGCCTACCTCCCACCCAGTCAGAATAACACGATGAACTTTGTTATTGTTCCTGAGTTGTTTTTTTACTATATAAGTATACACACGCACACATTTTGTTTGATGCTTTCACTAAACAAAAAATAAAACGAATAAATTGATCTATTTTTAAAATATTTTTCCTAAAAACGAAATACCAACTACTACGTATTATAACAACAACAGCAGCAGCAACAACAATGACAAAAGATCGAAATAGATTTGTTCGAAATGTTTAAAGTAGGCAAAATATAAAAAATCGATAAAATTTGGCCGATTTAGAAACACCTTTCGACCCTGTGCAGCAGCCAGCGTGCCAACGAGTTGAAAGTAAATGCCTTGATGTTTACACTGCCCCCCACCTACAGCAGCATCCCAGTATGAGGAAGAGCATATCAACGAGATCAATGTTTATAAGGTTTGTATAACAAACAAAAATAAATAAATAGGCAGTTCGAAGATTTGCGTCGTTTTTTTAATTGTTATGCGAAATAAAAAGAAAGTGGAAAATATTTTGGCTAGCGATGGAATATCATTTCTTTCAGGAGGGCTGTACAGATTAATATTGTATCTAAGCAAAATATAACAGATTATTTTTAAGAGTTTGTTTAATCAGCGACATAAAACAATAATGATATAATTACCATTATAATTATCATTAGTGATTTTGCAAATAAGCTAATCATTGGTAAATTTGTTAATATTGCAAGCTAGTATACAACGGACAAAGCCGCACGGTTATATGAAGCCCAACAGTGTTTATGGGAATGACAAGACGCTCTTACGATTTATTTGATCACATATAATCAATGGGGAAGGTGGGATACATGCGTCTGTGGAGAACGACATTTCGAATGTAGTGGCAAACAAATTTCGTAAGAATCGGTGAAATCATTTCGAGAAAAACTGTTTAAAGGTGGCAAGTATAAAATCATACTTGTATACAGGCGACGCAATACTGCAGAATGAAAACATTATTGATTTGCCTCCGGATCCAGTTAACTTTTAAGCAGACAATTTATTCCATGTGATGTTAGCTTTGAAATGGTATGCATATAAGTTTAATCGGTTGATTATAACCGATACACAGATCGGGTTAACAAATTTCGCGATCCGAATCTGTCACCTGTCTGTCGAATACATTTTATTAACGTATTTAATAATTATGGTAAATATTTTAGACGGATCCGATAGATTTTCATAATGTTAAATATTTTCGAAATTTCGAAAAAATATAAGCACTGTCCTTGACCATAACTGGAACCCCATGGAAAATTTCAAATCGATCAGCGTTATATTTCCGCCCTCTAGAGTGGTAATGGGTTACTAAATAATATCTGAATACGTATGCACATGTACATATTTAAGTGTTACACCCACATCCGAGAACATATGACAATATAATTGGCATAAATTTAAAGGTAAAGGTCTCGGGTCTATGTCCTTCAGGAGCAAATATTTGGTCCATTTCATCCCCTAAATATTAACCGATCTTTACCAGAAACAATAGGTGTCTTTATTAGCCAGAACCCATCCTACATGCAAAATTTCGTGAAGTTTGGTCCATAACTGTGGCCTTTATCGTGTTTTCAAATTATAATGGACGTACGGACGGACACACAAGTCTAGATCGTCTCAGCTAGTCGAGATATAACGATCGGTATACTTAAAGGTGGGCCTAGGATCAATATTTCGCGGCGTTACAAACTTTTGGGGCACAAAGCTATAATACCCTGAAATAAGCGTTATTGTCCTGAACAGAGAAGAATGGCATTAAAAGTAAGGAATGATGGAAAAGGTAGCGGTAGTAGCCAAATTCATGGGCTTTGTGGAAAAGTACATTGAGATGAAAAAAATAAAATAAGAAGAAACCCACTTTAGGATCATTTCGCTCAAGAACGAAATATAATGGAATTGGTGAAAATCGAATTGAAGATTTATATCGCTGAATAAGTCCCAAATTCACAATTTTCCAGAGGAAGCAAAAAATAATAAAATTTTCTTTTGAATAAAGATTTTTTAAATGCAATTTGTTTTTGTATTGCATGTGTATTTTATTTGCATAAAGGTAAATGAAATAAATAAGTATTTGCGGTGATACACACTTTTTTGGGACATATAGATTTATCTGTTGCTAAGTTTGTATGTTTTCATGAATATAGGTCTCTTCTTACGGCAATAAATGTGCACTTTTGTTGATTTATTACATGCATGAGTAAATATTGTTTTTGAATCATAATTCATTCAAAAATATGAATAAAAACAAGTAAAAAAGTGGTTAAGTTCGGCATGGCCGAACTTTTTATACTGTCTACCTACAATCAAATACTTAAAACCTTAAACCTACAATCAATACTTTTATATGGGTGATACACCATCGTAATTTACTGCTAAGAGAAATGTCAAACTATAGGCTATTGGAAATGTGTACGTACCGAAATCCTCAAATTGCCAAAAATTGGCAGTACAGTTTTATGAGGCCTATACCAAAGTGCGGACAGATATCGCTAATTTTTTGTAAGAAGATTGGACGCCCAATGAGAACCCAAAATATCAAATTAGATCCAATTCGATTGAAAAACGTACCCAAAATACCGAATAACGGGGTCTATTTCAAAACATGGACCAATATTGATACATTTTGGAATTTTGGATATTTTATAGCCAATTAGAGTCCCAAGTATAAAACTACAACCAATTCGTTTGAAAAACGTCCCCAAACATACCAAAATTTCGAATATTGGGTATAACGTTATATGGACGGTACCCCAAAATGTCCAAAATCCTCAATATAAAAAGTGGACTTAGATCCTTTACATGATGTTAAGCCAGTGGCATGTGATAAATTGGACTTAGCGCCTTTACTCACCAATACAAAACAACAATAACATTTGAGATAACTGTATTTTTATTTTTTAGATTTATGTATTTTGCCTTTTTATACATAACTGTATCAAAATCTCAATTTCTAGATATAGCGATATAGAATATTTAAAATTGATCCATATGTTTCTCAGGTGTATGAGTTGAAGACATACCCATATAACTCTACATCGGATTTAAGGTAATTTAATTATTTTTAAAATTTTAACCTTGGTTTCTGTTAATAATTAATTTGTGAGTATAAGTCCGCATTAAAAAAATATGAATGTGAAATTCGCTTCTGGGTGGTTTATCATGATAAAGGTGCACTTTTAAGCCACACTTCGAGGAGTTTTCCTTTGATGATCGTTCTCTTTAAATTGCAGATGAAAGTTTAGTAGCTTCCTCAGAGTGTGTATTTTAAAATAAAAAAGTTCGAATACTGGACCAGTTGGAGATTATAAAAAAGCTAGAGTTCTTTTTTAGAATTTTTATTGTATCAAATAGTGGTAGTATTTGTTATGATACGTCGTACATCCCAACTACCTGATAAAATTAATATATGAATTATTTACTTGACGAAAAAAAACAAATATCAAAAAATAGATTTTATCAGCTAGAAACAAAACATTCAAATCAATGTACCATAATAATGGTCAGCAACAAAACAATATATATATATATATTTTCTAATATGTTTAGAAGGATACTGCAAACAAGTTTTTTAAAATATGTAGTGCCCACTTTTCGTTGTGAAGAACTTTGTGTTCTGCATCTTCGTATTCGGATTGCATTTTGGGGTACTGCCTTATTGCTTAATGCCCATATGGCAATACGACCGATGGTATCGAAAACTTTCTTGAATTCGATGAACAGTGGATGCAGGTGGTGCGCCATTCTATAGATTGTTCCATTATGAATCGTTGGGTTTTGGGCTGATCCACACAACTTCTATTTGGACTAAAGTCAGTTTGTTCAGTATGAGAGAGAGAGAGCCTCAAAACTCATATAAATTTACTGCCAATTTGGTTTGGTGCACAAACTACCTACGTCAATAAGGGGACCAATATTGCTCACTTTTTGTAATAAGATTTACTATCCAATGAAACCCCAAAATGCTACATTACAGCCAATTAGGTTAAAAAGCGTGTCCAAAAGCCTCAAAATAGTGATTATTTGGGGTTCCGTTATTTACCTGATATATCACATTTTCAATACCAACCATTTTCCTAAGAATACTTGCAATGTACGAGCAAATAGCTTAACAACATTTATCACCGTAATGCAAATTGTTCCGATAGCTGTTTTTTATTCTAATTGGAATTATTTCTATCAATTCCCATCAATAAGTTTGTACTTCCATATACTTGCCCGATACAATGCAAAGACATAGAAACCGTAAAGACTCGACAAAATGCATTTTGACAAAATAGTTTATAAAAAAATATCCATGGGGAATCAGGTATAACAGAGGCATGTTAACAATAAAAACCCCAATACGCAATAACGTATTTATAAAATACAAATAAAATCAGAGATCTAAACTCGAAGTATATTTTTTTTATTTAATAAGTTTTAATAAGTTTAAGATATATATATATATATTAAGATATATTATGAGAACAAACCATTTCATACGATCAGGTGTTCATGCAATATCGAATGTGCGCAGGTGGAACGATTTTGCAATATCAGTTCGAAAACTCCGTAATTGTTCATTGGCCCAATCACTGTTCTTGGAGGTCCTTTGGTTTTTCTACATCTCTAATTTTAGGCTCTAGGTCACTCATGCGGTGATGGTCATACACGCATTCTTTTTTTTCTCTTTTTGTCAATTTACTCTCAATTTAGTTATGTTCAACACTGCTCTAGATTAATGCTGTGCAAGCATGGGAACTGGTGTCCTTGTTTACATGCATCAATAAGTTCGTTCTCAGCGTTATATTTTAGTAAGTCATTTCATATGGTGGTTTCTATTTGTTTTCCGAGCATTTCTTCGCTGCACACAGGGCTGCCATATTTGCCGATTTATCGCCATTTTGACGATTTT
This sequence comes from Musca vetustissima, assembly GCF_032173495.1. Classification (NCBI taxonomy): domain Eukaryota; kingdom Metazoa; phylum Arthropoda; class Insecta; order Diptera; family Muscidae; genus Musca; species Musca vetustissima. The sequence goes on from NW_026880846.1 coordinate 254,935, forward strand.
TCACTCTAAAAATGGAAAATGCCGAATTTTCCGATTTTTGCCTCAGAATTGCCGATATTTCAACAATCGACACAAATTGTCTAACTTTTTAATTTAATACGGCGTTACCATACAAACATATAAAATTGGCAGCTTTAAATTATTATAACTATCGGCGACTCGCCACAGCCGTTTTCAATATCTGCATTTTTTGTCAGCATTGTACTCTGTCTAGTTTACATTTTACATCATGGACACGAACAATTTTTTAGAATATGATGAAGTGTATTTGGGTTTATATGCAAAAGATATTGTTTCAGAAACAAAACTTCCCAAAAATGACATAGACAAAATAGTTAGCACTTGCATTAATTTTCATATAGAACTTGCAAACCAAATATTAAAACGTTTTGATTTTAATTTAAAATCCTTTAAATGCTTAAAACTTATTGATCCTGGAAGAGTAATGAAGAAGGGCAATAATTCTTTTCTAGATATTTTAAAAGAATTCCCCGATTTTATTTTTGAAACTGAGAGGCAATCTTTAGACTCCGAGTTTAGGGAGTTAAACTTTCTGAATTTTGAAGAAATTTTGAAAATGCAGAATATAATTTAAAAAGTTTTTGGAAAAAAAATTCCGAAATTAAACGTGGGGACTCCAATTTAGCTTTTCCAGTTTTGTCTAAATTTGTACAAAGAATTATGGTTCTTCCACACTCCACAGCAAATGTGGAACGAATTTTTAGTCGGGTAAACCTTAACAAAACTAAAATTAGAAGCTCACTTGAGAATGAATTATTGGAAGGGATTCTTTATTCTAAGGATTACCTCAAACTAAATAATTCAAATTGTTTTAATATCAAAATTGATAATGAATTACTAAAAATTTCTAATAAAAATATGTACTAGTTTGTAAGTTATTTTTATGGCCTTAATATCACACTGTGTTATACGTAAATCTGAAAGATTTCACTAGTATACATAATAATTACTATATTTTAGAAAAATCTACATTTTTTGTAGAAAAATGAATCTTTTAAGTTATTTTTTTATACAGAATTGAATTTGTTATCTTTTTTTAATGTAATATCTAAACAATATTGATTTGTTATAAACAAAAAAATATGAATTTATTTATAAATTATATGCTGCCGATTTTTTGCCGATTTTTTGCCGATTTTTAAAAATACAAATGCCGGTTATGCCGATTTTTTTTCTGAAAAATTTACGATTTTTCATGAAATTTAACTGGCAGCACTGGTTTTTGATTGCTTCTCTAGAGTAGAGTGGCGACATCTTTTGTGGAAACGCTTCCTATGTTTTGCATTGACGATGTTCTCACGTGGGGTGACATCTGTGTAATTTGACTAATACTACCACATGTTCGTCACATAGCGGCAAATTATAAAACTACCCTTTACGTTGTGTTTATTGTTTTCGCCCGGAATTCTAAACTTAAGGCGAAATCACACATTTAAAACGTTGCGTGCTTTCTCTGTTAGCGGTTAGACAGAAAGCTTTGCCGGAGCTTAGAAGGCAGTAAGGGGGCAATGTTAGGTTTTCTTGTCAGATGGATTTTGGACGTTAATTAACAGACCATTGCTGCATACAAAATCAGTTGAATACGAGATAACAAACCCTAAACAGAGATATTACGGTACAACAAAATTTTATTCAATAACTAAGGCGAACGGCAAATTAATTCTAATCTACAAAAAAAGAAAAGAAGAAAAAAAAATTGAAATAAAAATTATTTATACCTATACAAGATAAAAGAAAGAAAACAACAACCTGAAGAGGTGCAATATAATAATACAAAAAAGAAAAAAATATAGAAAAATAAATAAGAAACAAATGTAATAAAAATAAATAGAATTAACATTTGAAAATAAGTGCAAAAAATAAATTGAATTTGATTTTCCTGTGCCGGTTTAAAACAAAATTGAAAATAATTAAAATAATTCGAAACAGAACAAATTGTGTTTTTTTCTTTTTCCTCTACTTGTGCTTTAGAATATATTTTTTGATATTTTTATTAGGCTGACAAAAGTCGATGCGATTTTTCCCCAATTTCCCTTAAACTTTTCATTTTTATTAAATTTCTTTTTTTAATTTTTTGTAGCTTTATTAAATTTCATTTGAAATTAAAAAAAAAAAAAAAATTGTGTGCATTATTCCATTCCATTTAATGATAATAAAAATTATATAATTTTTATTATATTATTAAACAAATAAAGAAAAAAGCCACAACAATCAATCAAATCTTTTAATAGAAGCAAATTAAAGGGAAAAAAAATTCTACGCAGATACACACACAAAATAAAAAAGCCAAATTTAACAACAAAACATCCTCGTTAAGGATTCTGTGTGTACCCAACACATACCGTTAGAAGAACCCCCCAATACACACCAACGTATACTTAACACACTCACACATATCGGCTGCCACAGTTACATTGCAACATCCCCCAGTTTCATTTTATCTCCTGTAAGAACTACATCCAAAAAGGGGTGAGAAAAGGAAGAGAGGGAGAGGCAGACAAATATCCACATCTGAAAGAGAGTAACATTGCATTTGCCCCTTAACTGCTGAAAAGTTTCGCAACATTTCGCTATAATGGCTGATGTTATGAATAACGGTACTTCTTCTCTCATGAATGCTGGTGTTCCTCCTGTAGCAGCTCCAGCTGCAAACTCAACAGAATCGCCCCTGCTAATTCTGGATGATACGCAAAATGTTAAAGAGCAGCAGCCAAAACAGGAACCTCAACAAATGCAGGAACAACAAAAACCCATACAAATACAGGAAAATTTAAAACAGGACCTGGCTAACAATGCCAAGGAACAGGATGTGAAAAAGGAACAAAATAATGTAGAGCAACTATCCAAACAACAACAGCAGCAACAACAAAATTTGGATACAAAACCACAGGAGCAACCACCACAACCAAAACAACAGCAGCAGCAACCACCACAACAACAACAGGAAATAACTCCAAAACAAATTCCAGATACAAAACAACAGCAGCAACAAAGTCAACCCCAACAATTGGAACTTAAAGGTAAGAATATCAACAGCATATGGAAATTAAATATTGGGGCTTGAGTCTCGTTTAACCAATTTGTAGTATACACCAATCATGGCTTTTGAGAGGGGATGTACCACTGATGATGGACCTATATAGTTGCGATAAATCTATTGCTTGAATAAATATTAGGGTCTGCTAGGTTTAGATCACAAAGCTTGATTTTACCAAATCGGATGCTCCCTTCGCTTTACGAGTTTTTAATTTTGGCCCTATGTGGGATAGGTACCAGACGGGGTGGGATCGGTGGGAAACATCTGCCACATTTATCTGGATTTGGTTAGAATATTACGATGGAATGTGTGAATGAATTTGGACACTCTTTTCGCTTAATATTGGATTTACAAATATTCAAAATCTTTGAAATTGATGTACTTATATTTTATCAAAGTTTGGATTAAATCGGACTATCAATTCGACTGGATTCACACTTTTTGGCATTTTGAGAGGGTGGTACCAGAGATGGTGATTGGTCCCACCATCGGACTTGAAATAGATCTGGTAAAAATATAACCATATGTCAAGTTTTGGATGGAATTGGATGTTTTGTCTGCTTCACCCATTATAAATACTAAGTTTAAATATTAGACCCTTGAACATTTGTGGAGGGTGTAATAGAAGGAGCAAATCTTTAAGTCTCTCTATAAATATCTAATTTAGGATATATTAAAATATTATATTGCGCAAACTTGGATTCAAATAGTATATTCCGTTCCGATTATGTTATAGAATGTTTTGCAAAATGTTGAAAATTTTGTGAGGGAGGCCCCTAAAGAAGGGGAACGATATTTCCCATCTTCCAATGTTTGGCAATCACTTCGAGAGATATCGTGCGCGAGAGATTTGTAAATCGACTCCAAAGGCTATACCCTCAGCCTAAAAAAAAATAATAAAAACGTCTTAAACTCGAACATGGTATTTCCTCCACCATTAGGAGGACATTATCTATGTTTGGAAATCCCTTCGAGAGGTATCGTGCGCGACACAATATGTTATTCCCTCCACCACTAGGAGGATATTAAAACTGCCTGGTTCAAATTGTATATTTCGTTGTGGAACTACAGATTTTTAAATCGATTCCAAAGGCTGAGGATATAAAAAAACAAGCGAAAACGTTGTTAAGCCCTGCCGGTTCGAATATGTTATTACCTGAGGAGGACATTCAAAATACCTCAAATCGATTGGAACTTTCATATGGGGAGAATGAAATTTCCACCACCATGAGGAGGACATTCAAAATACCTCAAATCGGTCGGAACTTTCATATGGGGAGAATGAAATTTCCCCCTACAGACACTTATGATGTCTGTGGCGAAATTGTTTACCCGCAATGGTTCTGAAATGCCAAATTTCAGCCACTTTGAAATGTCAAAATATAGTAACTTTTTAGTTTGAAAAATGCACCTTGGACCATCAAAATAACAAGAAAGGAACTGGACTTTAATATGACGGCAACACCCGATATTTTATATAGGGCTATTGTTCAACAATCTACCCATATTTTATAAATACTTGATAAGAATAAAATTCTATGTCGATCTAGCCATGTCCGTCGGTCTATAGAAATCACGATAGATCTCGCAATATTGAAGATGAAGCTTTGCGCATAAATAGCTCCTACTTCCAAATGTCGATAACGATTTTTGATCGTCACACTTTCCGCTTTCCTGGGGGTAGGGTCCCCACGGCCGCGGACCCCACCAAGGACTGTCACATGGTCCTTCCGGCCAATCATATTCTCACGAATGACCACTACACTTTTATGTTGTTAGCCTGGTGTATGTACTGATGAAGCTGCCTGGCGGCTGGAGTTCGCTGACCGTGTCTGGGGCAGCGTTTTTCTGCAGACGAACTCTACACTCTCACACGGCTCGTTCGATACGACCACCACACTATTCAGCGTCGATGTTTCTTGTATATCTTTCGCAGCTTCCAGATCAGCCAAAGGTTTATGGTTTCGCGCTCGGAGTCTATAGGGAGATCATTGGATTTAGCGGGGATCGGACTTAATAATAACCAACCCCAATCATGGGATCGCTCTCCACGCCGTATTCCCTGCTCCGACGGTGGCAAGATCACAGGGGAAGGGGTGTTTGGTATCGGGCTACCCTCTCTCACCGATCCTGACGAGGTGTCCTGCTCGTCATCAGATGATATATAAATCATCTCGTGGAAGTGGAAGACACTTACATTGTCTTCCATGATTAAATCAGTAAATCTTGTAATCAGGGATTTATGGTGTTCGTGCCGTCCTCGTTCTCGGATTGCGGTGGTTGGCATATCGTCACTGTTAGGTATATATGCTTTTAGATCTGAGTGTTGCGTTTCTTCGGTACCCGGTATTTCACAACTCAACCCAGCACAAAGTATTGTGGTCCTGCTCCATTGGAGAAAATTCATCTTCAAGATTATATTTTCAATGGTGTGAGGCTTTATCAAGAATTCCATTTTGTGTCTACACTGTTCAAAAGTTAGATTTGTGTCCACAGAGTGTTAACCCCCCGGCTGTGAGCCGTGAGCCAACCCGATCGTTATACCATATGTTCTCTATATGGCCTGGGGATTATTTGGGCGATCGACTCAACGGTGGTCAGACAATGCCGACCGTGTGTTATTATGTACAGAATTATGCGTGAGAGGGTACTCCTGGTCGCATTCTCAGTTTTGCGACTCAATTCGATGATGATGGCCTCTGGCATGGTCATGATGACTTTTAAGTCTTCGGCCATCTCTAGGACGCAAGCCAGATTGTTGAAGTCTCTTTCGCCTGATGTAGCACAAGTATTCATATCCACGTTGTAACTAGTGTTTCTCATTCGATCTTACATCGCCAGCATGTGGAACTTAAACCGCTCACTCGGGTTCTGCCGTCGTTGAGGGATTTTGTCTGCTATGTTCTGCATAAACTTCAGAGGAGGGAAGAATTTTAGAACCTTTTTTCCTGCTTTTGCGGTTGTTCCGGAATCACATCAATGTCCCCCCATGAAGCACTTCTGGCAACACGGTGATCATATTGCTGTTAGGGATCTGGTACATCTCCGCTCTTTATTCTAGTCTCCCTATGAATTCCAATAGTTTATTTTGACTGGTGAAGCCTATACTATGTTTATACGCCTGGTGTTTTCTTGTCCCGGGTGATAATATTCTCTCGTGCAAAGCTTGGATTTCTAAAAGTCTTTACATAATCTCCGGGGGATGGTATTGTGCTATGTACATGTCCAATACCAGTATCACAGTTAAACTCGTCGATGTACTTATTTAAATCGTCATTACGAAGGCTGTACGCCCAGGACACACCTAAATCTACCGACATTTTATATGTTACGTACCCTCCTCGGCCGCCACTGTAACGACAGTTTCCCCCTTACGTTGGAGTAAGCTGGCCTAGTCTCTCGGTTCGCAACAGAAAAAAATTTTTATGAAAAAATTTCGTTGTGTAGGCAAAACTGATTTTTGGTCGTCACACTTGAAAAATAAATAAATATATTCAACAAATTTTATTTAAAAGTAAACACTTTTTGCTCAGATAGCCTTTCAAAAAATGTATAGTTTTTACTATTTTTTTTTTTTTCGTTTAACGAATTAAAATTCAAATTCTATGTGCCGACCACTGTCTAACATTTTACCTGTTTCCCTCTTTTGATAATTATGTGCGCCCATATCAAGTTTCAATGGGACAGTGTGAAGGGAAGTTATGCATTTTCATAGAATCACAATCATAACGACACCTACCCCTAACAATTGAATTGGAAATTTTATTTAAATAACAAAGTGAAGTGGAGAGTGCGGCGGACAGGGATGAAGTCAAGAAACGAGACATTTGCATAAAATTTCAATTGCACGCTGATAAGGATAACTTGTTTTTTTTCTTTTCAAAGGAAATGGTCGGAGGTGAAATGGTGCTATTTATGTACGTCATAATAATTTATGTAAGAACACTTATAACAATATTAGATTGGGATTGGGGGATGGAACATTGCCTATCTGTCTGTCAGATGTTTAAGTGTTCAAATTTTTTTGCAAATGTCGACATTTTCGTATTGCCGTCATAACAATTGCTTGAATCGTTGCTTTGAAATTACATGGCTAACGACTACAATCATCAGTAAATGTGGAGAAGAGATGAAGTCGATTATGACATCAACAAGGATATTGAGTGGTGGCAGAGCACGATGGCATTGTTATCAGACATTTGAACATTTTTCAAACAAGAAATCTTGGAAGGAAATATGTCTTCTTGTCGTCTTGAACACTTTGTTTTGTCTGTGAAAAGTCTTAGCCATGTTCCTACTTGCTGACTTGTACAATTGTTCAGATGCTGACAAGTGTCTGTATTTTCTTTTTGGGAGATTTCTTTTATTATTACAGTCGTACCATTGTCAAGTTACAGGATGTTCAAAAAATTATATGTATAAATGTATGTACATAAGTAATCAGAAAATTAAAACTCTCTAGATTTTGAGAAAATATTCTTAAAACAATTATACATTTTTTATACCCTTCACCATAAGATGCCTATTCAAAATATCTAAAACCGGTCGGGACTTTCAGGTGAGGACTATGCTCTGAAAATGTTCAGCTAGTTGGTTGTTTATGCTTTAAGAAATTTAAATACAAAATTACAGATACTCCGGTCTAAAAACTGGGCTAGGAACCTCAAGATATTGAAAACTATGCGGGGCTTTTGCATCAATGTTAAAAATTAACCTATATTGTCAATTTTCTGGATAAAAGTAGAATATTCAGTAGAAATTCTGAATGGCAGATACGTTGAAGTGTGAAAAGTCTGACTATAACCTTTCAATACCGTTAATGAGGTTTTCCTTTATATGGGGACTATGTCGAAACATGGTGTCAGACTACAAACCGATGGGTCTCGAGTTTGAATCCCAGCGGTGGAGGCAAATTTCTTGGAATAAGGTTTTCCAATATGTGTTCCGAAATGAAAAGTATTCGAAGCTCTCATGACGTTCTAATAGCCAACCTCGTGATCAACACATGAAAATAACACAAAAATATAAATGTCAGAAGATAGCGCCACCTAGAGAAAATGAAAATAATAACATTAGCAAGGAACCAAACCACGGCAAAAAATTCGAGGAGACATTGTTTCTAGACAACGATAGATGACAGCCCCACCATCATGGACAGACAACAGAAGCAGATTAATTAAAAGCGTCGTTATGTTTGGCCAAGCATGGCTTTTTATACCCTTCAACAGGTGGCGTGCATTCAGAATTCTTAAAATCGGTCTGGACCTTTAAATAAGGATTATGATTTTACATAATGTGGTAATAGGATGTTCATGCTCTGAACAGGTTCCAATTTACAGATACTCGGATAAGAACTTCAACATACCAAAAATTAAACGGGTCATTAAAATTGGGCTATTTTAAAACATTAACCTATATTGAATAATTTCTGGAATGTTTTATGCATCAGGAGTCAGTTACGCCAAATAATAGTCACTTCGTTGAGAAAATTCGGTTAAAATTTATTAATATTAAAAGTTGGGCAGAACCGTAATGTGGGGACTATATATTTGGAAAACGGTTAAAACCCTTAAAATATTGACAAGGTTAAAACACTTAAAATATTGACAAGGGACCACACCTTGTATGTGAGCTACATATGTCCAACGTAATTTTCTGTATATATGTATGTCAACCTTCAAGAACCCGATGTACCAATTTAGAGCCACATTGGTGATAAAGCCTTCTAAGTACTGAAAATTGGTCGGATATGGATACTTTTTGGTAGGAAGAGAGCCATGAGAATCTGAAAATTCAAACTAGAGCCAGTAGGATGAAAAAAGGTGCCCAAACACTCCAAATTCCGAAAAATGGGCTGGGGCGCTATTGCGGGCTACCTTGAAATATGGACCAATATTGATCATTTTCGGTTGAGAGATTTTCTACCCAATCGGAACTCAAAATATCAAATGGGAAACAATTCGGTTGACAAACGTGCCCAAACTTCCAGTATCTGCAAAATTTCAAAGCTCTATTTTAAATATTGGGAACTCTATCATGATTTCGCAGACGGACATAGCTTAATCGATCTTATGGTGTATGCTAAAACATTTACGTTTAAGCTGTGCGAGTCTATGAGAAAATGTTCTTAAAAAATCTTCACATATAGCTCTGATTGTCTTTTAGAAAATATTATTTAAAAAAATCCTCGCCTAGAGCGTGCGGGTCTTTGAGAAAATGTTCTTTTGAAAAATCCTCGCCTAAAGCGGTGCGGGTCTTTGAGAAAAAATTCTTGTAAAAATCCCCGAAATACCGATTAAAGTGCATAAATATCTGTGGGAGGGTCTTTGAGAAAACATTCTTTTAAAAAACCTACGCCTACATCTCTGATGGTCCTTGAGAAAATATTCTTTAAATAAGCCACGCCTAAAGCTCGTGGGTCTTTGAGAAAATATTCTTTTAAAAAAACCCACGCCTACATCTCTGATTGTCCTTGAGAAAATATTCTTTAAATAAGCCACACCTAAAGCCCGTGGGTCTTTGAGAAAACATTCTTTAAAAATCACGCCTAAAGCTCTGTGGATCTTTGAGATAATATTCTTTAAAAAATTCCCACTTTAAGTTGTGCGGGACTTTGAGAAAATATTCTTTAAAAATACACGTCTAAAGCTCTGTGGGTCTTTTAGAAAATAATTTTTAAAAATCCACGTCTAAAGCTCTATGGGTCTTTTAGAAAATATTATTTACAAAAGCTCGTTGGGTCTTTGAGAAAATATTCTTTAAAAATCCACGTCTAAAGCTCTGTGGATCTTTATTAAAATATTCTTTAAAAATCCACATCTAAAGCTCTGTGGGTCTTTATAAAAATATTCTTTAAAAATCCACGCCTAAAGCTGCGGGTGTCTTTGAAAAAAAAATATTGCTTAAAAATGCACGTCTAAAGCTCTGCCTAAAGCTCTGTGGGTCTTTAAGAAAATATCCTTTAAAAATCCACGTCTAAAGCTCTGTGTGTCTTTGAGAACATATTCTTTAAAAATCCACGTCTAAGGCTCTGTGGGTCTTTAAGAAAATGTTATTTAAAAAAGCCACTTCTAAAGCTCTGTGGGTCTATGAGAAAATTTTCTTTAAAATATCCATCAGAGTTGTGCGGGATTTTGAAAAATATTCTTTATAGGCCTTTATCTCTATAGGTTGTTGAGGAATTTTTTTTTAAAAAAAAATATTAAAAAAACTACGCCTATATCTCTATAGGTGTATAAGAATATATTTTCTATAGGTGTTTGAGAAAAAGGACTTTTGAAAAATATAAATATAAAAAAATCCGAGCCCATAGCTGTATTAGTCTTCGAGAATTAGTTGTTTTTAATATTCCTTATTAGAATATCATTGAACCCAATCAACAAATTGCTAGTTTGATAACACCAAAAATATATATTTTTTATGATCGCCAAATTAGACCAGGTGCATACAAATTAACCCAAAAAAGTCATTCGCACCGAAATAAAAACACAACCGAAATCAATTCTTTATTGTTGTTGTTTTTGTTCTGGTATACTATTCTAAAAATAGTCACTCTTTTCACAAAGTGGTCTCATTTTAATATTTGCTGCTGCTATCTCACCGCGTACGAAAAAAGTGAGTCACACCAAAATTTTGTCAAATGCCAGAAAGATCTGTCAAAAAATTAGCATTTGCCGGTATTTCGAATTCAGTGGTGGTCAGAACACCTCCGGTAAATTGAATAGAAAAAAAAACAACCAAAATAAACAAAGTTTTAAAAGCGATAATTAAAAAACAAAAAAGCAAAAACACAAACAATCGAAATGACAAAAAATAACTAATGTTTATTTTTTTTAAGCGAAAATCTCAATTAAACGCTAATGATTTAATTAAATTAAAAGCTTTTTAGTCATAGTCCTGACCTTTGCAAGGCAAAGACGTAGGAGTTTTTTTGTTTATTTATTTATATTTTTTAGGGTATGGCTAGCGTGTTCCGTTTTCAATGCAATTTATAAAGGCCACTCCTAAGTCCTTTAATGTAGCTCTAAAAATAACACTCACAACAACAGAACACACCTTGGCAAGACAATAGAAAGAAAGAATAACAAATGTCCCGATACGAAGTAGACGTGGCGGTGACGATGATGGACATATCAGAAATGTGGTGTGAAGGTAACAAACAAATAAACAAAGAACAAAGCAAAGATATACAAAAAAAATATTCTGATAAAATGTGAAAACTAGAAACTACGCACTATACAAACATACCTAAATTTTAAGGGTTTGGGATACTGCCATTGCATACCATAATGCTTCATATGCGAATTCAAAATAGGCAAATAGATTGTAATTTTAAATTTTCTACCCAATTATAATCCAAAAAATCTAATTGGAGCCAATTCGGTTGAACAGCGTACTCTATTCTTATACCCTCCACCATAGTATGGAGGGTATATTAATTTAGTTTTTCCGTTTGTAACTCATCGAAATAATCATTTCCGACCCTATAAAGTATATATATATATTCTTGATCAGCGTAAAATTCTATGACGATATAAGTCCGTCTGTCTGTCTCTCTTTCTGTTGTAATCACTCTAGCGTCTAAACGAATTGAGATAGATTGCCAAAATTTTGCATAGAGTCGTCTTTTGTCTGCAGGCAGATCAAGTTCGAAGATGGGCTTTACCGGTCCACGTTTAGGCATAGCTCCCATATAAGGGTACCCCCCCATATTTTCGGTATTTTGGGGTTCTTGAGCGCGTTTTTCAACCGAATTCGCTGAAATTTGGTACATTGGTATTTAGTATTTTGAGTTCTTAATAGGTACCAAATCTCTCCACAAAAAATTATGAATATAGGTTCATTTTTTCGGATAGCCCCCATATAAGGGTACCCCCCAAATGTCGGTATTTTGGGGTTCTTGAGCGCGTTTTTCAACCGATTTCGCTGAAACTTGGTACATTTGGTTTCTATTGGGTGCCAAAGATCTCCACTAAAAATTATAAATATAGGTCCAATTTTTCTGGTAGCCCCCATATAAGGGTACCCCCAATTTTCGCTATTTTGAGGTTCTTGAGCACGTTTTTCAACCGTATTCGCTGAAATTTGGTATTTTGTAGTCGAATATGGTAACAAATTTCTCTACAAAAAGTTTTTAATATGCACCCCCTTTTTGGGGTAGTCCCCATATAACGCCTTTTTTATATTAAAATAGTTATGCAATTTGTTCCGCGTTTTGGGTTTGGTTCTAAGACTCTGTTGTAACTATATCGAGATAAAAAAGTAGAACGTAAGGTTCGATAATGAACTATATATGAACTATAACCCGTATTTAAACCTAGCCCCTGTGTGAGAGGTACCAGAAGGAGTGGACCGATATTCCCCATCTTCGAATTTGAACTAAGTTTGGAAGAAATAATAAGATTGGCAAAGTTTGGATGAAATGTAAATTTTCTGAAACGGATTTGGTCCAAAGAAACATGGGGTCTAGAACCAATATTTCGATGAGGCACATTTTCACGGTGCAAATTGTATACACCCTCATTAGCCATAAGGCTGAGGGTATAATTATCCATTAAAAATTTCTGAAATTTCTATTATATATATTCTATTATAGTTTACATAGAAATGTCGGTATAGGTGCACTTTTTTGTATGTTCCCTATATTTTCATTTATAGTACCTGTCAGTATATCTATGGTGGAGGGTATCCAAAGTTCGGCCCGGCCGAACTTAACGCTTATTCACTTGTTAATATTGGAAACTCTAACGACACTTAATGTACCCCAAAAGCTGTGCGAGTTTAGTTCTCATTGTCTTTGAGAAAATCCTCGCCTAAAGCGGTGCGGTTCTTTGAGAAAATATTCTTTAAAAAATCGCCGTTTAAAGCGGTGCAGGTGTCTTTGAAAAAAAAACTATTCTCATTAGCCATAACACTGAGGGTATAATTATCAATATAGGTCCATTTTTGACATAGCGTTCATATTTTTGAGGTTTTAGCAACATTTATTACTTGAGAATAAAACATATTTATTGGGAAATATTTTTTCTTACATGTCACCCTGATGTTTTATACAGGCCACATAAAGTTCCGTTTCACTTTCGGTATAATTAAGTTTTTATCCGAACTTTTTCATCGAAGTGAAGATAATATAAATTATTCAATATATGTTAATGATTAATAAAAAGATTGCTTCATATAATATTAACAAATGTATAAAATGTTGACCCTTTTGAGAGAATCAAATCCAAAAATCCCATTGTTAATATTTGGTATTTGGATATTATAAAATATAAGTACAATTTTGACCAACCCCAGTTTTCCACAAAGTTGTGACCATGTGAGGTACTATAAAAATTCACCAAACATTGTTTCTTCCCAAGAAACATGGGGTCTAAAACAAGCAATATAGGTCCATTTTTGACATAGCGTTCATATTTTTGAGGTTTTAGCAACATTTATTAGAGAATAAAACATATTTTTGGGAAATATTTTCTTACATGTCAATGTTTTATACAGGCCACATAAAGTTCCGTTTCACTTTCGGTATATAAAGTTTTTTCCGAACTTTTTTCGAAGTGAAGATAATACGGTTTCCAGAAATTATTCAATATATGTTAATGATTTGAATTGTCCCCAATCAAATATCCCTTTTAATATTTGGTATTTGGAAGTTCAACCCCAGTTTTCCACCTGAGTGTCTATAAAAAGAACATTGTTTCTTCAAAGCTTGAACGACAAACTACCACATAACATAGTTCCCATATAAAGTTTTCGGAATTTTGAATTAACATCGTGTTGTGAATGGTCCAAAAAAGATTGTTCGATCAATTTATCGGCGTTATAATTTGTTTTTAATTCTGTTAAAACTGGAATCTGAGAACACCTTCAGTTGCAACAAGTTGCTAGGTCCTTTACAGGTTATGTTAAGATAGAATATAACTCAGATCTAATATTTCGATGTATTGTAAACGGAATGACAAATTTAATATACATACAATACATTATTTGAAGTAGGCCCTGACTGTTTTCATGTTTCTCGTTTGATGAAAGAAACAACGTATACTTACATAAATGGCGCCCAATATGGCTCATAAGAGATATTGGGATTTACTGAAAGGATGTAGGTCCAATTCATTCAATAAACAAATTGGGCATATTATATTTTTTGCTTTTCTGTCAGAGCCACTTTTCCCTGATTTAGGGGCTTATGGTCTTTAAAACGTGAAACGGAAAATTAGTAACAATTTAAATGCAATTAAAAATTCTAAAAACGGATCAAGACCTATTACTTGGACCTGTATTGAACTTTTTAGAAGGACATTTATCATCAAAATATCTGAAATGTAACTTAGAATCACATCCAATTTTTGTTATGGTCTCAATCAGACTCTATGAATTTTATAGAATTAATTTGAGTTATGAGAGAGTAAAATGTCAACATATACAAATTGGCTGAACAAATTCGCACTACCCGTCAGCCCACCTCATTACACATATTTCAGTTTCCTTAAGAGGTTTGATACACTTTTAATAAAACTTATTACAATGGATTTTCTTCTCCTTCCTCTCTTCTACACTGATGGCATGCTTTTCCCCTACTTACTAGCTGATGTAGATTACTTAGCGCAGACAGAAAAACAAATAATGTCCACACAATTAATTCCTTTTCTACGGCTTGGTAGCTTTATGGGTCATCCATTGACATCATAAGACCAATCGATAGAATAAATCGAATTAAAGTTGACAAAATAGATGCGACCACAAATGTACACACGTCCATAGACTCAGACACACACACCCACATTTGAAGCACCTGCTCTCTAAGAACTGACGTCATTTGCAGACACAATTTTCCTGATAAGAAAACCAATGAAAAATGGAAGATGGTCGACAGATTGGGGGGTATGGTGCGTAGGAAAAAAATGGAAGCCGAAGTAGAAAAAAAGAAAACACTTTTCTTAAATGACATTCACATAATACCATCAACATATGAAACGAGGCAAATCTAATGCATAGTTCGTGACGAGACGTACGACAGGGAGGACGGATTACGAAGTACTTATGCGAACGACCACAATGCACATTACGCTTGAGAGGATTGCGGGGTTAGTGAACTCAAAGTGTGACAATTGCACACTTTTTTTGCTCTTACATTTCTATTTTGTTGTTGTTTTTTTCTTTTCGGCTGCTGCTGCTTCTATTTCATGTTGTTGTTGTTGTTTAGCATTAATGCCTTATTTTTGTATTCTTTAAGTTTGAAAAGACGGCATGAGAATGTCCGCCACCAAATATGCCAAGGCAAGTGGTGTGGTAACAATAGAATTGAAGTGAGAGAATGAAACTGGTCGTGGCAGAATCAGTTTGCGATGTCTGCAAATCTAATACATTAAAATATATGGGGTTATTAACTACAAATGTGGAAGGGTTGCCATAATATTTAATATTTTAATTGTAACATTTCAATGGCGCCCAACCTGATTCACAATGGAAATTTTAACCAAATGAATATTTACCATGAATATCAATTAAGAGCCAATTCGATTACAAAACCGTGAATAAAATGTCGAATAACTGAGGAAAGCGTTAATTTTGTTTTCAGACTTCTTGGAAGCTGAAAAAGTTTTTGTCCCATAACGAGGTTCCATCTAATTGCTTAAATTTGGAATGTTTACCCTATTTTCCTACCTACCGAAGTTGATTTATCTTTGCTTTCCTGGGGATATAGGATATAGGTCCATGTTTCGACATAGCCCCCATGCAAAGGTACCGCACTAATTTAAGTATTTTGAAGATTTTAGCAGTATTTTCCCATCGAAGTTTAAATATAAACAAGTTACAACGAATTTTTTACCCTCCACCATGAAGGTGACATTCAAAATATGTAAAATTAATGGGGGCTCCTAGGAGAAAACTCATGTTATGATAGGACCCTGAATATGCGGAAAAAAGTGAGAAAAATATTACCTAATAGGGGGTTAGCGTTTTATGTGGCTATACCAAAACGGGGTTTAATATTGGAAATTGTGTTGATTGAATTCATACAGAGATGTGGGGAACCCAAAATACCAAATTATGGCCAATACGTTTTTATAACATGTCCAAAATCCGCTAAATACCTAATATTGGGGGTACAGTTGTGTGACTTGGGTCAATAAAAATATTCGGTACAGAGATGTGAGAATGGGACCCAATATACCAAATTACAGATAATTCGGTTGGAAAATGTGTAAAATCACCAAAATACCGAATACCGTTATATGGTACTAGCAATGTTTCCGCAAAATTTCAGAGCTCTATCTCCGACAGACGGACATGCGTAAATCGAAATAGAATTTTATTCTGATCAACAATATATTTGGTTGGGGAAAAATACATCCACTATTTTTTCGGCAAATTACTGTACTGATAGATTTCTCGTAAAGTATCGATCAAACAATTCCAGATTTATGCTCGTTGGAAAGGTGACATTTGGAAGTAAAAAAAAATATATATTTTCCTTCAGTTGTGAGTTACAGGGTGTTAAAAATGGAAGTGAAAATTCGGTACTTTCTACAGTTCTTCTTTGACAAAGGCGAAAATGCAAGACAGGCGGCTAAAATTGTGAATGGTGTTTATAGTTCCGATATTTGCAATAGCCAATTATGTGCAATTGTGATTTCGTAGATTCCATTCAGGAATTTTTGATGTTAAAGATGCACCTCGCACAGGTCGTCGAAAATGTCGATAAAATCGGAGAAATGATCGGAGCTAACCGGAACTTTAACGGTCGTAGCATCGCCCAGGAGCTTAAAATCGACCATAACTATTTTAAACCATTTACAATACAGAAACAAGTAAAAAAGCGTTAAGTTCGGCCGGGCCGAACTTTGGATACCCTCCACCATGGAAATACTGACAAATTTTTGAAATGAAAACATAGGGAACATACATATAACTACAATTCTTCCAATCGATTGTTGTAAACCAAATAGAAAATTCAGCAATTTCAATGGGGGTTTTCCTAAAATCTCAAAACCCTAACATGTGTATAAAATGCTGAAAATACTCCAATTTAGAGGGCTATATTATATATGAGGCATACTAAAGCGGGACCAATATTGACAACATTGTGTAGGAATTAACAACTACTTGGTGTTTTCATTATATAAGGGGTTAGGTCTAATTAAGGGCCGATGTAGCTCAAGTCCATCACGCTAAATATTAAATAGGTAGGATGTTTTATATAGGACCTGGTCCTAAATGCGGGTCGATACAGTTCATTCTCAAACCTCACGTTTTAGTTTTTATGTCGATATCCTCCGAGAGAAAAATTATTACAACATATGGCTAAATCGACTAAATCGTTTTAGAATTCCATACTATGAGGGGTATGAAATGAAAATTTCGTCTACCGAATATCCCCCCCTACTATGGTGGAATACAGCTATATGGGATAACCCCAATACACGGAAAAAATCAGCTAACTATTTTAAAATAAAAAAAATTTTAAAATAAAATTTTAAATTTTAAAATAAAAAAATATTTTTGGTAGGGAGATTTGTTACCATATACGACTACAAAATACCAAATTACAGCGAATTCGGTTGAAAACCGTGCTCAAGAACCCCTAAATACCGAAAATTGGAGGGTACCCTTATATGGGGACTACCCGAAAAAATTGACCTACATTTGTAATTTTTAGTGGGGAGATTTGCAATAAGAACTCAAAGTACCAAATTTCAGCGAATTCGGTTGAAAAACGGGGTCAAGAACACCAAAATACCGAAAATTGGGGGTACCCCTATATAAGGGCTACCCGAAAAAATTTACCTACATTTGTAATTTTTTTGTGGAGAGATTTGATACCTAATAAGAACTCAAAGTACTAAATACAGCCAATTCGGTGAAAAAATCCGGCCAAAACCCCCCAAAAACTGAAAATTGGGAGGTACCGTTCTATGGGGGCTACCAGAAAAAGTGGACCTATATTTATAATTTGTAGTGGATAAATTTGGTATCTAAAAAGAGTCCATTTTACCAATATTTAGCGAATTCGGTTGAAAAACGCGCTCAAGAACCCCGAAATACTGAACATTTGGGGGTACCCTTATATGGGAGCTACGCCTAAACGTGGACCGATATAGCCCATCATCGAACTTGACCTGCCTGCAGACAAAATACGACTCTATGCAAAATTTTGGCGTTCTATCTCAACTCGTTTAGACGCTAGAAAAACAAAACTAATAACCATACTATGGTGGAGGGTATAATAATCGATTTCCTTTTCCCCAACATAATATATGAATGAAAAATGTAATATACACCCCACCTTATCGTGGAGGGTATATTATTAAGTTTGAAGCAGACCATGAGTGAGTTCATATTCCTCATTTGATTAAAGCAATATCCTACATGTGCATAAATGGCGCCCAATATGACTCTCACAAGAGATTTCGATTTACTGGACGTATGTAAGTCCAATTCTCGTTAAAAAAATCCATCTGACATATTACACAGTTTCTTATTCGTGAACCAATGCTTGCATAATTAATTTTGCATGGTTATTATTATTTTATTTTTTTGTAGCAGAGCTACTGTTGTCGTTTCCGTCCGATGTAGGTTTATATGTATGGTCTTAATCAATAGTCCTCCAGTAAACGGTATTCTTGAGATTTAGTGATGTTATCTTTCTCGCTGCTCTTTGTCATTACGAGACTTGCCAGTCCCTTCTTCGGTCTCCTCCTTATGGAAGACTTCCCACTTCTTCACCTGCAGTGACATGTTTTGTAGACCAAAAACTCGAGCATGCGTTAGCTGTACTCTTCTCTGTAATGTTTCCTGGCTTCCTTTGCGTCAGATGGCGTCTGATTTATAGTAGATTCCGAAACTATGCTTGTATTCTTCGTACTACAACCAGTTGTATTGACTCTGATTTTTCTTAGTATCAGACGGGAAGATATGTTGCCCTTTTTTTGGTTTTGAGGAGGTCCGGGCTAACCTTAGGTGCCTTCGTCTGCCTTGCGTTCTTGATTCTCCAGTTCATCCTATCTAATTCCCGTCATTGTGCCCCACATAATTGCTACATTTTCGCCGTGAGCTTTAATGGTTGTATCTATTGGGAGAACATCCAGATAGTCAGCTTCGGTCCACGGGGATCATTCCCTGCTACTTCATAGATTAGAATTTTTAACATTAGTATATAGTTGAATATAGCACCCATATAATTTTTATTTTTTGGGAAAATTTTCCATTAAAAGTGGTTACAATTTGGGGTATCTATTGCAACCACATCCATTTTTTCGTTTAATTCTAAAGGCCCCTTCAGTCATTTCTTCATTTTTTGTTTTCATTACTTCAGGAGTTTTAGCCACTCTTTCCATTGGGTGTGGATTGGTGCAATTTAACTAATTTTGTTCTATGTTTAAATAGGCAACCCTTATTTTATTTTCCTTTATTTAAATAAAAAATACACAATTTTTTTCTAACTAAATTAAACGAACAACTAATAATTTGTTAGTGTAATAAACAGTGGCAATGGCGGCAAAATGCAGCCGACAAATTTTCAAATCAACAATTAAAATGCAATCACATTTTGAATTTAAACGGTTACAGTTTGCATTGTTGAATGGGTGCTAAAATACACATATCGACTCAATAGAATTGTAACACATGCAAATATGCTGTCACGGCATTTGGGGTTAATAAGTGATTAATAATACGTTTAATTGTTTGACTTACTTTGCAAAATGCATTTTTTCTTTAGATTTTTTATGATTTATTACAATTAGAATCGATATCTGAGTGCCTTAAAAATTTGTAATTTTTTTAAATGAAATAGTTGTGTTTTGCATAGAGAAATATTAGCAATTATAAGAAAAACGATTGTTATTTTTATTTACAAAGAGTGTAGGATATCAATATATGGGTATGTGTAAAAATGTCTTAACATGTCCAGTATTAATTGTTAAAATAAATCATATTGGTTTTTATTGATTACTGTTTTTAGTTAGTGCACTGCTATCTTTAGCAATATTGCAACAACAACAGATATTGAAAATATAGATAATAGGTTATTATTTTCCATGACTCAGAAAGTGAATATATGTTTGTATATATTCAAGTTGTATAATTCTCAAGATAAAACCAGTGAGCGAAACGATATTATAGTTGGACGGGGCCGGCCATATGATATCCTACACAACTACCACTGATCTTGAACTTCTGCGGAACTAGACCCCGACCCTACGTAAAAGTTTGATTTGTTTACATTTTCTAGTATGATAATGATAATGTATACCCCTTTGTAAGTCAGTAAGTTAATTTTTTGCTTATATTGAGATATTTATTTTTAGGGTCATGTTTTCCCCTAATAAAGTCTATAATCTGCAATTTTTTCAGTATCCCCACAAATCTCTTTATCCAGTTGACCGACTAAATATTGGCCGATTATTACCAAAAAAGCCATGCTTATCAGTTGCCCAGATCTCCTTCTGTATGTATAATTTCGTAACGTTCCGATAATAATTGAGACTAGAAAAAAACTTACAACAACGAAGGTTCGGCTCATTTCATCGCCTAAATATCATCCGGTCTCTACTGGGAACTATAGATATCGTCCTTGGCCATAACCGGAACTTCATAGGCATAGGGATACTAAAAACTTATCAGAATTTGTAGATCACTGTACATATTTAAGTATAACTCCTCCATCCGAGCACATACATTAATGACATGAATATAATATCAAAGCTATTTAAAGTATTAAAAGGTCCACCTCTCCTCTTGGACATACTGTCAACTTCTTCATTCTATGTCTATCAGGAGTAAATATATTCTCTAGACTATGGTGAATTTGTTATTTGTCACACAAAAGTTTGGTTCCTTTTTAACCGCTGAATATTGATCGATTATCATGAAAAGAGTTATGCTTATTCCTTGGTCAGATGCCCTTCCCCATGCAGAATTTCGTGATGTTCGGGTCGTAATTGATTTTAATTTTATATTTTGGATTATCATTGAGTGTCACATCTATCTACTAGCCGAAATATAACAGTTTTTCTATCAATATGTAAACATATTATTTAATTTATATACTTCTGAGCGTATTTTCTAACCGATTTTTACTTTAAACCAGTAAGGAAAGTAATAAAGTCAGGTGGAACCGATTATATGATACCCTTCACCTTTGGGCATATTCAACAGATGGATCCTAACAGACGTCGCATTTTTGAAGGACCAGTAAAATGAAACTGGATCCATAAAAGTGACATTCTGCAACCTATACTAAATATTTCATTTGGTCAGATTTTACATAAAATCGTAAGAAAAAATATATAGGAGCTATATCTAAAACTGAACCGATTTTCAGGAAACTTAACATACATCATTTTAGGCTAAATTCAGAACGCTGTGCCAAAATTCGTGCAAATCGAATGATATATAGGGACTTTGGTGCACCATTTACATTAAATCGGACGAAAATATATATGGGAGCTTTATCTAAATCTGAACCGATTTCAGGAAACTTAACACAGATCATTCTGGACCTAATTAATTACATTAAATCCGATGAAAATATATATGAGGGATATATCTAACTCTGAACTGATTTTCGCGAAACTTAACACACATCATTCTAGACTTTATTTAGTACGCTATGTCAAATTTCGTGAAAATCGAGAAATATATAGGAACATTGGTACACCATTTACCTTAAATCGGACGAAAATATATATGGGAGCTATATCTAAATCTGAACCGATTTTTCCCAATTTCAATAGGGTTCGTCCTCGGGCCAAATAAGTGATTTATGCCAAATTTCATCCGATTCGGATCATAAATGCGACCTGTAGTGGAAGTGATGCAAATGTGGTATAGGTTGGTAATGTGGTATAGTCATTTTATTTGTAAACTGAAAATTTTAGAATAAGTGAAACATGTTCTATAGTTTGCAGTTCTCAAAAAAATAAGATAGCAATGATCTGTTTAATTTATTTAAATCACGTTGAGAATCAGTACCAAAAATAAATTTTTTCATGAAATTGACTTTTTTTGCTTGAAATTTAAAAATAATTTTTTGTAAATTAATCGTTATTACTAAAGCATTAAAATAATTAGTATGAACTCCATCCAATCCAATAATATGCGCGATTGCACCACATAATCACCAATTTAGGAAAAAAACTAGACATTTCTCCAGTAAACACAAGTGCAGGTAATGTGGTATACCTGGAGCCTGTATGAAAAAAATCCAGCACAAGACAAAATCTCGTTACTATTTGAAACATTTGTACTCTACGAGAGTCTACCATGAATCACAGGTATGAAAAACAAAGGCTATGAGTTTTAACAACTTCTCCATACAAAAATTAAATATTGCCGTGTGTAGACATTATTATATAATAAAAATTAAAGTTGCTCTCAACGTATCCGTTAAAAATCTTAACAGACATAAATCTCAAGCTAATTCGCATTCATTAAAAACAGTAGTGTTTGGCGGGTTATTTGGGATACCATTTGTATTTTGTTTTTGCAAAATAGTCAGGCTTAATCCCAGTTTGTTGTTTTTATAAAAAAACAACTATTTATTAGTGGGGAATGTATGGCATTGTCCGCCGTGGGGTAAGGCAGGGAAGACTATAGTTTCGGATCTCGCCACTGATCCTCATCAGTTCCCTTAGTTTTTTGTTGGGATATTCTCCCCAGAAGCTATTAATAGCTTCTTTACAAAAAACCTTTCAAACCCAAATGTCTCTTGTGACAATTCGAAGTTCTTACGTTACCAGCGATACGACCCCAATGAGAAGTTCGTTTCGTTGGCGCCTGACTTCGTGGTCAACAAGGCATTTACAGACAACTACAATACATTTCCCACTGCTATGTGTCGTCACTTTGTGACGAATGCACATAACGTTGTTGTTGGTATTGCTAGTTAAAGCAAAATACCAAACAGTATGACCGTGCCTCGTCTACAACTTCAGTAGTGTTTGGCGGGTTATTTGGGATACCATTTGTATTTTGTTTTTGCAAAATAGTCAGGCTTAATCCCAGTTTGTTGTTTTTATAAAAAAACAACTATTTATTAGTGGGGAATGTATGGCATTGTCCGCCGAGGGGTATATTATAACCATAAATTATATTACATATCAATTGGAAGTGAAAATTATACTATACCACATTAACATCATGTGGTATACCACATTACCTGCACTTTTTTTAAAATCACTTTTTATGGAATTTCAAATATTTTATCAAATATCTCTTAAATTGTTAGAATTATGTTATTTTTAAATTGATACATGGAAAGACAACACATGTAGCATGTTAAGTGTAAAATTTCAATTTAATCGGATAAAAAATAAAAATTTGGCAATCTGAAAACAAATGGGTATACCACATTTGCATCACCTCCTATACTTTGTATACAAATTGACATGGGCATACAGACAGACGGACATGCATAAATCGACTTAGAAAGTGATTCTATGCATATTCTCAAAAGGAACCATGTGTCTATCTCGTTTCCTTTTGCTGTTACAAACATATGCACAAAGACATAGTACCCTGTATCACAGTGTGGTAAAGGGTATAAAAATTGTCATACTTTTTGACATAGCCCCCATATATGGGTGCAGATTAATTTGTAGTGTTTTGAGGCCGGAATGTACTGCAAATGGGATATATCGATTCACGTTTTGGTATTGCCCCCACATAACGGTACTCACGGACATTCGGTATTTAGCAGATGTTGTGCATGTTTCTCTGCCGAATTGATTGTTATTTTATATTTCGAATTTTCATTGTATAGCAAATCGCCTTACCAAAATGTATTACTATTGGCCCAAACTTCTAATTAGCCCATATAGATCGGTTCTCTCATTATTTGTTATTTGTTGGATGTCAAAATTGGATTCTTGTTGGATGTCAAATCTCATTACCAAAAATTATCAATATCGGCTTCCGATTTGGTATAGCCCCACTATTCGGTGTTTTGATAAGAGTTTTTCATCTGTCACCAATCTGAGTGTCTGTAGTTAGGAATTTCGTTTTCTCCTAGAAGTCCCGATCGATTTTTTGAATATCCACCTCATGTCGCTTCTTCAAAATAAATTATTGAAGTTGTTTTAAGACCCAAACCTAGATTCATACCTCAATTCAAGATCATTCCACTGAAACTGTACTATTTTGAATTGATGAGTTTAATGAAAAAATTAACACACATCACCCATTGGCCTAATAATATTTCGTGGTCCAGAAAGTTCAAAATAAAATAACCTTTATTTTGAATAACAACTAACAAAAGTTTCCCAAAAAGTGTCAAGTTTTGATTGTTCTTTTGTGGTATTCTGCGCCGTCACAATGATGATGAATTGAGATTTTATTTAATTTTTTTGTTTTGTAAAGTAGTTAGACAACATATGAGCTCATACAGAATAGTTAAAAATGTTAAATTCCCATTCAAAAATATACTGACTATCTGTCGACTGACTGACTACTGTGGCGCTATACGCATCACAACTCAAATAGTCAGTCATTCATTTAGTCTGTCGGTTCGAAGATAATGCGAGCAAAATTTTATTTAAATGCGAATAAAATAGAAAGAGTGGCGGCAAACAAGCCAATGCTATTAGATTTCAGTTGGTGAAGAACATAAATTAGATGTCCACAACAAATACACACACACTCATCTATATGTATACATGTTTGTGTGTCTGCATTTGAATTTTTAGTATGTCACATGAAGTCATCAAATTGATTAATAAATAGTCGTTGTATATGGAAGACCATATGTAGACTTGTGTGTCTATCTGTCCGTTTGTCTGTCCAGCGACCTGCCTTTCCATAGGAACATTTCTGCATTGAGCAAATAATAATAATCATCGTCGAACACGCGTATATAGAATTTTTAGTAGGTTATGTTTTTTTTTTTACACTCTAGTGATAACATTAATAAATATGGCTACATTTAACGGAGGTATAACAGACACTGAGACAAATTTTAGAAAACTAACAATCATATTAGAATAAATGTGCGATCGATGTAAAAATTTGGGGTTTAAAAAAATCCGTTTCAGACAATATGGAGTCGATTTACAAAAGTGCCTTGTTGGTACGCACGATTACTTTCGAAGGCTGTAACCAATCTTTCCTGAATCTAAATCAATTTCGAAGATGGGAAATAGCGAGCCACTCCTCCTTTGACCCACGAAAATGTTATAATATAAAGCAAATATAGTATTTAATTATACCCTACACAATTATGTTGTCAGGGTATTATAGCTTTGTGCAGCCCTAAGAGTTTGTAACGCCGCGAAATATTGGTCTTAGGCCCACATTTAAGTATACCGATCGTCATATCTCGACTACTGAGTCGATCTAGACATGTGTGTCCGTCCGTCCGTCTGTCCATTATAATTTGTAAACACGATACAGGCCACAGTTATGGAGTAATCTTCACGAAATTTTGCATGTAGGGTGGGTTCTGGCTAATGAAGACCCCTATTGTTTTTGGAAAAGATCGGTTAATATTTAGGGGATGAAATGGACCAAAAACTTTATTTTTGTCGGTTTTTCTGGTCGCTTCAGAGGCCGCAATTATGGCCCAATCGCCGCGAATTTTTGCATGGAGAAGGGGATCGGGCCAGAGAATAAGCATACATGCTTTGATAAAGATCGGTCAATATTTAGCGGGTCAAATGGACCCTGATTTTGTGTGAAAAATTACGAAATTTATATTCTATAGCGTATATATTTACCCCTGAAGAACAAAGACATATAATTATAGGAGGGCGCAAATATCGAAAAATGTTGCCCAAGCTCAGAATATAGTACCACTGAAAGCTAGATTTTCATGGAAGTTGTGAGGGTATCATATGGTCGGCCCCGTCCGACTATACTGCTCCGCTCACTGGTTTGGAGCGTGGATCGTGGATCCTGTGTGGCCTTAACTTGACTGTCCTTGATATTTATACTGACCATAGATTCATCATCATCACCTCTGGCACTCCCTCCCATAAAAGTCACTAAACAGTTAGTTCTACAGTGAAATTCCGTTATATCCAACATTTTTCTCCCAGTGTATTATACATAAAATAATTATGATTGATGATATGATAAAGATTTGTTTTTATGCACCTTATTTATTTTAGTTGGAAGCTAACTGACAATTTAATGAAAATGTTGATTATTCCCCATGGATTCTAATCAAGTGCATAGAATGGGCGTTGTCAGGGTAGAATTTAGCAGACTGTTTGAAGATTCACCAAAGACATTTACTCTAACTGTGATTGCAAGATGATCACAATTTTTGCAGTTTATCTGCGTACTTTTCCATTAATAACCAGCTAATAATTTACTTTGTAATTTTCCGAACTCGGAACGAAAATTATCACTAGTTTCCGATGACGAAATCGAAACAAGATTGAGTAAATGTGCTTCGGAAAAAAATCGAAAAAAAACAGTCGAGTTTCTTTACAAACTCTAAAAGAGTTCATAATAAATCTCGTGTTAAAAGTGAGAACTTTTGAGGGAATTTTAGATTTTCTGCAGAATGTCGGTCAAAACTCTAAATGAACATTAAAAAATAGGCTGGAAATACGAAGATTTGTATTTTTATATTATCGAATTTATGAATTAAAGGAGGTAGTCTATTCCAAAATCAACAATACATCGGATTGGTAATTAAAAAATTGGTGAGGCCATATTTGAGATCATAATGCATATGTATATCAATATCAATAGACCAGAAAACGATATGTAGAAATTTTTACGGGATTAACTTACTTTATGAAGATTTATTTCACATATATGCAATGGAATTGATAATTTAACCCAATGGGTTAATGAAATCTATCGTATGTCTATTGTTTTTGTACCCACCACTCTGTGGTACAGGGTATTATGTTTGCAACAGGCAAAAGGAAACGAGATGTATACTTGGTCCCTTGGTCCATGTATTTTTGTGCGCAAAGTACAGGCCGCCTTATGACTCGATTTGGATGAAATTTGACACAGGTCACTTACTTGGCCCAAGGACGAACCCTATTTAAATTGGAGAAAATCGCTCCCATATACAGTTTTGTCCGATTTTATGTAAATATTAGTACTGAATTAGGTCCAGATTAATGTCTGTGAAGCTTTTTTGAAATCGGTTCCGATGTAGATATATATCGTCCGATTTTATGTTAATGATGCACCACACTCCCAAGGTTTGTCCAATTAAGATAAAATTTTCCGCAGCGTACCGAATTAGGTCCAGATTGATGTATGCTAAGTTTTTTGAAATCGGTTTAGATTTTGATGTAGCTACCATATATTTAGTCTCGTCCGATTTTATGTAAATGGGGCACCAAACTCCCAAGGTTTTTTTGCGCTGCGTACCGAATTATGTATAGATGTATGCTAAGTTTTGATGAAATCGGTTCAGATTTAGATATAGCTTTCATATATAGTTTTGTCCGATTTTATGTAAATGGGGCAAATCGATTTAGATATATCTCCCATATATATTTTAGTCTGATTTTATTGGAATGGTTCACCGAGGAGCCTACGAGATAAAAATTTGGACAGCACACTGTACTGAAGCATTAGGTCCAGATTTACATACATATATAATTTTGCTCGGTTTCATACAAATGGTACACCAAAGAATCCAAGTCTCCCCGAGATTCGTGGAACTTTTCATAGATATCAGAATGGTATGTGTATAGAATTTTATATAGGTTCCAATATCTATATAGATCACACATTTAATGTCGCCCAATTCCATTTCAAAAATCCTCTAAAGATGATATGTCTGTTCTATCCACAGGATATTGTATATATTACATACAACAGATATGTACCCAAATCGATGAAGGGTACCACATAGACGAACCCGTCCGACGTTTGATCTTTTTTTACTGGTTTTATATTGTGTTTTCTCCGAAAATCTCTATAGTTATATTCGGGCCAAGTTTCCATAAAAGGGTACCTCAATTTGTTGGGTATTTTGGGGTTTCATTGATTGTCAAATCTTACTACTTAATAACCCCCATAGGCCAATCTTTCAACCTAAGAGTCTGTAGTTTGATATTTCGTTTTATCCTGGCAGTAATTTACCATGGCTTGGGGCTTTAATATAGTTGGGTCGAACTTTGTATACCGACCCTGACTTTTTTTAGTTGTCCTTTATAGTCCTGATTTATATTAGGCGAGTTTACTTGCGTCAATTTTTATCGTTCTCTTTTGAACTAGCTTCATGCGTCTATACAAGGCAATTCGGTTTCCAAAATATTTTCTTAGTTTTTGTTTTTTTTTTTACATTTAAATATATATAAAATGTCAACAAATACGAAATACACAAAACGAATTGCCAGAAAATTGTCGGTACGAGCAATTTTTTTTTATTTCTATTCCCCTTGCCCCTCTCTCTTACAAACAAAGACTTGCCGCAAGTAAACTCGCCTAATCTAAATTGGGACATACATTCCAAGAGTTTTACCATTTTTTGTGTACGAAAAAATGCCCACAGTGTATTCAAAATTTGTTGTACAATTTTTTTTCTGTTTATTGTCGACGGAATATTTTCAATTGTCAGTTTTAAAAAATGTTAAAGTGATATAACAAAAATTCTTTAAATTCTTTGCTGAAATTTAATAAAATTAAAATTTATATCAAAAAACAATGACATATTGTCCACCATTATAGTAATACTCATTATGAATTACATCAGGAGAAACCGATATTCCGACATTTTGAAATATAGCTAACTAAAGACCTAATTAAAAAAAATCTGGAAATTCCCATCAACGGCAAATGTTAAGGAAACCCATTCAGTCTTTTGGGTAAGTCCTGCAAAATACATATGTATAATTGAGCTGTAGCCTTATGTAGAACTTGGTAGAAACATTAGATGTTATTGAATATTATTAGTAATGTCTTTTCAACTTATTGAGCGGTCCAATTGCAAAATGCGTCTAAGACCTCCTAAATACGTAAAATCCATTGGTTCATATATATGGGTGCCATAATATACTTCGACTTATTGTGAAGACGTACACGTCAGAGAATTGCCATTGGAATTCGAGTGGATATCGTAGATTAAACGCGCTACATGATCCATAGAAACTGAATATTAGTTAATATGATTCGTTGGGGACTATACCAAATTCCGACGAACATATTGAAATTATACATTTTATTACATGATTAATGATTATTAATGAATAAGTGAACATGGTCATTCAAAATGATTAAAACCGATCTTTCATATGTAGGCTATGTGATGGTGAATTTTTCAAACTATACCATTTCGGCTGAAAACTTGTCTAAAACTTCCAAAATACCGTATAATATCACATATTTTTTTACATATTTATACAAAATAATATAATATTTTTATATATTTATACAAAATAATTAATATTAATACAATATTATTTTTTTTCTTCTTTTAGGTACGTAAAAATTACACTATTAGCGAATTGGGAAGATCAAGATTCAAAAAATTGAATTTGTTTTTGGTAAATATTTTTCGATACTTTCAATCAGTGGATAGGACAACGCTATCTCTACTATTTTTAGTATGTCACATGAAGTCATCAAATTGATTAATAAATAGTCGTTGTATATGGAAGACCATATGTAGACTTGTGTGTCTATCTGTCCGTTTGTCTGTCCAGCGACCTGCCTTTCCATAGGAACATTTCTGCATTGAGCAAATAATAATAATCATCGTCGAACACGCGTATATAGAATTTTTTGTAGGTTATGTTTTTTTTATACACTCTAGTGATAACATTAATAAATATGGCTACATTTAACGGAGGTATAACAGACACTGAGACAAATTTTAGAAAACTAACAATCATATTAGAATAAATGTGCGATCGATGTAAAAATTTGGGGTTTAAAAAAATCCGTTTCAGACAATATGGAGTCGATTTACAAAAGTGCCTTGTTGGTACGCACGATTACTTTCGAAGGCTGTAACCAATCTTTCCTGAATCTAAATCAATTTCGAAGATGGGAAATAGCGAGCCACTCCTCCTTTGACCCACGAAAATGTTATAATATAAAGCAAATATAGTATTTAATTATACCCTACACAATTATGTTGTCAGGGTATTATAGCTTTGTGCAGCCCTAAGAGTTTGTAACGCCGCGAAATATTGGTCCTAGGCCCACATTTAAGTATACCGATCGTCATATCTCGACTACTGAGTCGATCTAGACATGTGTGTCCGTCCGTCCGTCTGTCCATTATAATTTGTAAACACGATACAGGCCACAGTTATGGAGTAATCTTCACGAAATTTTGCATGTAGGGTGGGTTCTGGCTAATGAAGACCCCTATTGTTTTTGGAAAAGATCGGTTAATATTTAGGGGATGAAATGGACCAAAAACTTTATTTTTGTCGGTTTTTCTGGTCGCTTCAGAGGCCGCAATTATGGCCCAATCGCCGCGAATTTTTGCATGGAGAAGGGGATCGGGCCAGAGAATAAGCATACATGCTTTGATAAAGATCGGTCAATATTTAGCGGGTCAAATGGACCCTGATTTTGTGTGAAAAATTACGAAATTTATATTCTATAGCGTATATATTTACCCCTGAAGAACAAAGACATATAATTATAGGAGGGCGCAAATATCGAAAAATGTTGCCCAAGCTCAGAATATAGTACCACTGAAAGCTAGATTTTCATGGAAGTTGTGAGGGTATCATATGGTCGGCCCCGTCCGACTATACTGCTCCGCTCACTGGTTTGGAGCGTGGATCGTGGATCCTGTGTGGCCTTAACTTGACTGTCCTTGATATTTATACTGACCATAGATTCATCATCATCACCTCTGGCACTCCCTCCCATAAAAGTCACTAAACAGTTAGTTCTACAGTGAAATTCCGTTATATCCAACATTTTTCTCCCAGTGTATTATACATAAAATAATTATGATTGATGATATGATAAAGATTTGTTTTTATGCACCTTATTTATTTTAGTTGGAAGCTAACTGACAATTTAATGAAAATGTTGATTATTCCCCATGGATTCTAATCAAGTGCATAGAATGGGCGTTGTCAGGGTAGAATTTAGCAGACTGTTTGAAGATTCACCAAAGACATTTACTCTAACTGTGATTGCAAGATGATCACAATTTTTGCAGTTTATCTGCGTACTTTTCCATTAATAACCAGCTAATAATTTACTTTGTAATTTTCCGAACTCGGAACGAAAATTATCACTAGTTTCCGATGACGAAATCGAAACAAGATTGAGTAAATGTGCTTCGGAAAAAATCGAAAAAAAACAGTCGAGTTTCTTTACAAACTCTAAAAGAGTTCATAATAAATCTCGTGTTAAAAGTGAGAACTTTTGAGGGAATTTTAGATTTTCTGCAGAATGTCGGTCAAAACTCTAAATGAACATTAAAAAATAGGCTGGAAATACGAAGATTTGTATTTTTATATTATCGAATTTATGAATTAAAGGAGGTAGTCTATTCCAAAATCAACAATACATCGGATTGGTAATTAAAAAATTGGTGAGGCCATATTTGAGATCATAATGCATATGTATATCAATATCAATAGACCAGAAAACGATATGTAGAAATTTTTACGGGATTAACTTACTTTATGAAGATTTATTTCACATATATGCAATGGAATTGATAATTTAACCCAATGGGTTAATGAAATCTATCGTATGTCTATTGTTTTTGTACCCACCACTCTGTGGTACAGGGTATTATGTTTGCAACAGGCAAAAGGAAACGAGATGTATACTTGGTCCCTTGGTCCATGTATTTTTGTGCGCAAAGTACAGGCCGCCTTATGACTCGATTTGGATGAAATTTGACACAGGTCACTTACTTGGCCCAAGGACGAACCCTATTTAAATTGGAGAAAATCGCTCCCATATACAGTTTTGTCCGATTTTATGTAAATATTAGTACTGAATTAGGTCCAGATTAATGTCTGTGAAGCTTTTTTGAAATCGGTTCCGATGTAGATATATATCGTCCGATTTTATGTTAATGATGCACCACACTCCCAAGGTTTGTCCAATTAAGATAAAATTTTCCGCAGCGTACCGAATTAGGTCCAGATTGATGTATGCTAAGTTTTTTGAAATCGGTTTAGATTTTGATGTAGCTACCATATATTTAGTCTCGTCCGATTTTATGTAAATGGGGCACCAAACTCCCAAGGTTTTTTTGCGCTGCGTACCGAATTATGTATAGATGTATGCTAAGTTTTGATGAAATCGGTTCAGATTTAGATATAGCTTTCATATATAGTTTTGTCCGATTTTATGTAAATGGGGCAAATCGATTTAGATATATCTCCCATATATATTTTAGTCTGATTTTATTGGAATGGTTCACCGAGGAGCCTACGAGATAAAAATTTGGACAGCACACTGTACTGAAGCATTAGGTCCAGATTTACATACATATATAATTTTGCTCGGTTTCATACAAATGGTACACCAAAGAATCCAAGTCTCCCCGAGATTCGTGGAACTTTTCATAGATATCAGAATGGTATGTGTATAGAATTTTATATAGGTTCCAATATCTATATAGATCACACATTTAATGTCGCCCAATTCCATTTCAAAAATCCTCTAAAGATGATATGTCTGTTCTATCCACAGGATATTGTATATATTACATACAACAGATATGTACCCAAATCGATGAAGGGTACCACATAGACGAACCCGTCCGACGTTTGATCTTTTTTTACTGGTTTTATATTGTGTTTTCTCCGAAAATCTCTATAGTTATATTCGGGCCAAGTTTCCATAAAAGGGTACCTCAATTTGTTGGGTATTTTGGGGTTTCATTGATTGTCAAATCTTACTACTTAATAACCCCCATAGGCCAATCTTTCAACCTAAGAGTCTGTAGTTTGATATTTCGTTTTATCCTGGCAGTAATTTACCATGGCTTGGGGCTTTAATATAGTTGGGTCGAACTTTGTATACCGACCCTGACTTTTTTTAGTTGTCCTTTATAGTCCTGATTTATATTAGGCGAGTTTACTTGCGTCAATTTTTATCGTTCTCTTTTGAACTAGCTTCATGCGTCTATACAAGGCAATTCGGTTTCCAAAATATTTTCTTAGTTTTTGTTTTTTTTTTTACATTTAAATATATATAAAATGTCAACAAATACGAAATACACAAAACGAATTGCCAGAAAATTGTCGGTACGAGCAATTTTTTTTTATTTCTATTCCCCTTGCCCCTCTCTCTTACAAACAAAGACTTGCCGCAAGTAAACTCGCCTAATCTAAATTGGGACATACATTCCAAGAGTTTTACCATTTTTTGTGTACGAAAAAATGCCCACAGTGTATTCAAAATTTGTTGTACAATTTTTTTTCTGTTTATTGTCGACGGAATATTTTCAATTGTCAGTTTTAAAAAATGTTAAAGTGATATAACAAAAATTCTTTAAATTCTTTGCTGAAATTTAATAAAATTAAAATTTATATCAAAAAACAATGACATATTGTCCACCATTATAGTAATACTCATTATGAATTACATCAGGAGAAACCGATATTCCGACATTTTGAAATATAGCTAACTAAAGACCTAATTAAAAAAATCTGGAAATTCCCATCAACGGCAAATGTTAAGGAAACCCATTCAGTCTTTTGGGTAAGTCCTGCAAAATACATATGTATAATTGAGCTGTAGCCTTATGTAGAACTTGGTAGAAACATTAGATGTTATTGAATATTATTAGTAATGTCTTTTCAACTTATTGAGCGGTCCAATTGCAAAATGCGTCTAAGACCTCCTAAATACGTAAAATCCATTGGTTCATATATATGGGTGCCATAATATACTTCGACTTATTGTGAAGACGTACACGTCAGAGAATTGCCATTGGAATTCGAGTGGATATCGTAGATTAAACGCGCTACATGATCCATAGAAACTGAATATTAGTTAATATGATTCGTTGGGGACTATACCAAATTCCGACGAACATATTGAAATTATACATTTTATTACATGATTAATGATTATTAATGAATAAGTGAACATGGTCATTCAAAATGATTAAAACCGATCTTTCATATGTAGGCTATGTGATGGTGAATTTTTCAAACTATACCATTTCGGCTGAAAACTTGTCTAAAACTTCCAAAATACCGTATAATATCACATATTTTTTTACATATTTATACAAAATAATATAATATTTTTATATATTTATACAAAATAATTAATATTAATACAATATTATTTTTTTTCTTTTTAGGTACGTAAAAATTACACTATTAGCGAATTGGGAAGATCAAGATTCAAAAAATTGAATTTGTTTTTGGTAAATATTTTTCGATACTTTCAATCAGTGGATAGGACAACGCTATCTCTACTGTACTCGTCACATAACAATATGTAGAGATGAACCGTGGGTAAATACCCGTGTAAGCCTGTCAGTTTGATGGTAAAATGTGTCTAATAGACAAAAAATGCCTTAAATTGGGAGGTAGGGTTATATGTGAGGCCTATATCTAAACATAGACCCGGGGTATCTGGGTCCAAGTTGTTGTATTAATATAACCAGTAAGGAAAGTAGTAAAGTCGGACGGGGTCGACAATATTATACCCTTCACCAGAAGTCGCATCTTTGAAGGACCATTATGGGAGCTATATCTAAATCTGAACTGATTTTCACGAAATTTAACACACATCAATCTGCACCTAAATTAGTACGCTATGCCAAATTTCGTGCAAATCGAAGGATATATAGGGACTTTGGTGCACCATTTGCATAAAATCGGACGAAAATATATATGGGAGCTATATCTAAATCTGGACAGATTTTCAGGAAACTTAACACACATCATTCTAGACCTAATTCATTAAGCTGTGCCAAATTTCGTCCAAATCGAGAGATATAAAGGGATTTTGGTGCACCATTTACATTAAAACGGACGAAAATATATATGGGAGCTATATCTAAATCTGAACCGATTTTTCCCAATTTCAATAGGGTTCGTCCTTGGGCTAAATAAGTGACCTATGCCAAATTTCATCCAAATCGGATCATGAATGCGACCTGTACTTTGTTCACAAAAATACATGGACGGGCAGACGGACGGACTGACGGGCATGCGTAAATCGACTCAGAAAGTGATTCTATGCATATTCTCAAAGGGAACCATGGGTCTATCTCGATTATTTTTGCCTGTTACAAACATATGCACAAAGACATAATACTCTGTACCACAGTGTGGTGAAGGGTTAATGATATTATAGCCAATTTTTGGGTAAATACTCAAAGAAGGGCTATCTTTATATGAGGGCCAGCACAAAACGTGGACCTACATCGATAAATGTTGGCATGGATATTTAGCACTCAAAGGTAACGCTCTGTGCCAAATTACTGCCAATTTTATAGTAAAATGTGTCTAATAGACAATATATATATATTTATATATATATATATATATATATCGGGATGTAAAGTTATATGGGGGCTATATCAAAACTTGGACCCAGGGACCACATTTTCCATACCAGTAGTTATATTGATACAAAAACCATCTGAGCCAAATTTTGGCAGCCTTCATAATGTGGTTCACCAGTTAATGAGTTTATATCCAATTTTTGGTTAAATACTCAAAATAGGGTATGAGGGCTACCAGAAAACGTGGACCTACAT
Organism: Musca vetustissima; assembly: GCF_032173495.1. Lineage (NCBI taxonomy): Eukaryota > Metazoa > Arthropoda > Insecta > Diptera > Muscidae > Musca > Musca vetustissima. The sequence continues at coordinate 290,628 of NW_026880846.1, forward strand.
CGATAAATTTTTGCATGGATATTTGGTACCCAAAGCGAACTCTCTGTGTCAAATTACAGCCAATTTGATCGTAAAATATTTGACAAAAAGTTTCTTAAGGGGACCCTCCCCATTCTCGGGGTCAAACATTTTTTTGATTTAATTCGAATCTACACTAATTCAAGAATTTCCCTACAAAATTCCAAGTGAAAATTTCAAGAACTCTTGAAGATATAGCCGATTTATTGTGCCAACATCAAGTGACGGCTAAAGGGCTTCTCAAACTTTAAACGCGTTTTTCTCGTTTGCGAATGGCGGGCACGATAACTCAAAAACTAATAACCCAATCGATTTCAAATTTTTACACGTTTCTCTGTGAGTGTATAGTTATCGTATGAACTAGGATAAAGCCAATCGGTGAAGATCTTCCTTATTTTTTAACTTAGTTTTTGGTCAAAAATCGGCGATTTTCCAAAAATATTTTTTCAAAGGTCCGCCATTTTGTTAATTTTAGAGCGAAGTCAATAATCCTAGTTCATACGAGAGCCAGACATGTACTCTTTCTAACATCGTTGGAATTTTCGGATTTCGATGTTCCAGTGAGGAGTTATAATGCCCGCCATCAAAAATAAGGACTTCTCTTTAATTACAAAAAACAACAACAAAACAATCACAAAATTTTTTTGTAAATTATTTTTCCTCTCTTTTAAATCTTCAAATATATATGTGCAAAGTTACATACCTTAACAAGCATTGGTATTGATTTACCAGCCCATTGAAAATCTTGAAAAATTGAATCCCTTAAATCGGGAGGTACACTTATATGGGGGCTATATCAAAACTTGGGCCCAGGGACCCTATAACAATATTCGCTTTGACATTAAACCAAATTTTGCCGCCTATGTCAAGTGGTTCGCCAGTTAATGAGTTTATACCCAATTTTTGGGTACCCACGTCTTTATGATATGTATGATATTGTATTACCGATTCAATATAGTAAATACTCACCCCTTGGGTATTTAGCCGGTAAATACCATCCCTAACCATTTGCAATTTACTCTTCCAAGAAAAAAAAATACATAATTTGACCCAAAACTTAACATCAATTTAAAATGTCGTAATATTTGTCACATAAGTATTATGTTTTGTAATCATAGTAAGATTTATTACTTTTTTAACAAATAAGGACCATATAAACATAAGATCAATTTAAAATCTTCGATGAAAAGTGACAACAGTATCAATAACCAGAATTTAACCAATGACCAAATAAAAATGCGCATACTGCCCTCACTACATACAACTTCCATTAGAAATGGCAAATGTTTAACCAATATAGTCATTTAATAGAAAAATAGAAGAAGAAGATTTGCCACAAAACTCTTTAAAATATATGACTTCATAGCTGTAAAAACTCAGACCGATAGTAGACAACTGATTGTAATTGAGGTGTTGCCAAAGTGTTTATGGCTAACAAATTGTATTCGAGTTTGTGGGTTATACGCACACCTCTATTGAAGCTATTACACTGGAAGGCACGCACTGAACCGATATACTCTTACCACTATTTTCGGTTGAGCCCCTTCTAAACAAGCAACTGCAGCGTTGATGGCAAACAAACATAAAATGTGGCAGCAAAAGTCCATCAATGTTTTCTGTTGACTCTGTTAAACAAATGAAACAAAACTAACAGCAAACTGCACATTGCCTTTTGTGGAGGCATTGTTCGATAAAAAAGGAGCACCGACACAGTAGCCACTTCACTTAATACAAAAATTAGGGAATCGAGCTTTACAATTTTGGGAAACATTTCTTTTATCAGTGAGGAGATTTTTCGATAAATAAGTAAAAATTCTGATGGAGCTATAATTCTATATTGAATATATATATGACGGCTATACATGGTCCTTCGCAGAAAATGTTCGACCGGAAGATATTTTACAAAAGGAGAACACGAAGTGAAATACTTTTAGGGCTTTCAAAATACTTAAATAATAATTCTTGAAAACTATTCTTTAAAGAGATTTAAACGCCTTTATGTTAGATCGAGCCGAACATTTTATATCCTCCACCTGTGACTTCCATTCAAATATTCTCAAATTGTCTGCTAGTAGGTTAATTACGCTCTGTGAAAATCAAATGCCAAATACAGACACTTATGTTGAAAACTTGAGGTAGGAACATCGACGAAAATAACGGGGAATTTTGTTTGCGAGATATGTAAAACAATGAACCTACACAGGCCGCCTATGTCAAGTGGTTCCGCAGTTAATGAGTTTATACCCAATTTTTGGGTAAAAACTCGGGTATTTACCAAAGTATTTACCCACTCTTCAAAGGATCGTAAAACTATCCATTCTAAATCGATTTAATAGCAGAAACCCGGAAATAGGGTGTAAGATGTTGTATTACCGAATCAATATGGTAAATGCCCAAATAAATACCCACAAATGCATATTTACCTAATTTACCGGGTATTTACCCTTTGGGTATTTACCCACTGCCCATCTCTAACCCTTCTGGATCTGACAGTTCATTGAAAAATATTCATTTTAAAAATTCAAAAAATTTCAAAAATTTCAACTGGATCTGATAGTCCTTTCGGAAATATCCAAAAATCCACCCTTATGGACCTGATTGTTCTTTGAAAAATATTATTTTAAAAATCCACCCTTCTGAATGTTAAAGTCCTTTCAGAAATATTCACCTTTCTGGATCTGACTTACTTACTTAGCTGGCTTGTTACAGAACGGTAGTTCCATAAGCCGAGCTTAAAAAAGATTTCCAAGCGCGTCGGTCTTGTGCGCAAATCCACCAATTTGGAAGACTACATTCCAAGATGTTGTTTTCTACTTGGTCTATCTAATTCGTGGCCTTCCCCTTCTACGGGAACCATCAGTAGGCTCATTTTTATATGCCTTTTGAGCTGGGGCATTCTCATTCATCCGCACAACATGGCCTAGCCACCGTAGTCGCTGCAGCTCAATACGACTGACTATGTCGATGTCCGCGTATAAATTATAAAGCTCGTGGTTCATTCGACGACGATATTTACCGTCGACGCAGATCGGCCCGTAGATCTTTCGGAGAATTTTTCTTTCAAACACCCCAACAGCTGCCTCATCTGCTTGCGCAAGTACCCATGCTTCTGATCCATATAATAGCACGGGTAGTATCAGCGTCTTGTAAAGAGTGAGTTTGGTCTGGCGGGAGGTGGCCTTGTTTCTAAACTGCTTACATAGACCATAGTAGCATCTGTTGGCCATCACAATCCTTCTCCGAATTTCAAAACTGATGTCATTCGTTTTATTTATGGCGGTACCAAGGTATATAAAGTCTTTGACTACCTCGAAGCTGTAGTTCTCAAGTTCCAAAGTTGGTCCTAGTCTACTGGACGTTTTGCGCGTTGATACCATCAGCTTGGTCTTCTCGCCGTTTACTGGCAGACTCCTTTTCAATTTGTTCAAAGGTGGCTGTTACCGCTCGCAATGTTTGACCCATTATATCGATGCCATCGGCGTAGGCGAGTAACATGTATTGTTTGGTGTATAGAGTGCCATTTCTCTTCACCTTTGCGTCTCGTATGACCTTTTCCAGCAGGATGTTAAAAATATCACACGACAAACTGTCACCTTGTCTGAATCCTCGTTCGGTATTGAAGGGCTCCGATAGGTCCTTTCCTACTTTAACTGCTGACCTTGTGGCACTTAATGTTATCCTGCATAGCCGTATTAATTTTGCAGGAATTCCGAACGTAGACATGACTTTAAACACCTCTGAACGGTTAGGGCTGTCGTATGTGGCTTTATAGTGGACTTATTCCTCTATAGTTGGCACCAGGGACGTACGCAGGGGGCGGCCCGGGGGCCCGGGCCCCCCCTTGAAATGGATTTTTTTCACAGTAAATTTATGTTTACAACAGCGAATTTTTTCATTTTGAAAATCCACCCTTCTGGATCTGATAGTCCTTGCAGAAATATCAACCCTTCTGGACCTGAATGTCCTTTGAAAAATATTATTTTAAAACTCCCTTTTAGAAATATACACCCTTCTAGATCTTACAGTCCTTTGAAAAATATTCTTATAAAATCCACCCTTCTGAATCTAGTGCATCAGGTAATCCATTGAAAAATATTCTTTTTAAAAACCACGCTTCTAGGTGTGATAGTCCTTTCAGAAATATAAAAAATACGATTTTGGATCTGATCCATCTGGTAGATACACTTCTTAAAAAAATATTCTTTCACGAAATTCTCGATTATGGTAGAAGGACTTCTTGAAAAAAACTTTTTCTTTAAAATCTTTGTTCTTTGTTAAATATTCTTTTAAAAATCCACGTCCCATTCATGTATACCACTGTCTTCATTCATTAACTATACCACTAGTTTTAGTTTGTAACATCATCGAGATTAGTAGGACTAGTTGGATTCATAACCAAATTAAGAATAGTGGTTTTCATGGGGTTTTCTGATTTGTTTTGGTTAACAAATTATGCGGGAATTTTTCTCTCTTTTTTTTATACTTCACAAATTTTCATTCGATGGTAGCAGTAACAGCAGCAACAACAACTTTGGCTATCATTTTAACACCAACATCAACGTCGTCATGAATTATGTGCGAAATGTGAGTTGGGAATTGAGTTGAATGAATTAATGAATGACTGAAGGAATTTTTTTCATTTTGGCTTTTAGAGTTGCTGGAAAAACTCGACGATGATTTGATTGTTTTGTTGCTTCTTTTGGGCCGACATAATTTTCACAAATGGTTATGACTACAACAACACCAACATTATGGCTATGGTTATGTACATAACACCATAAGAGTCATAGTTGTCGGAATTTTTGAGGTGTGTGTGTGATATAAAGAGAGAGACTTGTAACGGTAAATATATTGTCAAAGAAATATTTATTAGAGGGGTACATATAACGTCCATAGTTTTAGTTAGCTCCCATAGAGAGGTCCCGCTACATTGTCGGTCTATTTAAGGTTGAATGGAATTCTCCAAAAAATCGATATATATATAGCCTCCGTATACAAGTCGAGGACCATTGTCCGTATTTTAAAAGTTTTGTACCATTTTTCCAACGAAGTTGTAATAATTTTGCATTCCGAGATCCTGGTGAATAAAAGGCTTCCTCATAGAAAAATTCCAATAATCTTAATTTTGGGTATGTTGAATTTTCTTGCAAAGTTTTCCAACCGGAGTGTCTGGAATTTGGTTTATAATTTTCCCAGAGCATTAACCACATATTAGTACGAATAAAGAAATCATGAATACACTCTACATGGTGGAGGGTACAAAAAGTTCCGCAAGACCAACTTTTTTACATAGATTCAAGATTCACCACCCTAATGTATATTTTGTACATATGTATGCTTAATTTGTCAGTTGGATACCATATGGGCCGCTGTTTTTGCGTTGTTGTTGTTTTATTATGATGTGAATTTGAATTTTCCACACTTTGTTTTCACTTCATTGTAAAAATGGTCTAAAATCAACATCAAGTCATGTCATAGCCATAAAAGTTCATTGGACTGTGTAAACCATAGAAAGGTGGTAATTATGATTGAGAAAAAAACTGAAAAAAAAAACAATAGAAATAGTAAAACTTATACGCCCAAATGAAAATTACGCAAGAATTGAGTTTTGTTAAATTTTTGTACATTTCTTAGGGGAATGATGCACTTTTGGGTAGAACATCATTAATCACAAGACTCCAAACACAGTTTTAATTACATCCGGTGAAGAAATTTGAATTTTAAAACATCTGATTGAAAAAGTTTTCACAAAGTCAATTAAATTCAGGAAATGTCTTTAAAAATTTAATCAATTAAATATTCAAGTTAAATTAAATTTGTCTCGCTTCATATAATTAACTAATTCTCATTGACTTCAAATGGCTCATTTCCTCATAACCTAAGAAGGTATAAATTGTGGCGAACTTGTTTTTTTCTAAAAAATCATTATTCATTTTTTTAAAATCATTTTGAAATAAAGTTAATTTGAATTACTTTTTAAGCTTATTTTGAATATAAAAAAATATTATTTTCGGCACACGAAGTCTGATCTTATAAAAAGGTTTTTATTCCCTTCACCACACTGTGGTACAGGGTAAATCTCAATTGGACACCCGTGGATTATTTGGTGCATGCTTAATATGAAGTCGATCGAAAATATATATGGGTGCTATCTATGTCTGCATCTACACCAATTTCAACAAAACGCAATAATGCCATTCTGGCTCAATTAGATACGTTGTGCTAAATCTGATTTCGATTTCAAAGAAACATACCACACGTTAGGTTATACTAACTTTAGTACTTTGTAACATTTACTAAAAATCCGACGAAAATATATATGAGAGCTATATCAAAATCTGAACCTAATTCAACGAAACTTGACACGTTTTAGGCTATACTAATATCTGTACGTTGTGGAAAATTTAGTGTTTCATCGGCCTAATTTTGGTCCTTTGGGTAAAATCTCACGAAAATATAGGTTGGGGAAAAAGAAATTCACTATTTATATGAACTGTGGGACTTTATTTAACATGCTTCGGAATGTCAAAATATGCACCGTTTTGTTGTTCATAATGCCTCTCTCATAGAAGTCATGCTCTCTATTTGCAAAAAAAACTATAGTGTTCGATTTTCACAATCCTCCCTAGATACCAATTGTTTCATTAAAGAAATTTTGCAATGCAAGAAAAAGATGATAATTGCTTGGTGCTAAGTCCGGACTGTATGGCGGATGCATTAAAACTTTCCAATCAAGCTCCCTAAGTTTCTGGTGAGTCTCTATAAATGTGTGGGGCCTAGCGTTGTCCTGGTGGAACATGACACCTTTCCTGTTGGCTAATTCAGGTCGTTTCTGATCAATAACAATTTTCAAACGTCCAGTTGTTGACAGTAAAGATTTTGATTTTTAGCTTTTGGTCATATGGAAGCAACTCATAATAAATAATCCCCTTCCAGTCCCACCAAATGCATAGCAGAACCTTCTGACCGTTTGGACAGCGTTTGAGGTGATTCTTTTACCATGATCGTTTTCGTAGAGGGTTATCGTATGTGATCCATTTCTCATCTTCAGTCACCACCCGTTTCAGAAATGTTTGGCAAAGGCATCGTAGATGGAAATTTGATCCATACTATTTTTTCTGTTAATTGGTGTGGCACCCAAACATCGAGCTTATTTTTGAGTCCACTTTGTGTAAATGGTGTAAAACAGTTTTATAGTCGATTTTTAGCTCGTGGGCGATATTACGACTGCTAACATGCCGGTCAACTTAGATCATGTCTCGGATTGATTTATTTTTCCCCAACCTAATATATATCTAAATCTGAACCGATTTCTGTGAAGCTTAGCACACTCTATTCTAGTCCATACGTTTCGCTAATAGGACAAGCCATAGGAGTTTGTGCACCAATTCCCTGTATTTTGCGGTTGGATTTTTAGTTTTGAGTTATTTAAGAAAAACGCGTTTAAAGTTTGAGAAGCACTTCTGCCGTCGCTTGATGCTGATACAATAAATAGGCTATATCTTCAAGAGTTGTTGAGATTCACTTCGAATTAAATATTTGTTTATATTTGGGCTATACCAAAATGAAATCCTAGAAGTTATATTTTAGTTATTATTATATTGTTACGTTCTTGGATTTTACTTAATCCCGTGTAGACGTTGTTATATTTCCCGATACAGTTCGTATCAAATAAAACGCGGGTTCTTTCAGATTACGATTATTACAATGACTTTATTCACACAACTTTACTTTACACGACGGTTTCAATTCGCGATCTGATTCACAACTGACTCACTGCCTTTCCATTTCCCCTATTTATATGAGCCTTGCTTGTCGCTACAGAAGTTTCTAGACGATCTGGTAACACCTAGATCACGAACAATCTACCAATGCAACAAACACACATACAAACTTACAGTGAGTGAACAATAACAACAACACATACAAACTTTCATTGAGTAAACAATAACAACAACACATACAAACTTACATTGAGTAAACAATAACAACAACACATATACAGGCGAGGGGGTAACAAAGAAAGAGGAATTAAGCGATCATCAATGATGACGTTTAACAAGAATTGTACGACAATAACAAAATAGAAAATGGAAGAGGAAATGGAAGGATGTAGAAAAATCTATACAGTAGTTGTTGTTGTAAAGTTATTCGAATAAACTGCGTAGTAGAAATTTACGTTACAATTCAAATTCTTAAATTAACGGAATTCATCTAAATTAATCTTAAATCTAAAGTTATTTTCGTAACATTGCCCCCCGCTTAAGCCTGTTCGTCCCGAATAGGCACAGTTCCCGTTCCGTAGGGGGCCAGCCGCTCCAAATGTACAACTTTCATCTTCGACCTGGGACTGTCGCTCCTCTGGATGGTCCGTAGTCAGACGTCTAATGGGTGTACTTTCATCGTAGCCCACGTTTAACGGAATTTCGACGTTAGACCAGGTCATCACACGCTCTTTCATATCCAAATTGATACCGAAGGCAATCATAAAATCTGCGCCTATTATCACTTCGTCTACGATATCGGCAACTATAAACTCGTAATTCTCCGATTTATTGGCAATAGTTAGTCTAAGGGTAATCTTGCCGTGTACTGCCGCGGGCTCCCCCGTTGCTGTGCGCAGTCTGACTCCATTAAGTTGCGTTATTTTTCCCTTTACCAGATCTGATCTTATGATGGACTTTGATGCGCCAGTATCTAACGTCAGAACTCGCTTGTCACCATTGGTGTACCCAGTTGTTGTTAGGTTGTGACTTTTCTGTTGTACTATTGCTATGGAGATTGTGGGGCCATCGTCGATGGGAGCCAGTTCATGCCCCGCTGGACTGGCTCGATTTAGTTTAACGGTGACTCATTGGTGGATTGTTGAGCCATTCTTCTACCATCTTTCGTTGGAGGTGGTGACGATGACCTGGATCGCTTGCGCTTAGCTCTGCATTCGCGCGCAATATGACCTGCTTTATCGCAGTTGTAGCATCTAACCCTGGGCTTAGTCGTCCCTACTAACTTTGTTTCTTCTATTACCCGCCTCACGGCGTCCTCGATCGAGTTAACGAGAGATTTGTGTTCGCTACATTCGGTCTCCAGTTGGCGAATCTTGTGGGTCTGGGGCTTAACAATTATTCTTGCCGTCTCTTGGGCAAGGGCAAACGACACGGTTTCGGCAAATGACGTTTTTGGTGACGCATATGTTGCACATTTAATCTCAGGGTCACGTATGCCATTCACAAAGGTTTCGATTTTCATACGGTCCACCAATGGGTGATTCTCTCCTGGATACGCCATTAGCACCAAACGTTCCACCTCAGCTGCAAAGTCTTGTAACGTCTCGTTCGCCCTCTGTACTCTTCCCCTTAATTCCATAAGGTAGATGTTTTGTTTATGTTCGCCACCGTACTTACGTTCCAGTGCAGCAATAACATCTTCATAGTTGTTTCTAGAAGCGACAGGAATACTCTGTATAACATCAGCAGCACTGCCCTTCAATGCCAGAAGTAGTGCAACCGCTTTGTCGCTGTCGTTCCACGAATTTCTAGAAGCCACTGTCTCGAACTGTAACTTGAAAACATTGAATGACGTAGAGCCGTCGAATACAGAAGGTTTGATTTTTAGCGTGTTATCAGGAACTCGCACCGGACCACCTTTGATTTCCAGTTCCGACATTTTCTTCTCCAGATTCGTAAACATGTGGTCGTGGGCCAGAAATTTCTCATCCACAGACAGAATCTTCTCGTCGACCGACTGCACTTTCTTATCCAACTCTTTAATTTGGACCTCCACGGTTTCCACTCTCCTTCCAATAACTTCTGTAATTTTCTCGAGTTTCTCGTTCATTATTCTCGAATTTTCGTCAAACATTCTACAATTCTCCGCCTTGAGTTCATCTAACTTTCTGGAATTCTCTTCGAACATTCGTCTCGAGTTTTCTTCTGACTTTCTGGAATTCTCTTCGAACATTCGTCTCGTGTTTCTGGAATTCTCTTCGAACATTTTAGCCAGCATTTCTCTGAAATTGTCACCCCTGGCAGCTACTGACGAGACTTCCCCACCGTTGGATTGGCCCATTTCCGATAAATCCACTTCATCCTTACTGTCAAACTCATATGTATCGATGTTCATACCACGGCGCTCGAACTCATCCAACAGACGTTTTTGGAGTTCAGCCTTGTTGCCAGTAGAGGACAATTCCAATTTATTCAGCTCCTTCTTCAAGTCTTCCACTCGTAGATCCTTAAACTTCATCGTAGTACTATCGTAATCCCACTTCTGACACCAATTGTTACGTTCTTGGATTTTACTTAATCCCGTGTAGACGTTGTTTTATTTCCCGATACAGTTCGTATCAAAAAAAAACGCGGGTTCTTTCAGATTACGATTATTACAATGACTTTATTCACACAACTTTACTTTACACGACGGTTTCAATTCGCGATCTGATTCACAACTGACTCACTGCCTTTCCATTTCCCCTATTTATATGAGCCTTGCTTGTCGCTACAGAAGTTTCTAGACGATCTGGTAACACCTAGATCACGAACAATCTACCAATGCAACAAACACACTTACAAACTTACAGTGAGTGAACAATAACAACAACACATACAAACCCTGTAGGGAAATGAACCAATTTTAAACTAACTTTAAACTAATTTTAAAATAGTCACTACTAGTCCATTTATCGATTATTTTTCTTTGGACCAACTGACTATTTTTACATGGCGATGATCGCGGTAGTAGTCAGTAACTTTTCAACTGGTTACAAACTATTTTTGACCGATTTATAGTTAGATTAAAAAAATGCAGATAGTCATCGGTCTAAAAGAGATTAATTTGTATGTAGAATTTTCGAAATGACTATTAGTTGGTTAATGTTAATATAACTATTTACTAACTTGGCTAATTTGTATTTATACCAATACTGCAGTGTTTGAATATATGAAATAACGTTAGACAATATACAATTTCAGTTTAGAATTCAATATATTTTATTTTAAATAGTTGGAAAATTATATATATATAAGTGGAAATACATAAAATATGGCAAATAAATAATTCATCGCAGAAAATTAATATAAATGACTGACTTATGTTGTGTAAGTGACGTTTTTTTAATAATATGCAACGCTTTTGGGAGCTCTTTCCATAAGGCGCTCGAAAACATTTTGGAAATCTTTTAGAACATCTGAAATATAGTGAAATTAAAATTCGAATTAAAATAGTTTGTTTTAATTTATATAATAAATTACTTACTTAAATTCATGCTGAGGCGTTTCACTGATTTTGGCGGGGACTCCATGATTTTATTGGATGACTTTGTTAGAAATTTTACAAATATCCTGCATATGCGCTACAAATTAAAAAAAAATATGTATCTATATTTACAGATTCTTTTTGCTTTTTACATAATTTTCTACGATGTGACTTGCTAGGTAACATTTCAATTATATTATTAAAACACTTACCAATTTATTTTTAATTTCACACTTACAATTATGCACAATTACAATTAATTACGATTTACACGTTTTCACTCTCCGAACTTTCAAACAGAATGATTTTTCTTCATCTTTGCATTCGGTGTTGTTGTGTGGAATGCAATTCTAACGGTTTCTTGTTTTGCATGTGTTATGTTTTTGATGACATGAACATATTTTTGGTTTCAATGTGGTTGAGTCTTAGATGACTTTCTAGCTAATTTATAATCAGTTGAGTAATAATTTCTTTATAACTAAACATTTTGTAAACTAGTTGATCAAAGTCCTACAGGGAACTTTCATTGAGTAAACAATAACAACAACACATACAAACTTACATTGAGTAAACAATAACAACAACACATATACAGGCGAGGGGGTAACAAAGAAAGAGGAATTAAGCGATCATCAATGATGACGTTTAACAAGAATTGTACGACAATAACAAAATAGAAAATGGAAGAGGAAATGGAAGGATGTAGAAAAATCTATACAGTAGTTGTTGTTGTGAAGTTATTCGAATAAACTGCGTAGTAGAAATTTACGTTACAATTCAAATTCTTAAATTAACGGAATTCATCTAAATTAATCTTAAATCTAAAGTTATTTTCGTAACAATATTATAGTTATTTCAAAGCTATATCATAAATATTGCGATTTCTATCGTTATTTCAAAAGACAAATGTAAATGGCTAAAACGACATTGCATTTAATTCTGATCAGGAATATATTTTTATTTATTTTAGTTTTGCCTGTAAGGGCGATGATCATTTGAATTTTTTTTTTTTTAAGTCAGTTTTTTTCGAGTCCAGTTTAATAATCAAAGTTTTGCAGTGAAAAAGAAAGGAAGGGAAGAGAAAAAAACTGATTTAAAGATCAAGAATATAAACTCTTTATGGGGCCTCCGCTGAGTGCTTCGAGGTTTTGCAAACGGAAATACGAATTTAATATACCATCGACCTTGTGTTATTGGATATAAAAATCGAGCGAAAATAGAGTAGATGCAAATCAAGAAATTCGAAAAAACGGTATTTTTAATCAGTCTTCGAATGAGTAAGTGTTGAACTTTATTCTGGTTGTCTGCTCGCTTGTCAAAAAAAAAGACGTCTGCTTCGTGTGGTTGCTACTTACAGAGTGATTTTATTTACATCTTACATCTACTTAGGTCCTCTTAACACTAATAATCTTATCGTCTAGAATGTGTGTTTCGCACTTTGCGATCCCTACGCAGTTACTCTGAGTTGTGTGTTGTAACAATCGTAACGGGCGAATTCAATAACTTCAACAGTAAGAAATTGAACACACTGAATGTTATCGATTCTACTACAGGATTTTATTTTAAATTAATCAAAAATACTTTATTCCAAATGCATTTGAGTTCCACGGTCCAACATATTTACATCCACATCCCACCTGACCCATCGCCCGACATTACGAATTAATTCTTACACCGCTAATCCAATTACCATTTGTCTATTCGCCTGTCTCAAAAAAGTACATTTTTGTAGGTCTCCTCCGCTAGTTGTTTTAAATTTAATTGAAATGATTAATGGGTACAAAACCGCTTCGGCTTTGCCATTTTCCCTCTATTTTCTTTAGTAGCTGCTGACATGATCTACTACTCGAGGTAGTGCTATAATGAGCAAGAACATCAACAACAATAATAAATGTGCTTGTTGTTGCTATTCTCTTAAAGATGTTTTATGTTACTTGCGGTTTAAAGGCACGCTTCGTTTTATTGCAATTTCTATTCGGTTTGTTTTTATGTCTTTTTTTAATACAATTGCAATTAAATGCAAAACAGAAATGAAAAGACATAAAAATGAACAATTTCTAGGAAAATGGAAGAAGATAAAGTGGAATTAAAAAGGTGTATTATTTACAGGGCTTTATGGTTTGTAACACCGCCTACATTTTATTATATATACATATACGAGGACAGTTCGAAAAGTTCTTAGCCTAGCACAAAAAGCGCGATATAAACAGAAAAAAGTTAAGTGTTTTAGAAACTTCTATCACTGTTATGAAACATGTTAAATTTTGTTTCGATCTGGCAACTCCTTCACATAGAAACAGGTGTTCAAAAAAGACGCATCCGCATTACAGCGAATTCGGTTGAAAGGCGGGCTCAAGAACCCCAAAATACCGAAAATTGAGGGGTACCCTTATATGGGGGCAACCCGAAAAAAATTGACTTATATTTATAATTTTACTGGGGCTAACACAAAAAGTGGACCTATACTTAAAATTTTTATTGGAGAAATGTACCAAATAAGAACCGAATATACGAAATTTCACGAGTTCGTTTAAAAAGACTCAATGACCCAAAAATAACTAAAATTGGGGGCTACCCTTATATGTATATTTTACATATGTTTCCTAATAATTTCATGCGAATGTTCCCTCGATGGAATATACACCATCGCAACCTATGCTAAATTTAATTTCAATCGGAAAGATTTTGAATCGTTTGCGTACAATGTGACAAATTTATGGAAATCGATTTATAGCAAACCAGATACACGATTAATCAGATACCCGTTCGTGTCAATCGGACAAACATTAGAAGTGTGGCGCACCTACATCTAAATCTGAACCGATTTTCACGAAACTTAACATATGTAATTCTAGACTCAATGTATCTTTCGATTTGCACGAAATTGTGTATAGCGCACTGTACACAATTTCGTGCAAATCGAAAGATACATTCGGACTTTGTTACACCATTTACATAAATCGGAAGTAAATATATATGGAAGCTATATCTATATCTGAACTGATTTGCACGAAACTAAGCACACATCATTCGGGACATAATTCAGTACGATATGCCAAATTTCGTGCAAATCAAAAGAAATATGGGGACTTTGGTGCACCATTTACATAAAATCGGACGTAAATATATATCTAAATCTGATCCGATTTTCTCGAAACTTAACACACATCAAATCGAAAAATATATAAGGACTTTGGTGCACCATTTACATAAAATCGGACGTAAATATATATGGGAGCTATAACTAAATCTGAACCGATTTTGACGAAAATTAACACACATCTTTCTGGACCTAATTCAGTACCCTATGCCGAATGTCATGCAAATCGAAAAATATATAGGGACTTTGGTGTCTATATCGGACGAAAATATATATGGGAGCTATATCTAAATCTGCACCGATTTCCATCAATTTCAATAGGGTTCGTCCTTGGGCCAAATAAGTGACTTGTGCCAAATTTCATCCAAATCGGATGATAAATGCGACCTGTACTTTGTTTACAATTTAACATCTACAGACGGACATGCATAAATTGACTCAGAAAGTGATTCCATGCTTGTTCTCAAAAGGAACCATGTGTCTACCTCGTTTCCTTTTGCCTGTTACAAACATATGCACAAAGACATAATACCATGTACCACAGTGTGGTGAGGGGTATACAAATTTGGAGTCGATTTACACATGTCCGTCTGCCTGTCTGGCAGTACGCGCACGAAAACTCTCTAAGGGGAGTAATCGATTTCACTTTGCCCTGAGGTTGTTCCTGTTGGCCCTCTCCTTCTGATACCTCTCCCACATAGGGTCAATATTTTATAAACTTGCAAATTTTATTTGAAGCGAATTGAATAATGGAATAGATCAACCAGAATATAAATCCGAAGACCTCCGCAAACCAAAGGCTGAGGGTATATAAATGTCGGCAACACCGATTGACACATTTTTTATACCCTCCACCATAGTATGGAGGGTATACTAATTTTGTTTTTCCGTTTGTAACTCATCGAAATAATAATTTCCGACCCTATAAAGTATATATATTCTTGATCAGCGTAAAATTCTATGACGATGTAGCGATGTCTGTCTGTTGTAATCACTCTTGCGTCTAAACGAATTGAGATAGATCGCCAATTTTGCATAGAGTCGTCTTTTGTCTGCAGGCAGGTCAGGTTCGAAGATGGGTTTCATCGGTCCACGTTTAGGCATAGCTCCCATATAAGGGTATTTTCGGTATTTTGGGGTTCTTGAGCGCGTTTTTCAACCGAATTTGCTGCAATTTGGTATTTTGTAGTCGTATATGGTAACAAATTTCCCTACTAATATTAAAATAGATTTGTTCCGCGTTTTGAGTTTGGTTCTAAGACTCTGTTGTAATCATTTCACCTGCGGAGGATAGCGAGATAAAAAATTAGAACGTAAGGTTCGACTGTGAACTATAGCCGCATTTAGACCTAGCCCCTGTGTGGAGGTTCCAGAAGGAGTGGACCGATATTCCCCATCATCGAATTTGAACTAAGTTTGGAAGAAATAATAAATTGGGCAAAGTTTGGATGCAATCCAAATTTTCTGAAATGGGGTCTAGAACCAATATTTCGATGAGGCACATTTTTACCGTGTTAAAGTGTATACACCCTCATTAGCCATAAGGCTGAGGGTATAATTATCCATTAAAATTTTGAAATTTGTATTATGGTTTACACAATCGGTTTTTAGAAATGTCGGTATAGGTTCACTTTTTGGTATGTTCCCTATATTTTTATTTCTAGTACCTGTCAGTATATCTATGGTGGAGGGTATCCATAGTTGTTAAATATGTTTTTTGTTAATAATTATTATTTGGATGTCAACTGGTCAACTTAAACTTGTTTCATGGTATTTTTATCACGTTTAAGTCACACTTCGAAGAGTTTGCATTCGTACCCCTCTTGAGAGTCCAAAAAAAAATTATAAAACTTTTAAATTTCCAGAATTCTATTTAATAATTCAATTCATTTGCAGTTGTACATCGTAATATTTTTGCTAAGCCTACATTAATTTCAAAATTGTAACCACATTGACCTGAAAATGCAGATAGGATTTATGTCATTACATTACATCCTGGAATAAGAAATATTGTGTAGATTCAATTACAATTGTTAATTACAAGATTAGTTTGGACTCGAGAGGGACAGACAACGGCGATAACGAAATACAAATTCGACCATTTAAGGGACCATTGTCATTATTATTTGCTCAGTCCGTTATAATTAATTTAGTGGTATAACTTAGTCGCCCGAACGTCTATAACCGTTTATTTTTTAATTGCTCTACTGTTATAGACAACCTTATGATGATCATCAATTAATATTCCTTAAAGAAAAGCTGTTGTTCAAGTTATTTATGTTATAGCCATGGTGATTATATGCTTTCATGCCAGACAGAATACACACAACAAATTTGCATAATGAAAATTAGCTAAATAAATGTAAATAGCAAAGAATTAAAAAAGAAATGTCCAGTGAAGAAAAAAAAAACGAAAGAAATGTTAAACATGGAAAAACAACAGGTAAACATATCTACATGAAATGTACTCGTACATACAACAGCAACAAGCAAATCTTGCTGACTGACCATGGACATTGACATGGGCATTTGGCAGCCACCGCCAACACCGTTGGTGGTTTCGAAATTGGAGCGTGCAGCGAATGTGTTTTGCATAAAACTACACAAAAATAATAAAAAACAAAAGAAAATCTTCAACAACAACTTGAACAATCATGAATTTTCTTAACTTTTTTTTCAATGGTCAGTGGAAAGTTAAGCTGCCAAGTGTAGGAAGGCACGTGAAATTAATTAAGTTTATATTAAACAGCAAAATATAATCACAGCACGAAAAATTGAGAGAATTATATTTAAATTTCCTTAGAATAATAATGTTAATTCCGAAAAGTGCTTGTTTACGAGGGTTGTTATTTATATTTTAGGGTTTGCGATAATGAACAAGATTTTAATTAAAATTACGCGTTGAAGTGAAGCCTTGTAATGGGTTGGGGGCATATTGAAAATATTTTACGAAGAAATTTCGGATAGCCATAGTGAGAATTTCAAACCATGGGACGCCGATTGTCGTGAGAAAATTAGTTCTTTACCATGCTGAACTAGGAAAATTTCAATGGAAATACTCAATACTACTCGATCTGCTGTCCAAACCATTATATTGAGGCACAAAACCGAGAATAGAATTTGCATTAATCCGAAATATAGCGAGAAAAAATTTTCAACATAAGAGATGAAAAGTGGTTGCTCCGACAAGTGTCCGATAATCCATAGCTAGGTGCACCTAAAATTACTGAAATCGCGGAAAAAAGTTTGTGTAAAAGAAATGTAACACAGAAAGAATTCGAAGAATTTTTGCGTAAGCATGGTAGAGTTGCACTGAAAACATTAATAAATCCCAAAAATCGGAATAAATTTTGCATTATGGAAATATGTTATTTTTACTAATGAAAGGAAATGTAACTTGTTTGGTTCGGATGGACATAGTAAGGTACGGCGCAGGGCGAACAAAGCAGTGGACCCTAAGCACACAATTCCGACCGTAAAGCACGGAGGAGGCTCTGTAGGAAATCTTTTTTATTTTCATTTTATTATTTTATTATTATTTAATTTTTTTGAGGGAATTAGGGATTTTGTTATTTATACATTCTAAAAGATTATTTGAAATGTAGTGCTGAAGAATTGGGACAACATTTCAATATTATCAAGATAATGACCCCAAACACAAGTCCCAGGATGCTTTATAATTGTGCTTTATAATATGGAGAAAAATATTTGAAGCTTTAACATCTCAAGCATACCAAGTCTGAAAAATTATGTACAATAAAGATGGGGGAAATTCAGACATCTTACGCGGAAAACTTGATAAAATCTTAATAATCCAACAAAAAACCTTTTGTTAAAAACACTTTTTTCTTGAACACTTTTCATTATGAGGTTGCTTTAAGGGAACCCCACCTATTCTCGATTTTAATTTTTCAAGATTTTCAATGGGCTGGTAAATCAATACCAATACTTGTTAAGGTTTGTAACTTTACACATATATAATTGAATATTTAAAATAGAAGAAAAATAATTTACAAAAAAATTTTGTTATTGTTTTGTTGTTGTTTTTTGTAATTAAAGAAAAGTCCTTATTTTTGATGACGGGCATGATAACTCCTCACTGGAACATCGGAATCCGAAAATTCCAACGGTGTTAGAAAGAGTACATGCCTGGCTCTCGTATGAACTAAAATTAACAAAATGGTGGACCTTTGAAAAAATATTTTTGGAAAATCGCCGATTTTTTATCAAAGCCCAAGTCAAAAAATAAGGAAGATCTTCACCGATTGGCTTTATCCTAGTTCATACGATAGCTATACACTCACAGAGAAACGTGTAAAAATTCCACGTTAAAAATTGAAATCGATTGGGTTATTAGTTTTTGAGTTATCGTACCCGCCATATGGAAAAAAATGTTTAGAGAAAAACGCGTTTAAAGTTTGAGAAGCCCTTCAGCCGTCACTTGATGCTGACACAATAAATCGGCTATATATTCAAGAGTTCTTGAGATTTTCATTTGAAAGTTTGTAGGGACATTCTTTAATTAGTGTGGATTCGAATTATATTAACAAAATTTTTGACCCCGAGAATGGGGGGGTCTCCTTAAAAAAATAATTTTGGTTTTTTATTTAATTTGAAACTACAATAATTTAAGAAGGTACCTTCTTGAATTAAAATTCAATATGTCAATAACTCTGGAAGACATTGTCAGTATCAAGCGACGGCAGAAGTGCAAACTTTAAATGCGTTTTTCTCGAAACGGCGTTTTTACAAATGGCGGGAACGATAATTCAAAAACTAATAATCCAATCGGTTTCAAATGTTAACACGTTATTCTGTACTTATATAGCTACCGAATGAACTAGGATAAATTCAACCAATTCAACACAAAAAAGTTCGTTTTCGTTATCAGGTTGTAATTTCCGTACGTTTTACATGATCAATTTGATTTTCCAATGATTGCCCCTTTTGATACCCCACGCAACTACCACTGGACTTTAATTATCTGCGAAAATAATTGCAATATCAGAATATGAATTATTATCAAAACAGGCATGCCTTTTTTGACTAGATTTCCTTCCCCGTATTTGTTTATTGGTGTTCGGGTCATAAATGTGACCTCTAGACCGACTAGAAAACTGACAAAACCAACCATTTGACCCGCTCAAAATGCGTATTCTCTAACGTTCTCTACTCCATGTACAATTTTGTGACTAGAAAAACAAATAAAAATGTTTTTGGTAGACTTCAACAGCTAAATTTTGATCGACTCAAATATTTCATGACGTTTCAAACTCTTGGTCCACAAAAACGTGTAATACACTCACAACATAGCTATTTATTCCAATGTCCTTATTTCTTAGATATCATTGTAAACTATAAACAAATTTCAAGTAATATAATTTTTTAGCACTTTTCTAAAATTTGTAGCAATTTTTTGGATTTCTTTGAACAGAATCTAGCATATTTTCAATCAATTTTGTTCAACACTGGTTGCATTTTCTAAAATCGGACGAAAATATATGTGGGAGATATATCTAACTCAGAAACGATTTCAACAAAACCTAACACACGTTACATCAGTACGTTTCGCAATATTTTATGTTAATAGACAAAGACCATATTTTGGGTCTTTGGTGCAATATATATATATATGGAAGCTATATCTACATCTGAACCTTCAACACACATTAGGTTATACTATCTTCAGTACGATGTCTAAAATTGTGTACAAATCGCCCTTAGTTTGGGTCTTTAAAGAACCATTTACACAAAATCAGACGAAAATATTCATGGAAACTATATCTAAATCTGAACTGACTTCAACGAAACTTGCCACAGGTTAGCTTATACTAACTTCAGTACGTTGTACAAAATGTTGTGCCAATCGACCTAACTTAGGGTGCACTATTTACTTAAAATCGGCCGAAAATATATATGATAGCTAGATGATGTTTAGGATTCGTCCTTTGGTCAAATATATGAGCTGTGCCAATTTTCATCCAATTCGGATCCTTATTAGGACCTGTACTCTGTTTACAATTTAACATGGACAGACAGGCGGACATGCATAAATCGACTCAGAAAGTGATTCTAAGCTTATTCTCAAAAGTAACCATGCGTCTATCCCCTTTGCCTGTTACCCTGGAACACAGTGTGGTTAATGGTATAAAAAAAAACAACTACAAAACAACAACAAAATTAGGTCAATCAATTTTCGTATCCTTTAAGTCTTCAAGTATTTATATACAAATTTACACGTCTTAAGTGTGTATTACATTTGTCAGTCGGTCGATAATCATACAAATTTTAAATCCCCATTCTTATTTCGGCTTTGCTCAGGTTCAACAGCGAGTTAGTACTTTTTTCTGGCAAAGTTAGCCAGATGGCTAACAAAGTACTGAATTAGGCCCAGATTGATGTACGCGAACTTTTGTTTGGAATCGGTTCATATTAAGATATAGTTTCGTCCGATTTTATGTAAATGGTGCACCAAACTCCCAATATTGGTCCGATTGAGACAAATTGTTGCACATCGAACTAAATAGATTATATATGGGAGCTATATATACTCCCATATATAGTTTCGTCCGATTTTATTTAAATGGAGCACCATACTGACAATACTTTCCGATTGAGACAGAATTTTGCATACAGTATTGAAGCTACTACAGGTTGACATCCGTGAAGTTTTGTTGAAATAGGTTCAGATTTAGACACAGCTCCCAAATACTATATTAATATGTTTATGGGTTGTTTTGATTTAGGTCAAATACCTATGTACTTCACGCAGTTATTTCGTCCGATTCCATTTCCACGGACCTCCGAACATGTTATGTCTATTCTTCTAAAGGATATTGTACATATGTACCCAAAGTGGTGAAGGGTATCATATAGTGGGCCCCGTCCGACTTTTCAATTTTCCTTACTGGTTTTCTTTAACATTTAACCTTGCAAATGTTTTAACCAAAATGATTCTCTTTATGCTAGAAAAAAATGTACAACAAGTTTGATCAATATTTTTTAATAATTAAATGATTGCGTGCCGGTCTCATTGTGATGGACAACAACTGTTTCGTAAAGAACAACAGCAACATTAACAAACTTTAACAATATTTTACAAAATAATAACAAAAAAAACTTAAAAATGTTTACGAACACGCAAATTCCACAGGTTAACTGTCATCTCGTTTAACGTTCAAAACAAACGATTTACTTGGCAAAAATATTACAAGACAAGTTGTCTTTGAGAATAATTTTTTAACTGGATACAACATTTCATTAAAAATAACAAAACGGTGAAGTTATTAGCAGTTTTTCGTATTTAAATGGGTTCAGTGGGTTAATTATGAAATTTGCGAAAATTGAATAGGCGTGCTAAGGGCGCGCTAACATGTAATAATAGTTTTAAGGCATGAAAACTCTCAGAGAGTATAATAACAGTCTGCAAGGACTACTGCACCATAAGCTTTTTTTCATTTTTAATGATATGGGTTTAGTTTATGGTGTATACCTTTAGCTGTGTGGCTATTCAATATATATTTCTGGATTTGGAATTTCTGAATGAACTTCGTTCAAATATACAAGTTCAAGGGCTACCAGGTTAAAAGAGTGGAGGATTAGATCTTTGAAGAAGCATCACTGTTATAATCAAAAATTTGAAACCATTTTTTGCAGAGTTATCTGTAGGCCCTGACATAAATCGTAAATTTCCATCAAACCATGCTCTTTGACATGCTTAAACTAAATTTTCCCATACCCAATTTAATCTTCTTAAATATTTGTCTCCTTCAAAATGTTCCCCCAATTCTTGAAATATAAATATATCACATATGTTTTGCAATTGCAAATAATTGTTCTAACAAACAAAGATCACTGTCAATTACCATTACATATTCTTATCGTTGATCTGAATTTTGAGACGTGACAGGGTATCGCATGGTCTGATAGCGGCTGGCATGAAAATTATGGCTTAAAAAATCAGGCACTTTGACAAACAAACATCTACCACAAGTAATCGAATATCAATTTACACCTTGATGACATTTGTGGCTACATCTCAATTGGAAAAAAAACAACAACGACGACGACAACAATAACAAAACAAACCATCCAAACTGTCAAACACAATGATTTCATCACTTTGATTGAATAAGAATCATTGATCTGTATATCGTTGGCTCTACAAAATATGACTCAAATGGGTGGTTGGTGGCGTCAAATTCGATGCCTTATCTTATGGCGCCCAAAACAAACCTAAAAATATGTCTAAACACATTAATGCAATTGGAGACGCTGTCAGTGATTGGAAAATGGAAATTACAAAAAAAAAAAAAAAAAACAAATGCAAAAAACAATCATTATGATTATGACATCTGTCAATTATCAACTAACCGCATTGATCACACATCCCTCTTTGACATGGACGAACATACAAATGGTTGGTTGATAGGTTGACATGCTGGTTGGTTGGATGGTTGCATGGTTTAATTACAACGGCCATTGTCATCTGTATGATCGTTATGTAGAACATGTTTGTGTTGCAACGACTAATGGCTAATTTTAATTTCTTCAGAATGCAAATGTAATTGATAATCGTTTTTTTTTACTTTTTGTAGTTCTTAGCTGTTGGACATAGTTCAGTTGTCTTGGGAATTTCAGCTCCCATGGATTTTTCTTTCTTTAGATTCCAAATCTTAAATGTCATCAGATTTAATCGAGTTAATTGGAGATTTTTTAAACCAGATGATTGCCTATCTTTGGAATTATGCAAATCGTTTTTTCCTCCCATGAAGATGAATGGTCTATTAGCTATTGTCATTGTTTTAAATCAATTAAAGCTATTTGCTCTGCATATGTATGGAAAAGTAAGCAAAAGGCATTTGTATTTTATGGAATGTTAGGAAAAGAATGGAGGGCTACTAAAAAAGACATCCGAATGTAAGGGAAATTTGAAATAGTTTGAACATTTTTATTGAACGATTATCCCGCAAATTTTCTGATGATTTTCACTGCTTCCTTCCTTTTGTTGATTTTACTTTCAACTGCCCAACACACAAAAAAAAATCATATGAAAAAAAATCTTGTTGGACGAGACAGGAACTCCAAGTTCGATTCATATATTTGCCAACAAATCTTCGATGGATATTCAATACACCTAAAATCGATTGGAACTAAAAAAATGGGTTAAAATAAAGACAATTGTGGATAACCTAATATTAGGGCTATACGTATAAACATTTGAGGGCCCAAAATATCAAATTAGAGTCAATTAGGTTTAACAAATCGCAATCTAACTAAATATATGGGGTACCTTGAAACCTGAACAAATATTGGGATTTGGCAATTATGTTTTCTAGCCATGAGGAATCCAAAATATAAAATTGCGGTATATTTTATATAACTTGCCGAAACCCCCAAAAATACGTAAATTACTGATGTTTCCTTTTATTGTTGTATTCCATTTTCAATACCAAACATCCTAGGAGTTGTATATGTTGTATGTGCGATTTCAAAAGACAGACCTACATGGTTAAATTGACACAAGAAAACGAAATACCAATGTGCAAACACTCACGTAGGAAAATGGGACTAGGAAATTGAACATACAAAAAATGACGCCAGACCTTTGTAAAAACATTTACGGAACCGTTCTGAAGTTGTTTACCCACCAAGATCCCGGAATACTGATTTTATAATTTTTGATTGGAAGATTAGTATGAGAACAAAATTGGAACCAAAGTTACCAAATAATATTTGTGCGTCTTACGATTTGACGCTAAATGCTGTCAGTTTTTATCAAACGTTTTCTGATAAGATCCCAAACATTATAAATAGAAAATTAAATAAAAATAATAGATGGCGACCTTTCGCTTTAGTCTTTTTATATATAGAACAATTTACACTATATACAAAATAACGGAATATTATTTTTTTCTTTCCAGGTATGTAAACACACAATTTTCTAATAATGGTAAGACGTCTATAAAAATCTTTATATATTTTCGCATTTATTTTCCTAATAAATTTGATATAAATACAGATGTATTCATATGCATTGCCTATTATGTCTGAGGAGCCGCGTTGCGTACGTAGGGTATTTCCGACAATCCTTTTTTATATGAGAAAACATATCAATCTATCATGAAACTTCTACATCTACCCAATACGGTTGAAAGTCGGGGGTATTGATATATGGGACTATATATTAAAACCCTGCACAACTATGTTGAAAGGGTATTACAGTTTTGTGTGACCCCAAGAGTTTGTAACGCCCCAAAATATTGGTCCTAGACTCATCTTTACGTATACCGATCTTCATACCTCGACTACCTGAGTCGATCTAGGTATTTGTGTCTGTTCGTCTGTCCTTTAACGATACAGGTCACATTTATGAACCAGTCGTCACCAAATTTTGAATGTAGGACAGGTTCTGTAGAATTTTTTGCGAAAATCTATCAAATTTGTGTTCCAAGGCGAATGTATTTGTTCTTGAAGGGCAGGGATTCGAGAAGTTGATAGTATACCCAAGAGAACCTATATTTTTGTGTGCATTCCGATGTGGGTGTTTTACTTAAATATTAACGTGTGTATTAGTATTCTGATAGAGGGCGAAAGTGTAGCATTGATGGATAGGAAATTTTGCTTGAGGTTCCGGTTATGGTCAAGGACGACTCATATAATTTTCGATAATGATTTTTGGGGAATGAAATGGTCCGAAAACTTTATTTTATTCTCGTTTCCTAGTCGCTCTAGGCTCCACAATTATAAGCTGAACATAAAAAAATTCTAATTGTGTGAAATTGCATGGTCCTTATGGTCGCGTATCCTACAGTGACTTTCTCTGAATGTAATGGTTTCTTTTCAATTATTTGATGAATCTCAGAATCCCAAATATGACGATTTTGTTCATTAACATACCCGAAGTTCCACGATTATGTTAACTATAATCTTCTCTTAAAGCACGATATGTGACTGTGTCAGCCATTTTTCTACCTCCAGCCTTATGGCTAAAGGAAAACATTTGTTTCATAGATATTAGTTTTAGACCCCATGTTTCTTTGGACTAAAACCGTTTCAGGCAATTTTACGTCGATTTACAAATGTCCCTCCGTCTGTTTGGCTGGCCGGCTGATGAGCACGATAACTCACGAAGGGAGTAATAGATTTCATCCTAATTTTAAACTCCGTAATACTTCCTCCATACTTAGTTCAAGTTCGAAAATTGGGAATGACGGTCCATTTTTTCTGGTAACTCCTCTAAATAAGGTTCCAAATTGTGCTAAAAATTCATTTTATTATATCATGCGGACAAACTGTCCGATTTGAACTAAATTTTGTACAAGCCTAAATTAAGTCCGTAGATGGGACTCATTGATCCACTCCTTCTTGTACCTCCCCCACAAAGGGTAAACATTTTCAATATTTATAAATTCTATATTAGGTAAAAGGAATGCCCGATTTGAACCTAATTTTGCACAGTCTGTTATCTTTACCAAAGGCCCGGTCCACGGATGGGTCCACTCCTTCTGGTACCTCCCCATAAATGTTCAAAATTTTCAATCTTTATAAATCCAAATTTAATCTAATAGAATTTCCTATTTGAACCAAACTTTGTACAACCCAGTAGCTACCTGATGTAGACTTCATCAGGTCCGAAAATGGAATCCATTTGTTCACTCCTTCTGGTACCTCCCCCACAAATGGTCAAAATTTTCAATATTTATAAATCCAATCCACACTTTGCATGTTCTATTATTTTTACCTAGCCTAGATCAAGTCCAAGTTCCTGACTGAAATTTTCTGATTTTTCATTCGGTATCAAATGTTCCTACATAACAGTACCCATAAATTTGCGGTATTTTGAGGACTACAGTCACGTTTTTTAGCCCTATTAAGTAGATCAATAAAATGTCATATATCGGTCCATATTTTGGACATTATTTTCAGTGTTCGAAATAAACATTATAGTACCGCAGTATTAGCTATAGCTCCAATGATGGATAGGTACACTACGATAACGTACTGTACAAAAACACCAAACCTAGTTTGTGGCTACTGTTTTGAAGTACAAATATAATTGTTGTGTACGACACATTTAAAATGTTGGGTACCATAGTGGGAGCACTAAAAATCGAAGTGTTTCACTTGCTGGAAATCAGAAATTGTAATGTTCCTTCGTAGCGTTCCACTTACAGAAACTATACTGGTAGTGTACCAGGACCACTTGTGGCTGTAAACTGGGATTTCAGATTGTCAAAGTAAAAATTCTCTCTTGCCTAACGTGCTTAGTATAAGTCAATGATTTACCACAGGCCTCTGCCTTTTAAATATCATAGATTCATTTCATAATAAAAGTATCTGTTATTTGGCACTTCGGATCTTTGTAGAAAATGTAAAATTTTCAAGTTAGATTTCGATTTACTACACATGAATGTAGTCTAAGCATATCTCAATTATAATTGTGCTTTCATTTGTATCTACAATTTTCAAGCTAAATTAGCACCTCACTGTGGATATATTTACTAGGAATTTGTAATACAAGTGATTGACAGTTTTTGTGTACCGCACTTTTACCCACACACAGAAGATACTCTTTGTTATACATTCAAAGCATTGGCGAAGTTGGTCTTTTTCTACGATATTCGAATAAGATATTCTCAGATAGTGGTGTTTTATATACTTTGATGTAAGCTGCTCAAATTAAAAATATCGTTGAGAACATTGATAGCGTCTCTAAGTTGTATACATATATTCGAATCTTTCATCTACGCAATTGATTTTGTAATAGATTCCTATGCAAATTATAGATGACAAAAAAAAAAAAACACAACCAACTGTGAGACACCAAACTATTTTTGCATTTTCAATTAGTGTAAATATAAGATAAGTGATTCCAAAACATATTGTTATGCACTGACACACAGACGTGCGCACATATATCGGATACTCAAAAAAATAACAATAAATTCTGCGACAACAAAACCCCGTCCTCGGCTTTAAAGTGTGTGACATATATGTGCGATTCTTTTATCTGATGAACAAGTAGTACATAAACAGACAATTCGATATGAAAAATTAAAAAACAAACTGCCCTGCAAATCCTCTCCCCTTAAGCGTAAAAAACATATTACACATGAAATATGCGAAAAACACACCACCATTACAGCCCATCCACCTTCGGGGTTTGCCTAAAGCCGACAACAACAAACAGAATATCAAAAATAATTTTAAGTCCACCACAAAGCACACAATAAATGCCGTGGTGGACACACAATAAAAAATCAAGGTAGGTTGATTTAGGGGTGGCCAGCGGTTGATGTCATTACAGTGCCAAGTCATTATGATGCTATTTCCCCCTAGACAAAATGAAAAAAAGAAACAGGAATATACACACAAAGAATGACTAGAATAAAACAATGGAGAAAAGAGACAACGAAAGCGGCATAGATATTTGTTTTTCTTGTACCACAAACCAAGTAATCGATGAATACTCGGGAGATTAGATTTTAAAACTCAATTGAACCAAACATATCCTACATCCCTATAAATTGAAACATACACACGTTATACATACCTATGTACAATATATTTGTCAGATACCTTTTGTTGGGAAGCCAACAAAAATTTTGTTGTCATTATGCTTGTTTTTTTTTTTTTTTTTTTTGCTGTACTGTTTTGTTTTTCTTTTGCCTACTTCTTGTGTCACATATTATACCGACAATCCATCGTGCACAGAACGGTATGCTTGGTTTATTGAATCGTTTGTGGCGTATTCAGAGCCAACTATATTGTAATTTGTATGTAAGACCCGTTCTAGTCAAGAATGACCCCTATTGTTATAAACTCAGTCTTATGGCTAATGAGGGTGTATATACTTTGCTACGCCAAAAATGTGCCTCATCGAATGTTTGGTTTTAGACCGCATGTTTTCTTGGACCAAATCCATTTTAGATAATTTGGGATTTAGAAATGTCCATCCATCTGTCTGTTCAACTTTGCACATCGTAATAATTCAGTTTAACTTCGAATATGAGGATTATCGATCCACACCTTCTGGTACCTCCCACACAAAATGGGCAAAATTGTCAATATTTATAAATTCAATATCAGCCAAATGGAATGTCCAATTTTAACCAAAATTTGCACAACCTATTATGTTTATGCAATCGCAAAACGATGGGCGACGTCAATCATTTTTGAACGGCGTTTATAAGGATAGGTATCATAAGTAGGTAGGGGTGTAATGTCCAATTTGAACTAAAATTTGGACAACCTATTATGTTTACGCAACTGCAAAACGAGGATCGACGTCAATCATTTTTGAACAGTTGTTTATAAGGATAGGTGGGAGTAGGGAGTTGTATCAAAAGATGGTAGGAGTGAGGAGGTGTATCATCATATCTTCGCCAAAAAGGGGATTAGATGGGGGTTTTGCCGAAACGTGGTGCCTGATAAAATTCTAAACAAGTAAAAAAATGTCAGTAGGTGTTTCAGAAAGGTTGTACCTTCAACCTACCTTGCTGAGGTCTTCAGAATTACGCACAGGATATATTTATTATTCGCCTTATATAAGGTACCAGCGAAGTGTTCGCTACTTTGTATGCGGAAAGGGAATATGAAACAAATAAATAATATTTTATATGAAAATCGTGAATGCCGCATAATTTTTGTACTATAATTTTGAATTCTACCTCTATTCCTACATCTTACTTACTTAGCTGGCTTATGACAAAAAGGTTGTTTCATATACCGAACTTAAAAAAGATTTCCAGGCTCGTCGGTCTTGTGCGCATCTCGAGAGGTCCTTTCCTACTTTAACTGCTGACATTGTACCAGTTAAAGTTCTCCTGCATAGCCGTATGAATTTTGCAGGAATGCCAAACGCAGACATGGCTTTAAACACCTCTGAACGGATAGGGCTGTCGAAAGCGGCTTTATAGTCGACGAATAGGTGGAACGTGTCGACGTATTTTTCGTGGGTTTTTCCAGGATCTGGCACAGAGTGAAAATCTTGTTAATGGTGGATTTGCCAGGCCTGAAGCCGCATTGATATGGTCCAATAATGTCATTGGCCATTGGCAGATCCTCAACACGCTGTCTGTATCTGTCACCAGGTTTCCATCTTCATCTCTACAGCCTTCGATTTGGTGTTTTACTGGTTGGTAAAATTTCCGGACTTCATTCTGACTCATGTACATCTCGATTTGCTCACGCTAACGTTTTTCTTGTTCTTTATTATTTTTCTGAAAATACGTTTCTCCTCTCTCCTTTTCTCCCGATAATTCTCCATTGGGTAAGTTGAGCGGAGTAGGCCTCTGCACCCTGTTGTGTTTACAGCTTTTTGACATCGAGTTTCCGTGTTACATTACATCGCACCTTTGCTGCTTAATACGTTCACACAAAATCCAAATTGTACTGTATTTAGTAGCCCTTAGTCCCCATTAGTACTACATTCCAAAACTATCCCAATCATACACTCCTACAGAATTTTGTATTCCAAAATCCGTAGTCCAGTTCTATCCGTTCACACAAAATCAAATTGTACCAAATTTAGTACTGTTTACTTCATAAGTAAGAATTTTAAAAACTATCCCCATATCTCAGTTCTACATTCCAACAGTAGTCATTATTCCACATTTTAAATTTCTAGATTGTTCCAAATTTAGTACATTTAGTACTATTCGTATATATAAATTCGAATTTCCAAAGCGGTCTCCATAGATCAATCCAACACTTCAACATTGATCTATACTCCAAATCACAGGATTCCAGCCCTATTCATTTACCTAAATCCAAGTTGTACCAAATTTAGTACCATCTAGTACTTTTCATACTCATAACTAAGTAGTCTTAACTCCATGGAAGTCCAAATTGTACCAAATTTAAGTTTTTCATCTCTGTTCATTCATTCAAATCTAAATTGTACCAAGTTTAGTACCATTTAGTTCACATAATTACGAATTTTTAAAACTATTTCCATATCTCAATCCTGCACTCCAAAAGTATTCATAATTACAAATTTCCGGTTTTCAGCTCTGTCCGTTCACTCAAAATCCAACATGTACTAAATTTAGTACCACTTATTACTTTTCGCATCCATAGGTACGAATTTCCTAAACCACATCAATCCTACATTCCAAAAGTCATTTTAATTCCCAATTTTAAGACACCAGCTCTATCTATTCACCTAAATTCAATTTGTACCGAAATTTAGTACCATTTAGTACTTTGCATACACATAAGCACTTATTTCTAAAATCACTTCACAACTTGTTTTTCATATGAAATTTCAAGATTCTAGCTATACATGTTCAATATATATACAATTAGAACTAAATTTAGTAAGGTTTAGTACTTTTCGTACACCTATAGTTCGAATTTGCAAAAACCTTTTGTACTTCTTTCTAACTATCCATCAGTGACCCACACTCCAAATTTCACAATTCTAGCTCTTCCCGTTTGCCTGATACAAATGGTAGTACTTTCCGTACCCTTCTAGTTCGAATTTCCAAAAACCCAGCCTTATCTCACGCCTATACACCAACAACAACCCACACTCAAAATTGCAAGCTTCGAATTTAAGTCGTTTCGCCTGGGCGATGATCTGTCAGTCACTCACTCACTTTACACTAAGCTCTTTTATATATTATTTTATTATTATGTTATTCAAGGGGTGAACCAAAGTCGTCGGACTTGATCTATGTTTGCTTAGCACAATTTTGACCATTTTGTGGGGCAGGTATCAGAACGAGTGGACCGATATTCCCCATCTTCGAACTTGAACTAAGTTTGGTAGAAATATTACGACGCGCAAAGTTTGCATGAAATCGGATACTCCCTTTGAGGATTGTCGTGCACACCAGCTAGCAGACAGACGGACACTTGTAAATCGATCCCGAATTGTCTGAAGCAAAAGGTTCATTCCCATCGTAATAAGTGGCCCGGTAAAAAATTTCTTTATAGAATTTCCGTTCAGATGTTCTAACTCCTTTCTTTTCATTCCCATTGGGTCCACACACAAATTATCGATGTCGTACCTCACTATGTAGATCTGAGTGGTCGCGGAATGGCGGAAAAATGGTGCAAGTAGCACGCGAAAATTTAAAATTAACACCGTGGACCCCCACTTGCGCCACAAGGCTGCGGATTACTAACATATGAATTCAAAATAAACGACGCATATATGTATGATAAATCACGACCTTTCCCCTTTCGTCGTGGACCCAATGGGAATGAAAACAAAATGTTACAGAAGGAACATTTGGCTGAAATATTCAAAATACCGAAAATCTGACAATACTGTTGTGTGCAACATTTTGGAAACCCGGTCTGAAGTTAATGTTGGGAATCGATCATAATTATGTTGTTCACTTTTTCCATTTTTATAGGTCAACTATTATACATATAACCATATACATTCCACCTAATTTCATTTATTTTTTCCAACCATTAATAAGTTAATTATCCCCATGGTGGTGGAGGGTAACTTAGATTCGTCCCAGCCAAACCAGAAAATGCGTTCTTGTTTTTTTTATTCCTCTAATCACTTTCATGTCCAAGTTGAAAAACACCCGCACCCTCTAGCTAGGCTGTGTGTATCTATGTGTGTATACATACACACATGAAGAGCAGCAGTAGCAGCAAGTAAATATGTACCCCTGTAGAATGAATGACATATAATTTCATGGAACAGAAAAATAAACGAAAACAAAACAAAAACAAAATCGTGCATATTAAAATGCTAACAGATAAACAAAAACAAAATGCGAAATAACGGTTAGGTTGTATGTGTATGTATGTATTTTAATTTTAGCAGTATGAGGAAGGTGGTCAGTTGGCAATATTGTCAGAGACAATAATAACAGTGTCATCATTATTGGTCAGGTCCGTTCTGTTAACATAATGTAATGTGTTACAGTAGTATGTTAAAATGGGTTTTGTAAAATGAACGGAAATAAAAGCTTGCTCTCAATGAAATGGATGGCGAATTCGTCAAATTTTACTATAGCTTTCACAGGGGTAAAAGCTTTGGGATTTTTTACGAACTTTAATTTTGTAATTGATGTAACTAATGAAAGCTTGTTAAAAAAGTTTTTATAGGAAGAAACGGAAGCTAAATCATTACGAGTATTGTTTTGTGTAGTTTCAAATAGATGGCGCCACCTACTGCAATGAAAACACAAAATAACTAAACTGTCTATTTGGTATATTAAGAGTCGATACAAAATAAATTTGTATTCCATAGTATTTTTAAAAAACTATAACTTCGATTGTTGTTGGACAATTTTAAATGTTAGGGTATTTGTGAACCCTTCAACTCCATTCACTTTTAAACATATAGTCGTGTCTAAAGTGTTTACTATATAGGATCATGAAAAATATTATTTTTTTTTTAAACAAACTTTTGTTGGATACTAAAAATATGTTTTCTTAAATCCTAGCCTTTGGTAGATCCTGAACATATTTTTAATATTATGTAATATTTTTTTTCTAAATCATGGAGCGTATGACTACTATTAATTAAGCTTATTTTAATAAATCAAGGATAACTCCCATAGTTTTTGGACAATTGTGAATGTAAGGCTATTTTTTTTAAAACAGACTCTTCCAACTCAACTCTTCTCATTACTTTTTTAAATACCAGTAATTGTTAGAACATGAAAATAATTTTTTTTTTTAAATACAAGTCTTTGGTGAACCTGGAAGATGTTGTTTAAATACAACAAGGCTATGATGGATTTTGAAAATATATTTTTTAAGATCCAAACCCAGAGTTTTATCTAAAATTATGTCCTAATCTAATCATGGCCAAAAAATTACATATCTGGCTCATAGAGCCTTGGCGCGTATGAGTAGTATTTTTAATATTTTTAATAACTTGCGCTCTAGAAAAGGAAGAAAGTTTGAAAAAAATCATCTTTGGATTTGGTTTTCCTACACTTATAGGTATTCTACATTTTTTGTGAAGTCCTTAATTTTTTCACATCCCCTTAAGAGAAATCACCTATTTTTGATTACAGACTAAGTTAAGAAATAAGGAAGATCTTCACCGATCCTCATCCTTCGCTCATCCTAGTTGATACGATAGCTACACACTCACAGAAAAACGTCCCAAAAATTTGAATCGATTATTAGTTTTAGAGTTATCGTGCCCGCCATTCGCAAAAATACTGTTTGGAGAAAAACGCGTTTAAATTTTGAGAATCTCTTTTGACGTCACTTGATGCTGATACAATAAATCAATAATAATAATAAATCAATCTTCAAGAGTTGTTGAGATTTTCACTTGACATTTTGTAGGGACATTCTTAAATTAGTGTAGATTCGAAAAACTACACTACAAAAACCCCTTAAGGGACCCCCCCCCCCCATTCACGATTTTAATTTTTCAAGATTTTCAATGGGCTGGTAAATCAATACCAACGCTTGTTAAGGTTTGTAACTTTGCACATATGTAATTGAAGATTTAAAAGAGAAGAAAAATAATTTACAAAAATTTTTTGTTATTTTTTTTTTGTTGTTTGTTGTAATTGAAGAAAAGTCCTTATTTTTTATGGCGGGCATGATAACTCCTCACTGGAACATCGGAATCCGAAAATTCCAACGGTGTTAGAAAGAGTACATGTCTGGCTCTCGTATGAACTAGGATTATTGACTTCGCTCTAAAATTAACAAAATGGTGGACCTTTGAAAAAATATTTTTGGAAAATTCAGTAGTGTTGGCGGTTTATTTGGGATACCATTTGTATTTTGTTTTTGCAAAATAGTCAGGCTGAATCCCAGTTTGTTGTTTTTATAAAAAACAACTATTTATTAGTGGGGAATGTATGGCATTGTTTGTAAATGCCTTGTTAACCTCGAAGTGAGGCTCCAGCGAAATTCTCATGCAGTTTATGTCGTTGGTCAGCTAAGTACTTCGCTTTGTTACAAGAGACATTTGGGTATGAAAGGTTTTTTGTATAGAAGCAATAGCTTCTGGGGAGAATATCCCAACAAAAAACTAAGGGAACTGATGAGGATCAGTGGCGTGATCCGAAACTATAGTCTTCAGCCTGGGATTCAGCCTGACTATTTTGCAAAAACA
The DNA here is from genome assembly GCF_032173495.1 of Musca vetustissima. Taxonomy (NCBI): domain Eukaryota; kingdom Metazoa; phylum Arthropoda; class Insecta; order Diptera; family Muscidae; genus Musca; species Musca vetustissima. Next base: position 325,061 of record NW_026880846.1, read on the forward strand.
AAATTTTTGGAAAATCGCCGATTTTTTACCAAAAACCAAGTTAAAAAATAAGGAAGATCTTCACCGATTGGCTTTATCCTAGTTCATACGAGAGCTATACACTCCCAAAGAAACGTTGCAAAATTTGGAACCGATTGGATTATTAGTTTTTGAGTTATCGTGCCCGCCATTCGCAAAAAAATGTTTAGAGAAAAACGCATTTAAAGTTTGAGAAGCTGATGCTGACACAATAAATCGGCTATATCTTCAAGAGTTCTTGAGATTTTCACTTGAAATTTTGTAGAGACATTCTTTAATCAGCGTAGATTCGAATTATATCAACAAAAATTTTGACCCCGAGAATGGGGGGTCCCCTTAAGTCGATAATTTCACAAAAGGTGTCATAAGTATTGAGTTCAAAGCTTGAAAAGGCTGGGCAGTGGGATAAGAAATTTTCTAATGCTTTCTTTTCCACACGCCCTATACCAATTTTGTGCAAGTGGGCATGCAGGCTGTTATGTCCTGTGAGAACACCTGACAGTCTGCTGCACTATTTTGTGTGTTTCTCGGTCCTCTCGCTATTCCATAGAACTTTGTGGGTTTGAGTTGCACTGAGGACATGTTCTAGACGCGTTGCACAAAAAAAGTTTGGTATTATGTACATCTATTGTAAGTCAGTCGGTAACACTACTGGCGAGTATGTTTGTTATATATTTATGTGTATATATTTCAAATCTGGAAATTTTGAGCCTTTACACCAGTAAAATTTTATATTATTATTGGTTACGGTTAACAAATGACATGAGTCAAAATTTTGGATTCATATCATATGTTTGTCAATATAGTTTAATTTTAAACCAGTAAGGAAAGTAGTAAAGTCGGGCTGGGCCGACTATATGATACCCTTCACCACTTTAGGTATATTGTATCTATGTATCATTACAATTGCATGTCAATGTTCCCTCGAAGTAAAATACTCATGTCTTTCTGCAAATCGAAGGATATATAGGGACTTTGGTGCACTATTTACCTAACATCGGACGAATATATATATATATATATATATATATGGGAGCTATATCTAAATCTGAACCGATTTTCATGAAATTTAACACACATTGTTCTAGACCTTATTCAGTACGCCGTGCCAAATTTCGTGCAAATCGAAGGATATATAGAGCCTTTGGTGCACTATTTACCTAAATTCGGACGAAAATATATATGGGAGCTATATCTAAATCTGAACCGATTTTCGCGAAATTTAACACACGCCGTTCTAGACTTAGTTCTTTACGCTGTGCCAAATTTCGTGGAAATCGAAGGTTATATAGGGACTTTGGTGCACAATTTACATAAAATTGGACGAAAATATATATGGGAGCTATATCTAAATCTGAACCGATTTTTCCCAATTTCAATAGGGTTCGTCCTTGGCCCAAGTAAATGAGCTGTGCCAAATTTCATCCAAATCGGTTCACAAATGCGACCTGTACTTTGTTAACAAAAATACATGGACGGACGGACAGACGGACATGCATAAATCGACTCAAAAAGTGATTCTATGCATATTCTCAAAAGGAACCATGTGTCTATCTCGTTTCCTTTTGCCTGTTAAAAACATATGCACAAAGAAGGTGGTGAAGGGTATAAAAATGTTATATGACATTGACATGTGTAAGAATATTAATATGAAATGGCGGTCAATTAAATAGAGGAACTGATGATTATAATGAAGATTACTAGTATTTTAAGACAATCATAAAAAATTTCGTATTTCGTAATAATGAATAAAGAAATAGTTCCTGAACCATGTGTCAAGCAGAGCCAGGGGATATTTTAATGGTTATAGCATCAATCGATATGTTCTCTGTCCAGAATTTTGCGACCATAAAAAATGGCAACCCCAAAACATCTGTGCAAATCATTTATTTCATAAGCCCACAGCTCTAATTATGGTAAAGAACTGGAATCTTTGATCCACTCCACTATACGAATATTTATCATAAAAAATGGTTTATTTTTTTAAGAATTTTCTAGCATTTCATAAACCTTCATGCGCTTACACCAATTCTCCTTTTCCTACGCCGGTTGAGACAACTCCAAAACATGTGTTTTTAACGCGTCAACAGTTCTTTTCATGACTTGCTCGAATAAAAAAGTCGTTGGGCGCCAATTCGGAGCTGTACGACTCAATTTCATGTTATTACTTGTCAAAATGCCTATGGATTGAGACGATGTGTAAGAGCTCCTATTGTCCTGTAATAAAATTTCTCAGAAAACGTCAGACAAACAAACTGTGGTTTAGCATTTAGATTTGGCCTCTCTACGTTGCTCAATCGGAACAGTCGCCTCATTACCAGTTTTGCCGAAGGAAAAAAATTCAGCTTGAGCCCGTCTAGGATTTGAACCCTGGTTCCCATGGCAGCTGTTGATTGTTGTCAGGCGCCTTAGCGTTCAAAACCACCTCCTTATCTTCCTTAGGTTGCACAATATGCAGTTGCATACCATTGAAGAAAAATATTGCAGTCTGTATGGAAAAAAAGTCCGTCACTACAAGATCTCTCTGGCTTTCCTTTTCATTGCAACTCATCTCGAAAGAGAAATTAATATAAAAACACATTTACATGAATTTGCCTTCGCCCTAAAAAGGCAAAAAACAAACTCAAAAAAATTTGTTCAAAATGTATTTCCTTCCCCTGAGCGATTATCAAATTGTGCGGGATCCAACGGGAACACATCTTTCATATGACCATGTCCTTACGCCATGTTGAATATATGCTTATAAGAGAAATATCCAAGGTGTCGAGTCAATCAATATTATTACATATTTGTCCCTTACAGAGATTAGATGAAAAATCTAATAGGATTAAATCCATATTTTGTCTTGAGTACCAAACACATTTTTGTTTGTTGGATCTAGAGGGCGCAAACATGTCCCGAATATCCTGAAATTTTACACGGGGAAGGAGATCTGGCCAATGAATACTCACGATGGTTTTAATGATCAAATAGACCTGGACTTCTGTGTGAAAAAGTACAGATGTAAGATTTTAGATAGGGTCATCAAAGTCAAGAAATCTCAATTTAAATGTTATAAATTACATCATAAGATGTCTCGAAGCCTTCAAAGAAGAGAGATTCTAATTTTGTGTTTTTTTTTTTTTTTTGTTCCTTATAATGACAAATATTTTTATGGTTATTTATAACATAGTGTTTTAATTGCCAATAAAAAACATAAGACGGAATCAATGCATTTATAATAATAAACTTTTTTATTGTTTCTTTTTAGGTAAGATATCTTTGTATGGAATACGGTAAGAAATGGCTTTGGAAATTAAAATAAACATATTGATATACAATTATAAAGATTATATATGAAAAATATCCTTAACCTTAGAAAATCCATAAACTTTGAAATAAATAAAAATGTAAATGACAAAGCAATAAAACAAAGTAAATTGTATTTAAAAAGATGAAAGTGAATGTTTGCCAAAGATATTTATTTAAATTCCATAAAGACTTAGTGAAATGCGTCTTCACGCATACACGTGCCTTGGTGGCTTCTCTATTCTAGACAATCATATTTTTTTCAGTCAGTCAGTCAATCGTCGTTGCATGACCAATAAATATTGCATGTTGTCTACCATTTAATGTTAACAATTAGTCGAAGAATCCAGGGAAATACCTAACATTAGTCACAGACACTGTCAGTATGGCTGTACGCCCTCACGCACACAAGGAAAACAAATCAAAGGCAATGACTTTTTGGAACCCCCTTCCATATTCTAGTTAAATCGAAAGGTAAAGAAAAATAAAAGAAATCGAAGTAATGCCATAAAATAATATTGAAACCAATAACCAACCACTATTTAAGGAGAGCAAGAGAATGGTAAACTAAAATGAAATGAGACATGATAAACGACAATAGACATGATCTGATTTAATGTGAACAAACAATTTTATCAATACTAATATAAATATACTAAATAAATATATCAAATAGCGAAAGGATGGAGAAGTAATGCCAACAAGCCAATTTGGAAAAATGAATAATTTAAAACGAAAAAAAAAAAAACAATATATGGTTCTTACAAACAACATATAGGGCATTAGGTATAGGCTGTAAGAGGTAAGGGCTGTAAGAGGTATATTCTTGTAGAAGGTAAAACACATGTTTCTCTGTGGAATATTTTAAACAATTTCTTCTATAGGGCATATGTAAATTGTAATAATTTGGTAACTATTTTTGTAGTCTATAATTACATTATGCGATCTCCATTGCACTTATATCCTCTGTAAGAGGCAGAGTCCTTAAAAACGTTGAAACATTAATAATAGTTGGACGGTGTCGATCATATGATACCGTACACAACTACCACGGAATTTATATTCAATATTTCGCGGTCAAGAGGGTGCCTGTTGACCGATTAGATATAAAAATCCCCTTTTTTACCCTGACGTATTTTCCGAATTTCGCAAATAGCAAATATTTATGCATTAACATTCAATTTTTGCCCTTCTAATTAGTGGGCCAGATTCCCTTCCCAAAATTTGTGATTTTCGGCGTCTAGAGCTGCTTGAAAACCAGACAAAAAGTTTTCGGTCCATTTCATCCACTAAATATCAACTGATCATCATCGAAAATTATATGCGTCGTCTTTGACCGTAACCTAATGCAAAATTTCCTATCCATCAGCTCTATATTTCCCCCCTCTAGTGTGGTAATGGTAATACTAAACAATATCAGAATACGTAGCTGGCTTGTGACAGAACGGTTGTTCCCTCATTCTATTCTACTTGATCTTTCCATCGGATTCGTGACCTTCCCCTTCTTCGTGAACCATCGCTTGGCTCGCTTTTATGTGTCTTTTGAGTGGGGGAATCATCATCCATACTCACAACGTAGTCGCTACATCTCGATACGTCTGACTATGTCGACGTCAGAGAATGGATGGTAAAACTCATGGTTCATTTGACGGCCATATTCTCCCTCAACGTAGATCGGCCCATAGATCTTTCGGAGAATTTTTCTCTCAAACATT